>NC_055964.1:30378653-30388653 GCF_018492685.1 Alosa sapidissima | reverse complement strand
TGTGCATGTGTGTCAGTGTGTGTGTCCCTGTGTGCATGTGTATGTGTGTGTACAGTATGTGTGCATTTGTGTGTGTGTGTGTGTGCATTTGTGTGTGTGTGTGTGTGCATATGCGTGTGTGTGTATTTGTCTGTGTGTCTGTCCCATCATCAGTTGAGCTGTCACAGCTGCAGACCCCTCTCTGGCCGCTGTCTAACAGTGCAGGCTGTCACAGCTGACGGCCTGTTCCATCTCAGCCTGTCTTGATCAAACACCGTGTGTGTTTGAGCCAGCTGGGTCTCCTGCTACTGCCTGTCAGAGAAGTCTGCACGCTGTCACCCCCCCCCCCCCCCCCCCCCCCACACACACACACCCACCCACACACCACCCGTTCTGAAGGTGTGTATGCTGCAAGTGGGCCTGATGGATATCATTACACATCTTTGTGTGTGTGTGTGTGTCTATGAGAGAGAGAGAGAGAGAGAGAGAGAGAGAGAGAGAGAGAGAGAGAGAGAGAGAGAGAGAGAGAGAGAGAGAGAGACGCGGACATCATGGCCCAACGCTGGTTTTCGAGTCCCATAGTTTTGAGCTGCTTACAGAAAAACACAAACTTCAGTTATGCTGTGTGTGTATAATGACTGTCAAGGATGTTAGTATGGTATGTTGAGTAAATTGTAACATGGTGTGAGAAAAGCATACACCTTTGTGTGTGTGAGTTTTCATGTGCGTTTTATTATATGCGGCAAGTGATGCGAGCTAAACAGATTACGACAGCACTACAACAAATCAGTCAGTGAACATTGGTCGTAGTGTTACCCAATTGCGTCGAAGTCCGAATCAGTCAGTAAACATTGGTCGTAGTGTTATCCAATTGCGTGCAGTAAGATTTTCTAATGCATGCTTGGTGCCGCTAAAGTCCTTTTTGGCAAGTCCCTCTACTCCATATTGCAACGCTTTTTGGGCACTCATCGGGCATCCTATTCGGCAGAAATGCGCGTGCGCAAGGTTTCACGACACCAACCTTGCTCCAGCGGCGAGTTCACAACACATAATTGGCACAATGTCTTCACAACACACCATATGATTGGCTCACTGTATTCACATCAACCACATGATTGGCTCAATGTATTGACATGTCGACATTTTTGCCGAGGAAGGGGTGAGATGTGTGTAGACAATAGCCATATTGGCGTTACGAACTAACCCCATGCATTTCTATGGAGGATTTTTTCAGTGCTGTGTCTCCTCATTAGAAAGTCTCTGGTGCTGCCCCTAAAGTTGGGCCATTTTCATTATTCGTAATCAGACCCTTAATCTGTCTAGATTACCAGGGTTTGGATTTCGAGGCTAGTTGCCTTGTATGGGTATGTTGGAAATGGAAATTGTTGACTAATGTGAAAAAAGCACAAAAACATCAACAAATGTTAGCCTACTATGATAAATTATGTTATAATAAATAGGTGCCTTCTATAGAAATGGTTTCTTTTCTAATGTTATTTCCCACTAATTCTGCGATTCCGTGTTTGTCCTCACTTTTGAACCTTTGTCCTAACTTTTGGGCACAAGTGTCCTCATTTTCAGTGTCAAGGTGGTCGTCACCTAGTTATGACGCTGTAAGAGCGACAGCATAGCTATCAACCTTTATCCACATTGATTTAAAGTTTAACATGCCTTGAATTAACTTCTGTCTCTCCTGATGTACGTCATTGTTGTTGTTGTTGTTGTTGTGGGTTGACATTGCGAGTGACACGGAAGACACTTCATAATCCTATTCAAGCGACGAGACTTTCAGATTTATACGAATCTGTAAAAATCCAATTGGAATTGCATTTGAAAACATCTCTGTATGTGGTTGGAATCAGATTTTAAAAAATCGGATCTCATGTGGTTTCTCACTGTCCTGACTGTCAAGAAATCAGATTTGGAGTGGTAATGTGAACTAGGATTTATTCCCATTTCCTTCCAGGCTGTGGAAATGTTGATCCCGGTTCCAGAAAGTAAAAGTCTTGCCATATATTCTTTTTACCTGTGCACTTAACACAGGTGATATCACTAATTATCTGATCTACCTGGCTGCTAATTAGGATGAGCTGGTTTACTAAATGGTTGGATCAAACACTTAGCAGGACCTTCACTTTCTGAACCCGGGATGTCCGCCTCTGAATTTGGAGGAACTTTCACAGTACACAGAAACAGTACCATGGGTTCACTCTTACCCTTCAGACACATTTTTTAACAAGTTCAGGGTTTGTGCCCTCATATTTTGCAATACCCGGTGAAAAATAGGAACTTTTAAATCTAAAAAGTCAGGTTTTGTAACCAAAAAATACATCTGAAGTCATGTACGAGCTATCTGTCAGCCACCTAGCACATAGAAATCGGTAGCCATCAATCATCCGTGAAGCACAGCCTTGTTTACTGCCCACTCAACGGCAAGTTGGTGGAGTTGTCGCTGTCTTTTGTGGATTATGTGACTGTAGGGTTATACTCTTTTGTCTTTGGCTAGACTTGACAGATTTTATGGTTTTAAACACCAACTTAGTCTCTTTAGGAAATGCTCTATCATTCCAGTTGGTTTTTCAGACCACAGTTTGTTTTTTCTATTCTTTCTTTAAGTTCTGTCAAGTCAAAAAGTGCTTATTGGCATTTTAATACTAACTTGTTATCTAATAGTAATTTTAGAGAGGTGATGATTTTAGAACAAGTGTGACTTTTGGAATGATTTTAGAAACACAAAACCATCTTTTAAATCACTGCAACAATGGTTGGACTCTTTTAAGGCACAAATACAACAATTGTGACAAGAGTATACGTTCAATGTCATAAGAGACATGACTAGTTCAATGACAAAACTAGAAGAGGAGATAATTGAACTCCAACGTTTAGCAGAACAAACTGCCAACCAGACCTATACTGAAAATAATGCTAATAAAGCTTAACAGAAATCATTGGCTGACATGCTAGAGATAAAGGTACAGGGAGCTCTGGTCAGGTCCTGCTTTCAAAATGTGGAGTTCATGGATGCGCCATCTAAATAATTTTTTAAACTTGGGAGAAAAGTTTAATTCATTCTTTGCATTCTATTGCTATTATTTGCTATTATTTGCTAAAATACATCAGAGAGTGTCAGTTTCTACAAGGAGCTGTACAACAATGAGAGCTCAGATAATCAGGCAGATGACCAGGCCTTCCTTACTAATCTACCCAAGGTGCTAAGAAGGAAGGGCTTTGACCCCAGAGGAACTGCAGAGAGCCCCCAGAGTATGGAAAAGCACCAGGGGTAAAAGGCCTTTTTTTTTTAAGTCTTTTTGGCCAGAAGAGTGTGAAGATGTGCTGACTGTTCTTAGTGACAGTCTTGCCCAGGTGCGGTTGCTACTGAGCTGTCGAAGGGCAGAACTCACTCTGCTCCCCAAAAAAGGGGACTTGAATGATATAAGATCATGGAGACCTGTGTTCATTCATCAAGAAAAAGTTTTTGACCGAGCTGAACACAACTATTTGTTGGGTGCTCTGGCAGCTTTTGGTTTTTGCCCTATTTTTATTAACATGATTAGAGTTCTGTACTGTGACATAGAAAGTATACTGAAGGTCAATGGTGACTTGTGTGTTTTATAAAGTCCATAAAGGGGTCAGACAAGGATGTGCTTTGTCTGAGATGTTGTACACTTTGGCAATTGAATCCCTCGGTGAAGCTGAGAAAAAAAAAATTGTTGGGCTTGAAAATTCCAGAATGTGAAAATTTTTTTAAATTGTCAGCTTATGCTTATGAGTTTTTTTAGGGAATAAAATATTTATCCTAAATAATTTAGATGGGGCTGTTGAAAAAGTAAAGGGTCGTCTTGATAAATGGAGATTCTTATTTAATAAGATATCCTACAAGAGGCTTGTCCTTATTATCCTTAATCCAGAAAACAAATGACGTGCAGCGACATTGTCAGAAAGTGGTAATTTGGTCAGTAGGTTAACGTTACTAGGAAATATTTTATGTAAATCATGTGAATATAATAAGCCCTACTGAGAACGAAAGCAAATGTATGAGACTGCAGAGTAACTTAACGTTAATGATGATGAACTTCCACAACGTAAAACATTAATTTAACAACAGCTAACATAAGGGCTAACATTAGCCTAGAAGCTACATTAATCTAACCTGACTCTCGCCAGATGAATTTCGTTCCGCCTAGCTCCACTCATCCATCTGGAATCAATCCATTGGAGTGGTGCTTCAGAAGGCTAGGCCAAATCAAAAAATGCTTGCGGGTCATTCCACGTCAGTTCAACCAGGGCCCACACACTTAGGTCTCAAAAAATTCTGAAAAAATTACCAGGTGTACCTATGTTACCCAGGAGAGACACTATAAAATTACTCTTATGTAAGATCAATACTTTCCAAGATACAGCCAGTTTTACAGGGGGAGGGGGGTGTCAATTTTGTTCGGCCTCTTTTTTTTGTCAAAGTTCACAAGCCCACAGCGCATGAACTAAACCATGTAGGAGGCTCAAATTTTGCATGCTGGTACATAAATAAGAATAGTATGTAGCAAAATCGTCACGTTTGGTCTGGATAATCCTGCATGGTCATAGCTGTCCCTCAAAGTTGATACAAATTTTATTGGAGTTTTTGGCTGGGCTCTGATTAAGCCTTCAGAAGACATATTTGTACTCAACATAGGCTCTTGATTTATTGTCCTTAATGAGATAAGTAGAAACACTCTCACAAAAAGCAATGAACATAAAACAAATCCCCTCAGGGTCTGAACAGCAGACCTCACAAGTCTGAAAGATAATTTTGGTTATCATCTTCAGAGCACCCAAACACCTTGTGGGAATATACAAAGATTTTTTAAATATGTTTTTCTTTATTCTCCATGATCCTTTCTTTTTGAAAACACCAATTTGACTTGTCTTATGCAAATCTTTCTTTTTTATTTTCCACCCTGAACATGGGCAAAATGCCCCATTGACATCAATATGTTTTATATAGAGTCACCACACTGCCACCTGTGGTTGTATAGAGTAACCTGTGGTAGTGGTGAAACTACACTTTAATGATCCTTGTGGGTTTGTGTCCAGGAAAACAAATGAAGTTGCGCAGGAATTGCTTTAGCGCAAGTCAAACTTTACGCACCGACCGACAGCTTGCCGATATGCTCTGCGTCTCCAACACTACAAAAACTCCCAGTTGGAGAGCGTGTGTAGCCTATTAAAAAAATATTTTATACCAAATGCCATCAGCATTCTTAACCAAACTTAGTGACAACACGCATACCCGGCTGAGCTGTTATGTAGCCTAGTCTATATTTAAACTTATTTATTAATTTTCTATATGTTTTCATGGTGCAGCGGCAAACTTGGCAGAGAGAGCTGAGTTTTGTTCAACAACAAACATTTTAAACTGCTGTTGAGTGAGCGTTCCCAGAATTCTCTGTGTGTGTGTGTCAGTGTGAATGAATAATGTGTAATTTGTAGGGGTTATTTTAGATGTAGCCTATTTGCGTTTACCATGTGTATTTGTTAGTGTATATAGTCTGTCTATGGTTGTGCCCCATGCGTTTATTCCCTTGCTTATGTGTGTAATTACCCATATTGTGTGTTGCATGTGCAAGTTAAGCCCTCCTTACACTGACAGACTTTGGAAAAATTTGCAAAGATTTGGAAAAGATTTTTGAAAGACTACAGTCTCAGACCCTCTCGCTCTCACATCTAAAGACAAGGAGTAGAGTTTTAAGTCACAGACTATGATTTTGCAATGACTAGGGATCTTGCAGGGTCACTATTTCCAAGACTGCAACTAGATTCCTTTCAATTATTACCCATCGTGCAATAGATAAACAGGAACTGAAATGATAGCCTACTAAACTCAAAGTCGTATTTTCGTGTTTCTTCAGCATTGTTTCATGCGTGGCATCTCTAACTGATATAGAGTTGTTCTGTCACGTGGATGAGCCGACTAAATATTATGTATAAGAAATAACAAATATGATAAAATAACAAATAATCATATACTGTAGGCTACAGCTGTCGCCTACTTTGCCCTTTCCTGTTTGGTGTTGGAGAGAGATCACTATTGGTTTTTATAGTTCACGTCACTATTTGCATGAGCTACGACTAGAAAGACTTGCGATAATATCAAACATGTTTGATATTGTCGTAACTGCAAAATTAGAAAAGGACTGACTTAAAACCGCTAAGATTGGCACCTTACATTTAACGATCTAGTTGACGGGAGTGCGCCGCGATTCCAGTACAACTCCCATGATTTCTGTCCGACTTTGGAAATTTAGTCGCTGACTGTGAAAACAGACCAAAATCGTACAATGTAAGGCCAACATTAGACCATCTCATGTTGCAGGTTCAGGTTTCAAGTGTGAGCTTGATTACTGATTGTGAAATTTACCTCACATGTTGACCATTTTTGTGGTGTGAAACTCATCACTGCCGTAATTGATGTAGGCTGATTTATTAAGCAGCTGCGATCAATTAATGGCCTCCTTACACCAAACAACTTTGACAAGAGTTGGGAAAGATTCTTGAAAGATTGGAGTCTTTGAGTAAAGCTTGAATGGGGGGGGTAGTAGTTAAAAGTAGGGCTGTCAATCGATTACAAAAAATAATCTAATTAATTACATACTCTGTGATTAATTAATCTAAATTAATCACATATATAATTTTTGCTGTGAAAGTATTTTAAATATTTATATTCAAATGAATCATTGAATAATCAGCATTAGTGACAATAAAGTTCAAAGACTCTTTTATTATTATTTTCACTGTTCAAATAATTGCCATAATAATCTATGATATAAGCTAATATGCTGAGGAAATAAATTCAAAAGTGCTTCGGGAAGAAGTTTTTTTTTTTTTTCACATACAAGGCATTTCAAGCCACAGATATAACCTAGGGGACACAATGAAAATAATCCCCTCAATGTCAACACTTATTTCTTTGCACTGATGTGCGACTATAGAGTTGATGAACTCCGGTGATATGCAAATTCCTTGCTGCAGACATTGCAGAGGACTTTATTTTCAACACTTTATTTTTTATCAACACCATTAGGCCGTTTTTTAAAAGTAAATGTTCCAATCAATGATCCAGGCAGCACGTTTTCTTCTCTCCTTCATTTTACAGTCTAATTTTTACTGACTAGAACGGCTCGGGGTCAAAGGTCATACGGAATCGATTAATCTGCACTAATTTTTTTAATCAGTTATTTTGACAGCCCTAGTTAAAAGACTACAATCTTTCAAGAGTCTTTCCCCAAATCTTGTCAAAGTTGTTTGGTGTAAGGTGGCCATAATGTGCTCTCTGGAGAACATGAAGTCTCCAAGTTAGGTTCGATGTGTACTTGTACATGGTGAAAATAAAGATTGACATGACCTTAATAATAAAAAATACCATTATGAAAGCTATAGATGACGCTCAGAGGATGTTATAGTAACGTAATTGACGTCGCCAGAAGGTCCTCTGCATGTAACTTTAGGTCACAGGAATGGACCAGGAACATAGCCACCACGTTATTCAACTACATCGTGGTGACCTGTGCGCTTTGTGCTCACAACATCGTCACAGCATCACAGGAATGGACCAGAAAGACGTTTCCACCACATCCAGGCGATTCACAAATGTATTTAGCCACCACGTTATCCAACTACGTCGCAGCAACCTATACGACCTATAACCTATGCGTCATGGCAACGTGCTCACAACATTGCTACAACGTAACTGTGTTAGCTGGGAACTTGGTGGCATCCACCCTTTGTCATCAGCTATCTTGTGTGGATCCTCCAGCACAATTGCTGTCAATGATCCAGTCAATCCTAGTGGACTTCATCTGTAATAATCTTTCCTGAGTACCACAGAGCATTTTATATCTACCTAAAGAGAAAAGGGTAGATATAACCCATCAAAAGTGGGCATGGACTTGTTCACCTACAAAGTAGGACAGCTGCAGTTCTCTCTGTCCAGCATCTTCTCAAAGAGCCACTGGACTCAAGTTGGAAATCTGTGGTGTGTAGCATTTTACATACTTTTACAGGACTGGGACTGAACAGAACTTTGCTTTGGAAGTATCCAAAGAGGAAACATCTCAACAAACTCCTTGTGTTTTATCTTAATTTTTTTAAAGTTTGGTCTCATTTAACAGTGCAACGAACAGGAAGTACAAAGTCTTTGTGTTGGCTTTTAAAAGAGCCCCTGATCTATGGTTCGTTTGACACATATCTCAAGAAAAGTCTCTTCCTGCAATTACGTATAGCCTTCTCAGGTCTGGAGATATCACTGTTGGGGTGTTGCTCAAGTTAGCAGGGCCAGGCCAGAAGTTGCCAATCTACTGGAGATGAGATCCATTCAAATAGTAGCCCAGCTACTTGAGAAATGGCGGGCCTCTTTAACAAGAAAACAATTGCAAATGTTGGCAGACAACTTCAGAGGGTTGTGCAGTTCAGACTGTAATGATCAATTTTTCCTAATCTTTCGTTGTCGCCAAATGTACAGGTTTTAGCCTACTGTTTTTTATTTCCATTTTGAACATATGTTTTTATTGGGTCCTATTTTACAGTCACTTTTTGATAATTTTCATGAAACATTTTCAATGGAGACTTTTATTTTGGGTTTTAAAAATGCGCAGGAACATCGTTTCAAATGTCAACTGATACATTTTCTCTTAGGTCAAGCAAAAATGGCAATCGATGTTAGTCATAAAAACAAAATTGAGCAAACTTCTAGTGATGACATGGTTTTCTCAATTGTTGTGAAGTCTCGTATGTTAATTGATTTTCATTTCTAAAAAGCCATGACAAATCTTGAATCTTTTGAGGAAATATGGTGTTATAATAGTGTGTTGTATATGGTTGCTGATGGTAAAATTGAGCAGTTTGCACATTTCTTGGAGTGTGTTGGCTCTTTGAGAGCACTTGCTCTTTGATTTTATTTATGTATTTATTTTAATTTTACTGTTTATATTTACTGTTTACTGTAAGTATTTTGTGTCACAAATGTAATAAAGTAAAAAAATCTCTCTCTCTAAAAATCTCTCTCTCTCTCTCTCTATTTGTCTGTCTATCTATCTATCAGACCCCAGTTTCTTTTCTTGGCTTCTTCTCCCTCTTTCTTTCCCTTGCACGTCTCTCTCTTTCGCACCTCTCTCTGGCGTTCTACTCTTTCTTCTCTACTCCCTCCCTCCTTCTCTCTCCTCCTCAAACCCCACCCCCCCTCCCTCTCTCTCCTGCAGCTGGTCAGGGTGGGGCAGGGGAAGGTGGCCCCTCTCTCTCCTGCAGCTGGTCAGGGTGGGGCAGGGGAAGGTGGCCCCTCTCTCTCCTGCAGCTGGTCAGGGTGGTCAGGGTGGGGCAGGGGGAGGTGGCCCCTCTCTCTCCTGCAGCTGGTCAGGGTGGGGCAGGGGGAGGTGGGCATGCTCTCTGCAGGGGGTGGGATGCTGGAGCGCACTAAGAGGGGAAAAAAGACATCAAGGGCAGAAAAACACAGCTTGGAGAGAGAGAGAGAGAGAAAGCTGTGATCCCTTATAAGGGCACCCCAACCTCCCTTTTCATTCTCCCCCCTTTTCATTCTCCCCCCTTTTCATTCTCCCCCCCTTTTCTCTTCTTCATTCCTTTTTATCTTTCTCCCCCTCTCTCTCCCACTCCTTTTCTCTCTCTCCCCCCCCCCCCCTCTCTCTCTCTCTCTCCCTCACTCCTTTTCTCTCTCTCTCCCCCCTCTCTCTCCCTCACTCCTTCCCCCCCCCCTCTCTCTCTCTCTCTCTCCCTCTCTCTCTCACTCCTTTTCTCTCTCCCCCCCTCTCTCTCTCTCTCTCTCTCCCTCACTCCTTTTCTCTCTCTCTCCCCCCTCTCTCTCCCTCACTCCTTTCCCCCCCCTCTCTCTCTCTCTCTCTCTCTCCCCCTCTCTCTCTCACTCCTTTTCTCTCTCTCCCCCCCTCTCTCTCTCTCTCTCTCTCTCTCCCTCACTCCTTTTCTCTCTCTCTCCCCCCTCTCTCTCCCTCACTCCTTCCCCCCCCCCTCTCTCTCT
>NC_055964.1:30358653-30373653 GCF_018492685.1 Alosa sapidissima | reverse complement strand
CACACTCTCACACACACACACACACACACACACACACACACACACACACACACACACACACACACACACTTCTCCTTTGGACCACTGAGCTGAGTCTGGTGCACCCTGGGACTGGGGAAGTGCCTGCTGTTGAGCCACAATGGAGCTTGGGTGTGTGTTGTGTGTGTGTATGTGGGTAGGTGTGTGCGGGCGTGTGTGTGGGGTGGGGGTCCTGGAAGTGATCAGCCTGACTGAAGTCACAGGATTTGCTTGGGTTTTGTGTGCAATGGTCTGCATGCGTGTGTGTGTGTGTGTGTGTGTGTGTGTGTGTGTGTGTGTATGTGTGCATGTGTGTAACTGGGGTGTTCCTACTGGATGTGATCAGACTGACTGGGAGGGGACACTTCCGTCACAGTCTGCTTGGCACAGCGGGCAGCAGCTCCGCAGACAACCTGAGCCCGCCTGTCTCTCTTAACACCGGGGAGCAGGACATGGGATAAATCAACACTATGGTTAACACTGCTACTTAACTCATTATTGAACATGGGATAAGTCAACACTACTTCTTAAATGCAGGTTCAGTTATTTTTGGCTAGAGCGCCCACTATATAGTCAAGAGTCACAATATATTTATATCTTATTCTGCCGTTATTAATAGCCTATTTCTCATGGCTTATCCCAATGAAAATGCTTTTGTTATGGAGGTGAAGGATTAACAACAGGCAAAGACTATCTCAAGGTAATGTTTCACAATGTCTTCGGGCCGCTATTCTTGAAGTTGCTTGGCTATTTCTCTTGTTAGCGACTTGTTACGGCTGTGCTGTAAGGCTATGCTAGTTGTACGATTCCTCTATTACAAGTTTGTTTGCCATCAAATTGGTTTTGTAAAGGTTATAATAAGGTGAAAATATTGCATAGTGTGCCTTTTGAACATGGAATAAGTCAACACTATGCTTAACACTGCTACTTAACTCAATATTGAACATGGGATAAGTCAATACTATGCTTAACACTGCTACTTAACTCAATATTGAACATGGGATAAGTCAACACTATGCTTAACACTGCTACTTAACTTAGCATATATGGGATTAGTTAACACTATGCATAACCCAATGCAGACTGACCCAAACCAGTCCAGATCTGCTTCAGAAGCTAGTCAGCTAGAGCCTTGATAATTGATCTGATCTCCAATTGTTGCGTCTCAGTAGCGAGGTGTCCGTTTTAGCAGATGTGTATAAATGTGTGTGTGTGTGTGTGTGTGTGTGCAGGGGTAGACTAGGCATATGTCAGTGGCGAGGGGTCTGATATTGCTGACGAGTGTGTGTACGCTGTGCAGAGACACAGCTCTCAAATCTGCTCTGAGTTAGCAGTTAGCGCTAGTAGAAGTGTTGCTTAGTGATTTACCTACGCACCAGCTCCCTAATGCCTTCCATCTGGATAACAATGGAAATGGGCCCGAAGCAACACAGGAGTCTGTGTGTGTGTGTGTGTGTGTGTGTGTGTGTGTGTGTGTGTGTGTCTGCATGCGTGTGTTTGTTTGTGTTTGTGTGTGTGTGTGTCAGTTTACGATAGCTCATATCATCATGCATACTCTAATTCCAGTCTGATTTCAGCAGACCATGCCAAACAGATAAAAGTGACCGGATCTGTCCAGGCCCTTCAAAGTCACCCCACCTTTAAAGTGTGTGCCCCTCTCTTTTGCCCCCATCACCTCCAGTAAACATTTGCCCTTCCTGTTGTTTCACTGGGAATTCCCATATCTGGATGGATGGATTCTGGAAGAAAACGAAGGGAGAGGAGAAGGAATCGAGGACAGAGAGAGGAGAAAAGACTACGATCGTCTTTATTCATCTTTCTACGGCTATAGAGCATGAACTCTTCTGAAACCCTTACAGTACATGCCATATGTCAAGAACAGAAGCAACTAAATCTATCAATCATCACTCAATATGGTCATATAGGAGCTTTTGTTGAGCTACAAGAACACCTACTTGTACTGATAACAGTTGTGTATGATGTTAAAACAATTTTGTGGGGCAGCCGTGGCCTACTGGTTAGGGCTTCGGACTTGTAACTGGAGGGTTGCTGGTTCAAACCCCTACCAGTAGGAAAGGCTGAAGTGCCCTTGAGCAAGGCACCTACTGTATCCCCTCACTGCTGTAGCAGGCAGCTCACTGCGTCGGGATTAGTGTGTGCTTCACCTCACTGTGTGTTCACTGTGTGCTGAGTGTGTTTCAGTAATTCGCGGATTGGGATAAATGCAGAGATCAAAAGAGTACATATACTTATACTTACTTATAAAATAAATCAAGCAGATTGTTGCACGGCTGAGTTAAAGCACCAGGTTAAATCAAAAGCGCGGAGTGTGTGTGCTGCGTGACAGTATGGCGTATAGTTTTACAGTCATTTGCAGCCTGCTAACTCAGTGGTTGGCGTGTTGTGTGTGTGTGTGTGTGTGTGTGTAGAGAGAGAGTGTGTAGCGTGTGACCTGAGCTGCCCTGCTCGGGGGGACCCTGCTGCCCGTTGGCGAGGGCTTAGAGGGCCACGAGGACGCGGAGGAGCTGCTCTTTACGACGCCTCGTAAAACGGGCCCCGTGTCGGCCATCAGGGTGCGCCTGCCTTTATGAAGTCCTCCTGCTGGACGCCTCTGCTGGACCTTCACACTACATAAACATGTGTGTTTATATGAGACAGTGTGTCTCTGTGTGTCTGTGTGTGTGTGTGTGTGCGAGAGTGTGTGAGAGTGTGTGTGTGTGTGAGAGTGAGTGACTGCATGTTTACAGAGGAGACAGTGGGCCATGTTACTGTGTCTCGGGATGTGTATGTGTGTGTATGTGTGTGTGTGTGTGTGTGTGTGTGTGTGTATGTGTGTGTGACGTTTACAGAGGAGACAGTGGACCGTGTTGCTGTGTTTAGGGACTTGCTCTCAGGGTTTTACGGCCCGCAACGCTGTAAAGATGTCATGGGTCCACAGCCAACGAGCGAACCTGTGGAGAGAGAGAGAGAGAGAGAATGAGGGAGAGAGAGTGTGAGAGGGAGATCTGGGAATGAAAGATAGAGAGAAAAACATTACAAATAAAGGGGAAGAAAGAGGGAGAGAAAAAGACAGAGGGAAAGAAGGAGAGCTTCACAATAGGAGAAAGGGGGAGAGAGAGAGAAAAAGAGAGGGAGAGGGGGAGAGAATGGTATGGAGGAAAGTGAGAAGAGGGGAGTGTGGGATGTGAGTAGTGTGTAAGAGGATCCCGGTTGTAGAGGTTTGTGAAATGGGCTCCAAATGTGGGGTCACTAGGATTCTGTGGCGAGGCCCTCATCTTTTACAGGCCAGTCCATTTCGGAGCAGCACCTCTGAACCTGCGTGTGCCTCAGCCTGCGCGCCACTCATCTTCTACGACCTCTGAACCTCCATGTGTCTCTGGCCGTGAGTCTGACGGCAGGTATGGGCCTAGGGCCGCTCCCTGGCGCCCCCAAACCCCCAAACCTCATGCTCACGCCCCCTCTCCCCTTCCTTTATTTAACCTTTGACCCCCACGAGCAGAGGAGCCCCAGAGTTCTGAGGGACGGGAAGTATCAGGTTGCAGATGAAACGTGTGTGTGTGTGTGTGTGTGTGTGTGTGTGTGTGTGTGTGTGTGTGTGTGGTGAGCCATAAATCCACAGGTCCGCCAGTCTCACCATGCACTAGCGGCATGTGGCACAGAGGGTGGGGGTGCTAAAGTGTACAGCTCCGCTTCCATCCCTGTCTCCCTTAGCACGACCCAGAAGCAGCTGTGGCCCTCACGTGGCCCACATGTGGCCCAGCAACTCATAGGAAGGCCTCACAGTGAAAGCCTGAGTCCTGGAAAGGCCTTGTAGAGAAAGACTTACACATTTAAACATATAAATAAAGCCTCCTGGCCTTGTAGAGAAAGCCTCTTGGGTGGAGTCCTTGGAAAGCCTTGCAAAATAAGCCTCCTGGATGGAGAACTGTGCGGGCAGTGGCTGTGCTGGAGAGGAGAGTCCACTTGTGTCCTTGGACACTCTGCTGTCTGAGACACATAGAGGCCAGAGGCAACATTAATTACATCCACATTCATTTTTTTTTTTATCCTAGAAACATCATTGAGTATGGAGCCATTCAAACTTATACAGTTCTGATTCAAACGCTTGATGTGTACACACAACAAAATGTGGCACATACATGCTGCTGTGCATATCAGCAGTGTTGAAGGGTAAAGTGAGGAAGTGCAGTCTTGAGCAAGTTGTCACACTCAGGAGGACGCAGAGGAGTAAGTTAGATGATGGGATTTTATTTTTTCCCAAATAAGGCCAATATTTGGCAATTAGGATAACAAAAATCAACAAAAGAAAAAAAATAGAAAAAAAGACACTTTCAATAAATGAAACAAAAATTTGACATGATAGTCAAAAAACCAATACAACAATCGTAGCCGGCAATAACATCTGACCTTAACAAGTCAGCATAGTCCAGAGAGCAAATAGGACTCATGTCCTGTCACTTACTGCTCTCCCGATAAACTAGAAGGCACGGTATAAATAGGCCTGAGATCCACCACTAACATTGGCACATACCAACTCAAAAACAAATGACAGGGGTGTTCCAGGTAGCCAACATGAAAAAGCTAATACAGCTATTACTAATTAATCTATTGCAATAGATATGAGTATAAAACATAACGAATCACCTTGCTCTCTTTGACATAGTCAAAATGTGTATTAAACAGCAAATACTATAAACTTCAATCACTTCCGGTTGACCCGGAGGTTTCACTGACATTTAAACAGGACGTTCGCGGCACACATTATTTTATACAAACAAGACAAAACACCGGTAAGACAAACATAACGCTGTCATAACACATGTATCTATTAAGCTAAATAAACGGAACAGTTAAGACAAAGACATCTGTGTTGCGTGGTTATTTCAACAGAATATGTGACGTGAATAGTAAATGACTGTAAACAGTAGTTAAACAGCTACGGGATTACGGTAGAGGTGTATGATGAATGACAATGTTAACAAATGATACAAACACACACAGGTAACAATTACACTCAGTCTTTGTTTGCATACTAAAGGTAGTGCCTCGCTACGGTGACGGTGGGTATGCACCCATCACAAGCAGAATCAGGATGATACACCAAACATCTGGATAGAGTGTAGCTACCATGCTGTTCCTTTTTCATATAAATGCTACATACACACTCCGTCACTCACTCATTCTCTCGCTCTCGCTCTCGCTCTCTCTCCCTCTCCCTCTCTCACACACACACACACACACTGAAATGCAGTGTTTATCTAAAGTTGTTTATTGTTGATGTTGCCCTGATCTGAGAGTGTGTGAAGGGGAGTTGTTGAGGCGTTTATTTCCCTGCAGATTTCAATTCATGTTCCTCCCCCGGTGATTCGTTTTGAAGTGTCTGAGCAAATAATTAACAGATGTTCCTGACTGAGGGAACACGCTTATCACCTCCCCCATTCCAAGGAGCTTCTGGATGGACTTGGTTCTGACTACAGTAGGATTGGGCTTGGATCTAGATCTGATTTGGTCCTAATCTAGTCCTGATTTTGTCCTAATCTAGATCTGATTTGGTCCTAATTCAGCCCTGATTTGGTCCTAATCTAGATATGATTTGGTCCTAATTTAGCCCTGATTTGGTCCTGATCTAGCCCTGATTGGTCCTAATCTAGATCTGATTTGGTCCTAATCTAGCCCTGATTTGGTCCTGATCTAGATCTGATTTGGTCCTGATCTAGCCCTGATTTGGCCCACGTTTTCCCTGGCCCTGACATTGATTGGCAAGATCCATTAGCCACCCAGCTGCATGTGAGAATGTATCAAAGGACGCCACATATCTGTGTGGTGCCATTAAAATGTATTTGATCCTCCACCAGTGTGTGTGTGTGTGAATGAGTGAAGAAGGACGTTTGAAATGTCTCAGACGACCTCAGAACAGACATAAAGCACATGAATGTGGTCGTGGATTCACGGTAACAGAAGTGAAAAGTTGATACCGATTGGCTGTAGTCTAGTATTATCTTATGCACTTGCTCTGCAGGGTCATGTTGCTCACGTTGAACTTTGACCTCTGACAGGTCAGGGGACAGCTGAGATGTGGCAGCGGGTGAAGGACTCAGCAGTCGCCATGGCGACCGGGCAGCTCGTAACCCAGAGCGGCTCCTTACCTTTACTGCGCAGGCCCTCGCACCAAATCCAGAGAGCCAGAGACGACGTGCTGTACACCAAAACACCCCTCCACACTCATCAGGCCAACACATGTTTCACTGCATTACATAAAGATGGCCGCCTCTACTTAAATATGTAAGACTCAAACTTTGGACCTCCATCACGCTAAGCTCAAGTGTTTATTTGTATGTGCATTATGTATTATATGTGTATGTATGTTAGTATAAATGCGCCTGTTTACTTGTGTTTATTTGTATGTGCATTATGTATTTTATATGTATGTATGTTAGTATAAATGCGCCTGTTTACTTGTGTTTATTTGTATGTGCATTATGTATTTTATATGTATGTATGTATAAATGTGCCTGTTTACTTGTGTTTAGCGTTTACAGTTGCTTGTGTGAGTGTTATGGGCCATTCCACGCAAAACTGTCACGTCCATAAACGCCAACTAAATACCATGGCATTGTTTTGGCGCTATGGATGTGACAGTTTTGCGTGGAATTGCCCTAATATGCATGTTCTACTGGATACAGTATATGTGTGTTAGTTACATGTAGATGCGTATTTCCCCATATGTAAATGACCATGTGTGAGTGTAGGACTGTGTGTAACTGTGTATGTGTGTGAGTTTGAGTGTATGACTGTGTGTGTGTGTATGTGTGTGAGAGAGAGTGTGTGTGTGTGCGCACGTATACGTGTGAGTGTATGTGTGTGATATGACCCCACTGGTGTCCAGTGGTTGCTGAGTGACAGATTGTGTGTGTGAGGTGTCCCACCTGTGACAGCACAGGGTGTGTGTGTGTGTGTGTAGCCCTGGGCGGAAACCCTGTCAGCTGTGTAATAGACCCTGAGGGGTGATATCCCCAGTGGGACGACATCAGGCCTGCCGGCCAAGACTGACTGACTGACACACTCTGGCCTCCTCCTCAACAGTCATACGCACACACACACACACACACACACACACACACACACACACACACACACACACACACACAGCTCACTGGGAGGAGAAGTGAGATAAAATACTTACTCACATAGTACTCACAGAGTATACACACACACACATTTACACACATCACACTAACAGGGTTAAATCACAAAACAAAACATTCAAACTTACACACAAAGATACAGCACACACAACATGCATACAAACGTACACACATTACACACATCCACTGACTGATCATACTTACATGTAGCTCACACACCCGCTACAGTTCTCTACGGAACCATGACGGCTACAGTGTTCTCTCCGCTAACTAAAATGAATTCTATTACAATTGATTATTTTGTCCTTGCTAATTGTCACGGTTGCTGGCTTTATGCCTTGCGCTTAAATTAGCAGAGAGGAGACTTAAGGTCTAATCCTGTTGTGGGGAGAGTTTACAAGGTGCAGCTAGGTTTTGGGGTGGCGAGAGAGTGTGGGCTTAATCCGTTGTTTGTGAAGTTTTTCTTGCTGGAATATGAGCATGGGGGAAAGGAGAACAGGATTAGAGCGTAATCCCTGCAGATTGCCTGGGAATCCCAGTAGAAGAGAAGCTCCCTTCAGACAGCATGCTGTGGTCTCGCTTGGGTGAGTGTGTTTGTGTGTGTATGTATTTGTGTGTTTGTGTGTGTGTGTGTGTGTGTGTGAGACAGATATGAAGGGTGGTTGTAGAGAGAGAGAGAGAGATACACAATTCAATTGATTAAATTTAGTTTAACGTTAGTTGTTAGTTAGTGTGAAGTGCAACATTTGAAATTGATGGCAGGGATCATCAACACTTGCAGCATACATGGCATTTGGCTCAAACTGTGTAAGGAACACAAAAGTTTCCCTTTTACTGTGAATGTTCATAACATAGTTCATAACTAGCTGAAGTTGACTGGACTTGCATGCCCTTCGTCAAAATAGGGCCCATATTCTTATTGAATTGGCAATCAGTTATGATTGGCCCATTGTTGGTAGCTTTTGAAGTTTTTGTTAATGGTACGGCCACAACAGATGGATGTTTTGAAAATATGAGTACAGATTGGACCAAAGCGTTTATTATATTCAGAGAATGTGAGAATGTGTATGTTTGAAGGCAAATACATATGTGTGTTTGTGCGCTGATATGGTTGTGAGAACATTGCTGTGTGTGTGTGTGTGTGTGTGTGTGTGTGTCTCCTGTGTCAGCTGGTGGTAATGAGACCCCGCACTGAAGCGGACACATTCATGGACAACTGAAGGATACAATTAAAGTGTTGGCAAGGTGGTGTGTGTGTGTGTGTGTGTGTGTGTGTGTGTATGTGTGTGTGTCGCTCTCTAGATCTTTTAAATGTAAATATGGTAGAGCCGCCGGAGAAAGTGAGAGAGAGAAGACCCAAATTAAAGAGCACTCTCTAATGAGAGATGGACACACACACACACACACACACACACACACACACACACACACACACACACACATGCGCGCACACACACACACACACACACACACACACACACACACACACACACACACACACACACACACACTGTTCTTTCTATCTTTCTCTCTCTCCATCTCTCTATTCTTTCTCTCCGACTTGTTTCTTACTCTATTAGATATTTATTGCCCCCCCCCCACCTCTCTCTCTCTTTGTCCGTCTGTCACTGTCTCCTTTCTTTGTGATTATGTTTCTCTTCCTGGGTTTCTCCTTCAGTCTCTCTCTCTTTATGTCACCACTTCTTTCTCTTTTGTCATCTCTCTCTCTCTCTTTTTCTTTCTTTCTCACCCTGTGGTAACAGAGTCTTTGTGTGTGTGTGTGTGTGTGTGTGTGTGTGTGTGTGTGTGTGTGTGTGTGTGTGTGGCAATGGGCAGTTAACACAGTTAAACAGATAACACAGTTAATAAGTGCATATTTGTTAATAAAGTTATTGGTTCTGTTCCTCAAGATGTGTGTTGAAGCGTTAATTGCTGGGGTTTGGTTGCAACACCCCGTGTCCTCTAAAGTCATTCTGCTCTCCCCATCTCCCCTCCCTCATTTTGGGTCTATTCATCTTCCTTTTCTTCTCCTTCTATCTCTTCTCCCTCTCTTTCTTTCTCTCCCCTCTCTCTTCATCTTTCTTTCTCTCTTCCTCTATAACTTCTCCATCTCTCTCTCCCTCTGTCGCTTCTCCATCTCTCTCTCCCTCTGTCGCTTCTCCATCTCTCTTTCCCTCAGTCGCTTCTCCATCTCCCTCTCTCCCTCTGTCGCTTCTCCATCTCTCTTTCTCTCTCTCTCTCTCTCTCTCTCTCTCTCTCTCTCTCTCTCATCTCTCTCTCTCTCCCTCTGTCACTTCTCCATCTATCTCTCTCTCTCTCTCTCTCTCCCTCTGTCACTTCTCCATCTCTCTTTCTCTCTCCCTCTATTGCTTCTTCATCTCTCTCTCTCTTTCTCTCCCTCTATCTTCTCCATCTCTCTCTTTCTCTCTCTCTCTCTCTCTATCTCCTCTTAATCTCTCTCTCTCTCTGTTCTTTTCATATCACTCCATCGGAATTCCTCTCTCTCCATTTGTCCTTCCACTACAGCTTGCTGTCATCAAACCAGACAGGCACGGGGCCTCCACCTCCCCAAGGTCACGCTGAAGGTCACACTCCCGCAGGCCCCCGTGGCCGCTTGTGATGTTTGGAGACTGCTATGCTACTCTAACAACGTGGCTTTATGGACCTGCTTCACATTCCACTGTACTGAAGGGCTTAGATCTAGCCTGACGAGCCAGACCCACATTAAAATGTAGGGTCTGAGGACTTACCATACGCAGTGCTCAGTCTGAGGGGCGGAATAATCGGCTGTCTTTCAAATTCCCTCTGCACGCAATAGGATAGCACTACAACTCATGAGTCCCATGCGTTTTCCCACCAGCGGAGCTAGTTGGCTAGTTCAAACTTTTGCCAACTTAAAAAAAAGATGAACTCGTGTCATGCTGTTCGCCAACAGCAACATCCACCTTCTTTGTTTTCAAGTAGCAGGGAATTCACGCTGAACCGTTTCAACTCTGCCATCAATCATTATGTTAAGCCCGCCTAACGACTCTATACACGATGTGATTGGCCCTATCGAAGTTTATTTTTTCCCGCTCGCAAGCCAACGGAGAGTTGCTAGACTAGACCGGGCAGCAAATTAAATTTGCTGCTGCTAGGGTGCGTCTAGATTTCTAGGCTAGCTTAGATCAGGACCTCAAGTGCAATAGGTAGCACTGTATCAGGAGGGTGACGGGGGCGTGGTGGTGTGTTTACGAATGGCAGGGCTGAGGGAGAGTCCCTGGGGAAGAAGAATCCATATAAAACTCTCCGCTCTTTTTCCCACGAGTCTTCAGTCTCAAGCATACAGTACAGTACAGCCGTCAGTGTGTCTGCTGCGAGCTCGCGAGGTAATAATTAGCGTTTTCAGATCATATACAGCTAGACACTCAAACATCTACGATGAGTTATACTAATCTGTGACGAAACGTAGCATATGTCAGTGTGTCAGATGTTGTGCATTGAGAAAAATATTTTTCTATAAAGATCAAATCCACCATAATTAATTGCAGGGATGTTATGGTGATGCCTGATGTGTTGTTGCCGCTAAGTAGCGGCTTTTTATGCTTTTGCAGCCAGACAGGGGGAGAATGGATGGGCTATTTTGAGTTCTGGTGAGCGTGCTGAAATCCATAATGCCATGCAGGCCTTTCATCTGCTACTGCATCAGAGGGAGGCTGCCAGCATGTGTAATCTCCATTCTCCTCGTCAGGGCTGGGCTTGTGTAGGAATCACACACACACAAACACACACACACACACACACACACACACACACACACACACACACAGACGCACATAATCTCACCTAAACTGTCTCTGCCTTGATCAGGCTCTGCTATGCCAGAGATGTTTGCACTTCACATGTTTGGTTTGAAGTGTTGAAGCGTTGTCATGCATGTAACGTTGCGTTGATACACTGCATCACTGATGAGGACGTCCAATAAGGAGCCATCGTCCTCCCTAACCAGCTAGCGACCCAGGATGCCACTGTCTTATCTTAACGTAACGTGGGACCATTTTAAAATGTTGTGTGTGTGTGTGTGTTTGTGTGTGTGTGTGTGTGTGTGTGTGTGTGTGTGTGTAGTGCTGTTGATAAAGAGGCTAAATGAATAAACATGATGGTGGTTTGTCTCTACACACAACGAGTGTTTTGTTTTCTTTAAGCACACTCTGATTTCCCTCTCAAAGGCTCTGTGATGGAGCGCTAGCAGTAGCCACCTCGGCCTCGATCCTGCTTTGCCCATTTTGTTTTTCTCTGATCTGGCTCTTTGCTGTATCTAAATGCAAGTTGGCGAAGCCTAACGCATCTCCCCTCACAGGTGGTATTACCTCAAACACGCCTGCGAGGCCTCTCAGCCTTGGCACACAACAGTGTATGCAGGTTAGTTACGTTTTATTTAGAAAAAAGAAAAAAAAAACTTTTATCCTGAGTATTTCACCATTTTCCTGTTCAGTCTGGAAGTGTTGCGGGTGGTGGGGTGGGAGAGTTAACTATTAATTCAACCCTGAGGCACACTGATCCAGTGCTCTTCTGTAAAAAAAAAAAAAAAAAACAAGTTTAAAAACACATGAGCCTCGCTGTCTACATGCCGGTTTGCTTCATCTAGGAGAGTGCACAGTGCTGAAGTGAAATACCGCCGACAGATTCATCGGTTGTTAACCAGTGGCTCTCCTAGTTCACATGTGTATAACCCAGCCCATTTCAGCACTCCCAACGTGAACTGGAGCTGGGTGGCAGTGAGGTTCAATCCTTTAACCTTACAGGTTCAGGCCTCAATATCTGCTAAATCCCATTGGAAATGCACCCTATGTTAATGGCGTTACACAAAGTTTTCATCTAAATTAAGTTAAGCTTGTTTGTCTAAACGTGATGTATGAGATAGGGTTTGCTTCATCCGGATCTCCCCAAGACAGAAGCCGTAGCGTGTGTGTGCAACAGCCCACAGGTGGACACGCTGCATCCTACACACACATCTAAAAATACTGGCTGAGAAATACGGTAATCCAGATGCAACACTTGAGTGATTTTCTCCCCACGCATTGCAACAGGAAGTCCATTAGCATGTGTGCTAGACGAGGGTTGCGGCAACCTTGAGTGTGTGTGTGTGTGTCAGTGTGTGTGAGTGAGTATGTGTGTGTGTCTGTACGTGTGTGTGTGTGTGTGTGTGTGTGTGTGTGTGTGTGTGTGTGTGTGTGTGCATTTATGTGTGTATGTGCATCTCTCTGTGTGTGTGCATCTGTGTGTGTGTGTTTGTGTATATTCATGTGCGTATGTGCATCTGTGTGCATCTGTGTGTGTGTGTGTGTGTGTGTGTGTGTGTGTGTGTGTGTGTGTGTGTGTGTGTGTGTGTGTGCGCTTGTGATTTGCATGCGGTCCGGCCCAGCCTCGCTACCGGAGCTTAATCTGCTAATCCAGCGGGGGCTCCCTGGCCTACCTTGGCTGAGGAGAGGCGTTAATCCCTGGCTCTGTTTCTCCATCTCTCCACCTCTCCTCCACCACTGCTCCCCCACTCCACCTCTCCTCCACCTCTCCGCCCTTCCCCACTCCGCTCGGGTGACTGATGCAAGCACAGCGGGTAGCCATGCAACCAACCGCCAGTCCCGCAGCATCCCTCAGGAGCAGGCCTGGGCGCCGTGGTTACGGATGATGGGGATGCTGAATCTGTCACAGACAGAGAGAGACAGAACATTGTACCAATACTTGTGGGTAGGCTTGTCATCCACCATGCCTGTCTCCTCATTGTCTACTGTCTATTTAGTGTCTGTGCCAGACATGTATTATCTATTTACTGTGACTAGAGCAGGAGACTCTATTTCATTAGTGTGTGTGCTTCCTGAGAAAAACATAAATAAAAATAAAATGCAGATGGACAACAAAGTTACAAAAAAAGTGTTATGTTTATTTAATTAACACAGAATTAAAACAAAATACAGATGTAGAACATATGCACCCACCCCACACACACACACACACACACACACACACACACACACACACACACACACACATACACACACACACACACACACACATATACACACACAGACACACCAAACACACACATATACAAATACAAACACACACAGAGACACATCAAACGCACACAAACACAAACACACACACAGAGACACATCAAACACACACACACAGGGGCATGGTGCACAGCAGCTAGGTGGTGGTGGTGGGAATGCAGTGCTGTTTGCCTTTCATCCACACCTCAGCCTCCACCTACAGGCTGTTTTGCTGCTCCTCCACAGCTGGCAGGGGTCTAGCATAGTGTAGCGTAACGTGGTGCGGGCTGGTGTAGTGTCTCCTCCACAGCCGGCAGGGATGCAGAAGGGGTGTAGCCTAGCTACCTCGTCCCACCCCACCCTCATGTGCAGATTCATTCCGGCAACATCTGCTGTGTTGATATTAACACCGCTCCTCGTCCCATCACACGAGGGACTGCCAATCACGTCTGATTTAATTACGATGTACAAAGCTGCCTCGGGCCTCCTCGCGCTGTCAGGACGCTTTAGATGTGAGCGTGAGAAAAGAGATCACGCCAGGAAATTACCCATCATCCTCGGTAGAGGTTCCGTGTCTTGTCTGGCACCAAAGGTGAGGTGCTGAATGGCATCTGTGGTCAAATCCAGGTGTGCCCAGGTGGTCCTGTTATCCATCACCATGGTTTGCCTTCATCTGTTCTTGTATTGCCCGTCACAGAAACAAAAAGTTGCTAATCGTTGTGAATAACAGCTTCCATTTTTTTTTCTCAGACACGTTCCCCCCATAGGCAAATATTATCTGCCTGCGATGCCACCCGACCCCAGCATAGACTTACAGTGGATATAGCCTCAATTTAAAATGATATTATGTTGATATTAAGATTAAGACTAACTTTGTTGTCCCAAAAATGGTATGAATATTGCTGATTGTGATGTGGATCTGTCCCTGATTTGGGCGACTCTAAAGTGGATCCTTCCCTGATTTGGAAGACTCAGTAGTGGATCTGACGCTGATTTTGACGACTCTGTAGTGGATCTGACGCTGATTTTGATGACTCTGTAGTGGATCTGGCGCTGATTTGGACGACTGAGTAGTGGATCTGACGCTGATGAACCCAGCAGATCTCCGCTAGATGCCCTCTGGCATTAGCATGAGCTGCTCTCTGGAGCTTAGCCTCCCCGCGGCTAATGCTAACACCAACAGACAGGCAGCAGCTGTGGACGCCTCACAGGTCGACCCTGGACCCCAGCCTTGACCCCTCACTGCTGGGGCAGAGCCTAGGGACCGTGGGGGTGGTGGTGGTGGTGGTGGGGGGGGGGGGGGGGGGTCAGAGTTGGCAAACAGCACGGCTGTCTGACCCCCCCAGAGGCGACGCTGTTTCTTCTCTGATTGCATGATGGGTTTCCTCTCTGTTGCATGATGGGAAGCTCTTGGAGGGTGGCTGTTTGGTGTGGATGGTTTGAAGGAATGCTGAGGGTCTCCCCGCTCGCGTTTTTTTCTATTTCACAGGCAGCGGAGCATGGAGAGATATCAAAGGTCCGCTGGGGGGGAGGGAGGGAGGGGGCGTGGGGTGTCCCAGACACACAAGGGTGGGGGTAGTTGGGGAGGGGGTAGGGGGCACTGAGCACATCACATGGTCTATTTACCACTCGAGTGGCAGGGGGAGGTGGGGGGTGGAAGGCCACTGAGACAGCTTGTTCACTGCAAGAAGGCTCTACACACACACACACACAGACACACACAGACACACACACACACACACACAGCAACCCCATAGTTATTTTGGCCTACAACATTTTATATATAGATATTACAAAAAACACAT
>NC_055964.1:30348653-30351153 GCF_018492685.1 Alosa sapidissima | reverse complement strand
CTCATGCTGTTTCATTTGTGCTGAAAAGGAGGGAGAATGCAACATTACGCAAGTTCCATTTTTGCATAAATAATTACTGAACGGTTTTGGTCAGGGCTCATAATGCAACTGCTCCTTGTCAATATTGCAATACCCATAAATGAAGACATAACTTAATTTATTGATATTTCTTTAGCTTTTTTGTTTTTTATTACAACAGAAACATATTAAAACACATATACTGTAACACTGTACACATATAACACTGTGGTACAAACACATTTCACACATTTATTTACAGTTCATTCCTTGAGCATCAATAACTGTGCCTCTCTTTTGTAAACATAAGTACAGTTGTAGGCTACAGTTTTGTAAACATGAATATGTGCTTTTTTTTTTTTTTTGAAGTGTTGTAATTGTATGTGGCAGATTTAGCTGCTCTCAGTGCCCTCTTGGATGGAGTGTATTTTGAAACCGAACTGGTGTGGTTTACTTTGCAGGATAGGAGAGAGCAAAGAGTGCTGTTATTCATGCTCATGCAATTTTCTGTAACTATCTTTTTCACCATGCTAAAACTCCTCTCTGAGGAGGCATTGCTATGGGGAATGCAGAGCAATGCTTTCATCAGTCTAGCCAGCTCACTGAACTTGGTCTCATTCCTCCCTAGAAGGCCCCAGAATCTGTCAACTCTCTGCTCCTGGAGCAACTTGTTGCTGTCTGTGACCTGGTAGTCTGTGAACTCTCCTCTCAATTTATCTGGATCCTCAAACTTCAGTTGGGGGAACATGCGACCTACAGTAGCCTTACAACTATGTAGTATGAACAAATTTCCAACAAATATTCAGTTAGATCACATGAGAGTACTGAATGAGTATTCCTACAATAGAATACTTTTTACCTGTTTCAGGAGAGATATCCAGGCGAGATGCTGGGTCCAGTACCTCCAGGTCTTTAAGCAGTTGAGATTGTAAGGGAAAGGCCTTCAGTATCTTCCCAATAACTTCCACATAGAAAGCTCTCACTGTCCTATGAGCACAATTGCCACAAAATCACATAATATATTAACCAGGAACTATGAAGGTAGACAAATGAAGCATCTAGGTATGATTATTACAGAGATTATTATGAATATTACACAAGCTACAACTTACTGATATATCCTTGTCACTGACACGGACGAGAATTCTTCATTTTCGAGGAATGCTCTGGCCCTCAACTCCAATGAAGAGATCCTCATTTGTCAGCTGGTGCTCTTGTCTGTAGGATACCTCAGTGATAGGAGTATCCACAATCAATCTAGCTGGAACAATGTAGCCCAAGTATCTCTTGACCAGTCTTGTCATCTCCCTGTGTAGCTTATGGATCATCACTCCCTCTGCCTAAAACATGGGTAAAAATGAAATGTAAATACATAAAAATAGACATTTACATTTTTTGTAATGTCTCCACCTTTCATCCTACCTACCTGGAAGGCAGTGTCGAATGCAACCAATGGCTTAAGAGCGGCACTCAGAAAGAGAAAATAGAATTTTATCTCCGGATCATCAAGGTAGCCCGCCAGACTCCTGATTTTAACACTCCTCTCATCCTCATGACTGTTGAAGTAAGCCTGCAGAGCATCCCATTGATTCAGCACTCTTTCAATGCAGGTGTGGAGGCTGAGCCATCGTGTGCTGCAGTATCTGAGGAGCTTCAGTATGTCTGTGTCTGTAAACTCAACAAACTCTTTATACAGCTCACATCTTTTTGCACTGTACAAGGAAACACAAACAATGACAATAAATAGGGATAAAGGAATTAAGAGAAATGTACAATTTGTTCAGAACACTAATAAAAGATAAACTTATCCATCATACTCTAACTAAAATGTCCAAGACAGGACAGTCAAACCTTTCCTCTTTTATACTCACCTTTTATCAAAGTGGCCATATACACCAACAAGTAAATCCTCGACTGGGGCCTTGATAGCCTTGATGCCACAGCCTGTGGCAAGTTGGGCAAGGTGGCATATGCAACCCACATCCTGGACATAAGGTTGACTAGCTTTTCGTTTTGTGATGACTGAATGGTGCTTTCCTTTCATTACGCTGCAGTTGTCGGAGTTGAAGGCTAACAGGTTATCCCATGGGATTCCTCTATTACTGTGATAATCACACAAAATAATTTGTTGTAATCATACATACTGACACATTCAATTGAGCCTTAAGTCCTCAGTACTCATTATGTAAATACACTCACCTCAATGAGGTTGCCAGCTTCTTATAGAGACTATCTGCTGTGCCCACATTGCAGACTGGCATGCCAATAAATTTGGTGACAACCTCAAGATTATTCTCATCATACACTCTTGCAAGTATGACAAGTTATTTTTCTTTTTTTATGTTGTTTGACTCATCACACTGTAGTCCAAATGGCTGAGACCGGCAGATGTTTGTGACCTCATCATCAAGCTCTGGAGCAATGGCACCTAAATAATAAATAGTACATAAAAGTAGATGCTCGTTTTGTGTGATGAGGTCAA
>NC_055964.1:30341153-30343653 GCF_018492685.1 Alosa sapidissima | reverse complement strand
TGTGTGTGTGAAAGAGAGAGAGAGAGGGGTGGGGGGTATACATTTATGTGTTTGTGTGAGCATGCACGTGTATAGGTGTGCATTTGTGTGTGTGTACGTATGTGCATACAGTAGGTGTGTTACTGCTGCCGGATGTCATTGTGAAATCCACATGCACACGGGTTACATTCTGCGCTGGATGTGATGACAGCACCCCTCTGTGCATTTGTAAAGGCATGAAAAGATCAGCAGAGAGAGAGGTTTGGAGTTGTGATTTCTTGCGGTAAATGGCCCTGACTCCCATAGTCCTGTCCTTATTGCTTAGTTGTGTTTTTTATATTATATACTTTTATTACATTTTCTGCTGTTAGTGCACATTGTGTGTGATGTGTGAGACCTTGAATTTCCCCTTCAATAACGTTTCTATCTATCTATCTATCTATCTATCTATCTATATATCTATCTATCTACGGTATCTATCTATCTATCTAGCTCAATGGATACATGAAGAAATACAAGTTTAATTCTCTCTGAAATGTGTGTCTACCCGCATCACGCTGGGACTTACACCATCACAGCCGAGGTGTTTAGGTGAAGTACAACACAAACATGCTTTGTAAGCCAGCTGGTATTTTCGAGATTGGCTCTTTTCTTTGATATGTCTTAGAAGTCTTTGTAATCTAGGCTGCCGACATGGATAAAAAAACAAAAAAACAAACAAACAGTGATTTTGAGGCTTGTTACTTTACTCACCTGGACACGGGTCCATGCTGGCTTCCAGCAGGACTCAAATGCATTTCTATTCATGTTAAATCAACTAGCCAGCCTCTTCAGCGGGCGAGTGAAGACCCTTTAGGCGCATGTCTCGGTTCTCGATTTACTGTTCCTCTTCAAACTTCAAACGGAACCGCGCCTCGTCTGCCCAGCCACTCAGCACCAGAGATTTGATTTAGCAAATAAAGAAACACACACACACACACACACACACACACACACACACACACACACACACACACACACACAGACACACACACACACACACACACACACACACACACACACACACACACACACACACACACACTTAGACAGACAGAGTGAAAGACGGACACAATCAGAACTGGTGTGTTTTTCTCTGCCTTGTGTGTGTGTGTCTGTATGTGCGTGTGTGTGTGTGTGTGTTAATCTGGAGATGGCTGGCTGGCTGGCTGGTTGGCTGGTTTGGGGGATGCTGTATTGTATCTGATTGATCAAAGGCCAGGAGTGGAGCTCGGCTTCTCCCCGACACTTAGCGCCTTCCTTGGGCAGCTTTGATCATGTAATTAAGAGTGTCCTTCAGGAGCGGGTGGGAGAGATGCACCGACCGGCCTTCCCCTCCCCCCACCTCAAAACCACCAGTGCACTCTCCGGCCTGCTCCATCAGTCCTCTGGAGGAGTGTGCGTGACCCTCCCACGCGCCCCGTGGCATCCTGGGGGATGGGGATGGAGTGGAATCTGGTCGGCACGGCGATGGCAGCGGGGCGGTAAAAAACACTGGGGGGGGGGCGGTGTAAATGGCGCCGGCGAGGGCCCGCGCTGCGCTGCGGTGAGGTGCGGTGAGGTGCGGCAGTAAATGGTGGCGGAAGATGAAAGCCGTAATGGATTCTGGAGAGGAGAGAGGTGGGGCTGATGCGGCGGTGGCGGAAGCCGCCGGAAAACAAGCCGGCCATTAGGGAGTCACAGGCAGGGGTGAAGAGGTGGCACATACACACATCCCCGCACACACACACACATACGCACCCACACATGCACACATACGCACACACACACACACACATGCAAGCACACACACACACACAAACACATGCACACATACGCACATGCACACATGCAAGCACACACATACACAAATACACACACACATACACACACACACACACACACGCACACATTCACACACAGGCATACACATAGGGAGAGGCATGGCTGGGGGTTGGGGGTGGACAAAATGGTGCCATTACCAGGAGAGTGGTGTGTGGAGGAGGCGAAGGAGTGTTTGTTTGTTGCTGTTTTGTGGCTTTCTAAAGGTAGTGTGCTGAAGATATTTACTGAAGGATGAGAATGGAATGAGTGTGTGTGTGTGTGTGTGTGTGTGTGTGTGTGTGTATGCTAGATTTTAAATGCATAGAAGTATGTAAGAGTGTGTCCAAGTTTGTATGCAAGCAAGTAAGGGTGTGTGTGTGTGCACGCATTTGTCTAAGCACCTTTACGGGTACAGTGTGTGTGTATATGTACTATCGGCACACCTTTGAAGATACAATGTGTGTGTGTGTGTGTGTGTGTGTGTGTGTGTTCTATCACCACAGAGAGAGTGCTAAAACGCTCTCAAGAAGAGTAATAGTCTCAGACTGAAAGCTTTGACCTCTCAGCCCAGGTCTTTACTCTGCTCCTCACCAGCAGTAAGCCCTCTGCTTTGGAGATTCTTTTGTTCACTGTCTTGCCTGCTCATTCATTCATTCACTCACTTATTCACTCACTCACT
>NC_055964.1:30331153-30336153 GCF_018492685.1 Alosa sapidissima | reverse complement strand
CACACACACACACACACACACACACACACACAGGCACGTGCAGAGAAGGGGGGCTACAGGGGCTCTAGCACCTGCCCTTTTGCCCCTTTGATGTCCAAGTGCCCTTTTGACAAGACCCGTTTTTTACTTTTTAAACTTTGTAATACAAAAATAATAATTTATGTGTTAATTGAAATGCCTTGCGGCCATCAATCCGTGACGTCATACATTCAGAAGGTGCACGCAGGCACAGTGCTGCAGGAGACGTTTGGGAGCACGGTAAGGTCACTTGGCAGTTAGCCTATCTGAACATGCAATAGTATTCAGCTTAGAGATAGGGAATAAAATGTTTAAAGTTGTTTCATGTTTAATGAAGTAGGCTATCAAACCCGTTTTAACCATGTCATGGTCCATCCATTTCAATAACCTGGCAGCTTCGAAAATCTAAGGCTGAACGTTCATAACATATTCTGTTTAGGTTACTATGTTATAGTAGCTTAGGTTAGTAGACCTAGTTCATAAAACAGAGTAGGCAAACCTTTTCTAAATCGTCATAAGCTGACGACATAGGGTACTGTAGTTGTTTAACTAACCCAACTCCACACATCGATTTCTGTTTACAGTAGGCTACATTACGCGTCATTTCACTCAGTGGCCACACGCACAGCACGTGAATCTGCAAGACACCAGCTTGCTAATGGTGGTAGTTCACTGTGATAAACATTAAAATTATAGCCTGACAAGCCAGACTAGGCAATAACATATTTGCTGCCGCTAGGGTGCGTCTAGATTTCTAGGCTATTAAAATTAGCTTTGAATTTAATCAATAAGATGTAGCCTTATAGCCTATGATCTCTGTGTAGACAATAACCTAATGAAAACTGACAAAACCTATCTGTCTGTGCCCTGGCTACAGTAGGCCTACAGTACATGCACTCCTATTGAATTTTCAGAACCAAGGAGAGAAATGAGAAAAATGTGTTACAGCTCTGTCTGCTATTTACACCCATTCTTCTTGATACATAATGAATAAATATGAAAATTGTAGCCTATGTATGCTCTATTGGGTTGTAATCAAAATTAAGTTTTAAATAAAGTTAACACGTTTTCTGAAAATTTTGTTCCATGTGCCCTTTTTTAAAATGTGAGCCCCTGCCCCTTCAAAGGTCTCTGCACGCCCCTGCACACACATGCTAACACGCACACACACAGAGACACAGACACATACACACACAGACAGACACACACACACACACACACACATACACACACAGTGCTCACCTGCTGAGGGGAAAATGAACCAGGCTCACAAGTGAAGTGCAGCATCTCTCCTAGAAAAATATTCTGGTATCTGCCAAAGGTGATTGGGCGACAGGGGGTGTGTGGTGTGTGTTAGTGGCGGAGAGAGGGTGTGTGTGGTGTGTGTTAGTGGTGAAGAGAGGGTGTGTGTGTGTGTGTGGGGGGGGGGGTGTTGAACTGCTAGTGGAGCTCTGGCTCACTAAGGTATGGAGGATAATGGACCCCCCACCTGAAGAAAACCTTATTCTAGTATCTGCTGAAAATGGTCAAGTGTATGTGTGTGTGTGTGTGTGTGTGTGTGTGTGAGAGAGAGTGTGTGTGTGTGTGTACAAGTGTATGTGTGTGTGTGTGTGTGTGTGTGTGTGAGAGAGAGAGTGTGTGTGTGTGCGTGTACAAGTATATGTGTGTGTGTGTGCGTGTGTGTGTGTGTGTGTTTGTGAGAGAGAGAGTGTGTGTGTGTGTGTGTACAAGTATATGTGTGTGTGTGTGTGCGTGTGTGTGTGTGTGTGTGTGTACTCAGCAGCATGAACTCACACACTAATTAAATGTGTTACCATGTCTTTGAGGGTCTGCTGGTTGCTGTGGCTTTTAAATCCCGACTGACTTCACTGTGAGGGATTTCTGGGATGCACAGAGGTAGAATATTGAAAGAGGATAAATTGTGCATGTGTGTGTGTGTTTGTGTGTGTCTGGTGTGTGTCATGTGTGTGTGTGTGTGTGTGTGTGTGTGAAAAAAAAAATCAGACATATGCCACAAGACAAAGTGTTGTTTGACTTGAAATATGATCAATACAATTACTATATTTCCATGGCAATGGGTGAGCTCAAATTTTGTAACCTCAACACCCTATCTCTGTAGCATAAAATATTGAGTTCATTAAACATTTTACGATGTATTCATTTGCAGGTCTTACAACTAATGCAATTAGTTAAAAGCTATGCTTTCATACATAACAAAATAGAAACATAGTTAATTAATTCAGATATTGCCATATTGCTCTAAACACATATTACTCTGTGTGTATGCTTATGTGTGTATGCTTATGCATGCCTGTGTGTGTGTGTGTGTGTGTGTGTGTGTGTGTGTGTGTGTGTGTATGCTTATGTGTGTACAGTATGCTTATACATGCCTGTGTGTGTGTGTGTGTGTGTGTGTGTGTGTGTGTATGCTTATGTGTGTATGCTTATACATGCCTGTGTGTGTGTGTGTGTGTGTGTGTGTGTGTGTGTGTGTGTGTGTGTGTATGCTTATGTGTGTATGCTTATGCATGCCTGTGTGTGTGTTTTCTTGTCTTCCTTCTGTCTACTCCTTCCTCTCTTTTCCGTTTCTGTCTGTCTGTCTCTTTCTGTAATCCTCTCTCTTCCTCTTTTTTGTCTCGTTCCATCACTCTATGTTTTCTCACTCCGTCCCATTTCTATATCTCTGGTGTAGTGGCTCTCTGATTGTGTGTGTGTGTGTTTGTATGTGTGTGTGTGTGTGTGTGTGTGCTCTCTGATTATAACTCAGACAGGATACAGCATGCATGTTTGGTGTTAGAATATTGCCAAAGCACAGATTGTGTATTTTACAGAGGTAGGCAAAAAAAGGTAAAAATTCATCACAATTAAGTAAGAAATTTCTCTATCGGAGTCCCTGTCTCTCTGCCCCATAGAGTAGTGGTGTGTGTGTGTGTGTGTGTGTGTGTGTGTGTGTGTGTGTGTGTAGAGTGTTCTCGCGTGAGTGGTCAGGTCGCTCGTGGTCATTATCTGACCCGGCCTCCCTGCTGCCACCCCAATTAGTGCTGACCCAGGAGCAAGAAGAGGAGACGCACAAGATCGGCTTCCTAACACACACACAAACACACACACACACACACACACACACACACACACACACACACATACACACACACACACAGAGTGAGAGAAAAAGAGACAAGACAAGATGAGGAGAAAGAAGATTGGCATCCTCCTTACACAACCATATACAGTACACTCATATAAGCACATGGCAGCAAAAGATGCAAGATACAGTACACTTCCTCAGACATACATACAGAGGGAGAGAGAGAGAGAGAGAGAGAGAGAGAGAGAGAGAGAGAGAGAGAGAGAGAGAGAGAGAGCAGGAGACACATCATATATACAGCATATACAAGTACTTCCACGTGCAAACACACACACACACACACACACACCCACACACACACACACAGGCAAGTAAAAATAAAATAAAATAAAAAACAGAAATACTACAGCACAATAAAAAATATATTAGCACAAACACACTTTCATGTAGAATCTATCATAACATGTCCACATAGTTAAAATCTAAACTCATGAAATTAATTTGTTCACCCTGACTGACACCTTTCGAGTGATAAATTATGAACCATCGCTGCATATGTGCGTATGTTAAAAGAAGACTGCTTTGATGTGTTAACGTGACCTAAATCCAAAAAAGCCAAACTCAGAGAGCCAACACACACACACTCCCGCCCAGCATACTTTAACGACCTCGCCGGGTCTCCTCTCTCTCTCTCTCTCTCTCTCACACAGGCATTTTTTCTGAGCTAATTTTCTCAAAGGTGAAATTCACAGTCACACGCACACATTTTACACACATGCACACAAAAATTTTATATTTCATGTGTCCAATGAGGAAAATGGCAGTGAATAGTAAAAATTGTTATGTAGAAATGCAAGCAACTAAATTGAAATGAAAGAAATGGTCTTTTATCTATTTTTTTTATCGAATTTCAGGTCGAAGGATGCTCTTCATATATCAGTTTTAATAGACAACCTACTCTTCTTCTCCACAATGTTGTCAAGGCCTGATGCAATACACTAAAATTACTTTTTTATATTAAATATATATATATATATATATACTTTTTTTATATTACTTAGAAATATATTTACAATTTCCACATGTATATATGATACTGAAAATATCTTAGTATGCCTCAGTGAGGGTTATATTTACAATTTATAAATTACATTACTATTGTCAAATGGGGAAAAAATATTTGCTCCAACCCATTGCCAGTTTCTCTGAATTCATTTCTAAATGTAAATACACACCGGTATATCTAGACTGGAGGTATTTTCTTTAAGCTATTCAAGAAAGCCTGACACCTTAAAAGACCCTCCACTGACATAATATCAACTAATAAAAAAAAAAAAATTGTAATTGTAGCTGATACAATTGATCTCCATATAATCCACCTTTTAAGTGATGAATATAGCCAAATAAAAACATGTTCCATAAACAGCATTATATTCTCTGTTCTCTCTATGGCTCTATCGATGGCATCTTCAGGTGACTGTTTCCTAATGCTATGTAATGTAATGCTGTGTAAATAACATCTTCAGGTCTGTCTGTAGCAGTGTAAAGGGCATCTTTAGGTCTGTCTGTGTAAATGGCATCTTTAGGTCTGTCTGTGTAAATGGCATCTTTAGGTCTGTCTGTAAATGTGTCTGTCTGTAACCGCACATTATATCCTCAGGTCTGTAGCTGTGTGAATAGCCTCCTCTGTAAGGTCTCTGTGTTGCTCTCCGTCTCCCTCCACCTCCGTTAACGGCCTCCTCTGGTCTCGGTCTCCCAGACAACATGAGGCCTCGTGATGAAAGGACCGGTGCTTCCCGCCGTTTAAAAGCTCCGACGGGAGGGACCGCTCCCATCCCAGCTAATGAGGAGAGAGAGAGAGAGAGAGAGAGAGACAGAGAGAGGGAGAGAGAGAGAG
>NC_055964.1:30309846-30317346 GCF_018492685.1 Alosa sapidissima | reverse complement strand
AAGGCATCTAACCCCTCACTGCTCCCCGAGCGCCGCTGTTGTTGCAGGCAGCTCATTGGCCGAGATTAGTGTGTGCTTCACCTCACTGTGTATTCACTGTGTGCTGAGTGTGTTTCACTAAATCACGGATTGGGATACATGCAGAGACCAAATTTCTATCACGGGATCAAAAGAGTATATATACTTATACTTATATACTCATACTTAAGAATTCAGCACTACTGTAAGTATACAAGATGTGAAGCTAGGTCTAACCTAACTTTGCTCAGGCCTACAGATTGGCGTCAAATCATGCTCTCACAACAACCACACCATTGTCTTAAAAAGGGAAATATATTTCTAAGGTTGCGTTCAAGAAAGCAAAATGATGCTTTGAGAACATCTGTTTTGTTGGAAGGGCAAGGGGGTAGCAACAGGACAACAGTACAGAGACTGACAGCTCCGGTTGTAGGCTAAAGTTATGAGAGTATTACAATGCAGGATATTTTACGGGAAGATACTAAAACAGGAAGACAGCGGGGAAAAAGTTAAAACACATGAGAAACCCGGAAAAAAATGGAGGGTTGACAGCCATGGCTAATTGCCACCTAGGCGTAAAGGTGCAGTAGGTAAACGCAAGCCAAACATATAGACCCTTTCAACAATAAAAACAAAAACAATGCTTGAACGTTCTATTTGGGCCCCAATCTACTTCCTCTGCATTAAGATAACATATGGAATGTTAAAACGGAAGCCTTGTGGGGCCAACTATGATGCTGATAATGGAACTCTCCTGAAAGGGTCCACAGGGGAAAAAAGAAATGCAATGAAAGAATAAGAATAAGAAAAACATGCCTAAAAGCAAGATGTGTATAAATGGGAAAGCTAAATAAAAATAAAAAATTCCTTCTTGAGGCCCCCCCTGTTAAGGATGAAGGTGAGTATGTGCATACTCAATGAAGTTGAGACACACATTGTGCACGGTCCATCTCCATAAGAGCTGTTGTTAGCTTCAAAAAATCACTTGTTAGTAGGGCTAGCTGTTCTCAGCCTAGTGCCTTGGGTTAGCATAGCTGTTGGAATGATCTCAAGTCTTGTCTAAATGGGCTCTGTGCACTAGCTTACTTGACGTTGGCAAACCAGTTTCCTGTTCCTTGACATGGCTGTCAACAACCACCTGAAGATACAGTAAGTGCTTTAGTTGTACCAAAGCCGGCGACTAAATTTACGGAAACGTCGGAATGAAATCATGGGAGTTTTACCGAAGTCATGTTGCGAACATGTTTGATATTATCGCAAGTCTTTTAGTCATGGCTCATGCAAATAGTGACGTGAACAATATAAAAAACAATAGTGAGCTCTCTTTTACACCAAACAGGAAGTGGCAAAGTAGGCGACAGCAGTAGCCTATATGATTATTTGTTATTTAGTTTCTTATAAATTAGTCGACTATTCCATGACTAAGTACCGATGTCACACAATCCGGCAAAATATTCCTTGCACACAGCTAGTCTAAGATTTGCGACTTCAGTTCATCAAAAAAAAAACGATATTTTGAAAATGAGTTCAAACTAATGTCGGCGAATGTTGACAGCAACCATGTCACTTAAATAATAAACACAATTTTTGTTTTGTTGTTGTTGATATATACAGAAAGAATAATAGAATAATAATAGTACGTCAGAACAACGTCGAGAAATTTTATGAAATCTGTCAGCTCACAGCTGACATCTGCCTCTATGATAACAAGAAGTTCCGCTACCCATCATTGACGACAAAATACGGAAGTGCGTAAAAGGTCTAAAAAGGTCACCCATTATTGACCATTCAATAAACCGAGGCCCCATCGAAACACTGGGACTTACCTGTCTGGCACATCCACACAGGTGACTTTGTCAGTTGAAGACATGCTAAGAGGAGCACTGTCCTCCTTTTGTTGGGTGCAGTTGGCTTTTTCTGGATTTCCAGCTGAAGTTGGACTGTAGTGACAGTGTTTTGGTACCTGCAGACGATACAGGGCAAAGGGAGATTGTGTTTGTGTTTCTTATTTATTATCAAATTGCCCCTTGGGGCTAGGGGACAGTATTGGTTTATACCAAACATCAGAAGGCTAAACTAGAAACAGCTTTAATCACAGCTGCTTGTCAAGCAATAACATTTATTCCGAATTTCCGATACCTGAAATGCATAAAAAACAACAAAAAAGCATATACAGGTGTATAGACCCATTCACGGTTTGTGTGACATAAAAGGTGTGTGCATGTCAGGGTCAGAAAGCTTTCTAGCCCATTCAATTGTGTGTGTGTGAACTGAAACGTCAAGAAAAATGCTTACTTGTACTACTGTACTGCATGTATGCACGCTGGGCTTGTCAACCAAATAGCCATACAGGTCAGGCTAATGAATCTCTGGCCACTTGCTTACGTCGTCTACCCATTCTGTTATCAGCTCAGAATCAGGCAGACAATCGTCATTAGCTAAAACGTATTTATTAAGGTACGGTTTGCGGCCCTTCTGTTTGAAGAATAGAAGTACTGTACAATAGTCTTCAAGTCAAGTCAAGTTTATTTATAATTTAAATATAAAAAATAATCAAGATGCTAAGAACGGCTGGGACCATGCATTGACAACTACTTCAAGGCTGACGACTCTATAAAAGATCAATTCACAGTCATTACTGCTGGTACTTTGAGAAGATGGCTCAGCTAAGAAATTCTTTTGGCAGGTATAGACTTCAGAACTGCATCTGGGTCTTTCAGCATGTATGTTTTCAACAAACTTTTATTTTCACCGCACCAATAAGTGTCTAGTTTTAGTCAAATTAGTGCACGTTGTCTGACAGTATCTTTTATCAAAATGCTATCTGCAATCACACAAATATTTCCTCAGCTTTTACATGGAATTCGAAATCTAACTCTGTGAATTACAGCAAAGGTGAACGCTGTCGTTGATCTCATCAGAAAAGATTGTTCCCTTTTCAGAGAAAATCAACACAACAGACTAAAAGAATACTTGAAAGAGTCTCCCTCATGTATCTCTAATCTTTCAAAGCATCTGCTACAAGCAACACACACAGCACGCCTGTCCAGAGCAATTAAACCATATGAAGATGAATGAAACACTGGAAATCACAACAGACAGGATGCAGTAAGACTGTGCTTGCGCTCCTTTCTCCTATTTAACAATCACATAGGTCATTTTTAAAAGGCCTATTCAAAGGGGCTCAAAATGTGTGCATTTGTGTGTGTGTGTGTGTGTGTGTGTGTGTGTGTGTGTGTGTGTGTGTGTGTGTTTGTCTGTTATACTATTGAGAGGAGACGAGGGGAGGAGTGTGTGTGTGTGTTTCTGTGTGTGTGTGGTTGTCTGTGTTTGTGTGTGTGTGTGTGTGTGGGTGTGTGTGTGTGTGCTGTTTGTCTGTTATACTATTGAAAAGCACATATTTATCCTGGGTGAGTGATTTAAATTAAACTGTTCTGAAACACAAATACACACTTTCACGGAACTTTGTCGTTGTGTCAATGTTTTACTGTGTTGATGTGTTTTTCATGGTCTGTGTGTGTGTATGCACACAGAGCATGTTTTACAATTCTGTGTGTGTGTGTGTGTGTGTGTGTGTGTGTGTGTGTGTGTGTGTGTGTTGCGTGGATCTGAGGATATAAGTGTGGCAGGAAAGGCACGGTGCAGAGGCTGAAGAGGGATGAGAGGTGAGGAAAGCTACTGATTTTCGATACGTCCACCCCCCTACCCCTCCACACACAAACACACACACACACACACACACATACAGATGCAGCTGGCTCGTGGCCACTGCTGACCTGAACCCAACCAATCAATTGACCGATGCTGTGCGCACACACACACACACAGACCCACACGCAAACACACAAAGACCAACACAAACACACAAAAATCCTGTGTAAATTTGAACAATGACAGAAACACATACTATACTCACTCACTCACACACACAGGAATATTCAATTGTATGAATTGGGAAACATTATGGGTAAAGCTGTGACCAGGGGTTGCTGTGTGTGTGTGTGTATGTGTGTGTGTGTGTGTGTGTTTGTGTGTGTGTGTGTGTGTGTGTGTAGAGCTGTGCTTGAGCTTCCCAACACGTATTATAGTTTTTGTGTGCAAGCATGTACGTGTATGTTTCTGTGTCAACAGTGTGGGTTCACATATTGGGAACAGCTCATTCACATATTGTATCTACATTCATGTGAATTTAAAAAAGGACATTCTCCTTATCAAGGCAAGAGTTCTGGGATGCATTTCTAAAAAGGGTAGATGGCTAACTTTCGTCGAAATCTTTGGAGTTAGAACCGTTGTTCTTGGATTTGGCATTTCTAGAAGAGGTAGTTCAAACACTCACTCGCAAACATGGGCAGAAAGTTTTGTGGTAGGAACCTCAGGTTTAGAGTAGTCGTTGCATCGTTCATGGATATTTTGCGGTTGTGAACTTTTTAATTGCATTGGTATGACTAAATTGACCCTCTATATTCATACCTGTACACCCAACACCTGACTTTATCTGACTTATTTTGACTTTACCTGACTTTATCTGACTTATTTTGAATTGACATTTATTCATATTTGAGAACAGGGGTGGAAAGACACAGCTGCATCCATAACATCCACTTATTTACGCCTGCTTGTGAGCAGAGGATGTAATTAAGAAAACATTGGGAGACGACAGAAACATTTACTTCCATTCATTATATGTTTGATGTGCATTCTCAGTCATTTCTATGTATGATGTAGATCTGTCAATACTCTAGCAATGTGCGGGACACATGTTTACCATCAACCAGGTTTTCTTATACAAATTATCAAAATGTGCATTAAAAAGTTTGATGGAAACCCTAGTGTCTTCTCTGGCTCTCAACGAAGGCGGTCACATTTTCTCTCCCTCCCCTCCCCTTATCTTCGCTGTCACCCCCCCCCCACTACCCCCCATCACACTCCTTCGCCGCTTTGTACCCTCAGTCTGTCAAGCGGGTCTGTGACCAGCGCCGCAAATGGCTGCAGGACCGGATGGCTGCCTGCCTGCACTGGTATCCCTCCACCTCCCCACTCCCTCCCCCTGTTGCAAGCATTGTGTCTTTCATGTATTCTTCCTCAATGCCCGGTCTTCCTGTCCTGTATGGACAGGTTGATGGTTAATTTTGCTGGTTACTTGTGACTATGTGACAATAAAGGCCTACTACTACTAGTGATTAGCCACATATTTGTTCTCAGTCTAATGAAAATCATTCCAATTGAAGCTAATGGATCAATTGTTTACATGTCATAATAATGTAACGTCGGTGCCTTCCGGACTGAGTGCTATCCTCCCAGAATGCAATCTGTGTGAATGCTGGATTGTGTAATGTCGGTTTTAGTGAGTTGCGTTTACCTTGTCAGGTATGTGTTAGCTTGTGTAGTATTTCTTCCACTAATAAACCTTTGATTGGACATTTGTGTGTCGCATCAATCATTACATTGGTGTCAGAAGCGACTTTCAAACTTGGCCTCCGCCCAGCGGAAGAAGCCGGGAACGGGAGACCTCACCACTGGGTGGAGGCCCATGCAAGAGGAAGTGGTTCAGTGCGGTGAGGAAGTGGTTCCTTGACGAAGGACGGTTGGCGGAGTCGCTGGAGGGCAGCGAACTCATGACGGTCGGGCAGCGGAAGGGCCCTCTGAAAAGGGGGGTCAAGCCTTCGTCGCGCCAATGACAGAGTGGAGCGGGCCGGGAGCAGCGGAGGACAGCTCTGTGAGGAGGCAGCGTGAGGAGGGACGCAGAAACCGGTAGCTGACGGCCTGAGAGCTCAGCGTGTCCGGCTGCAACGGAGCTGGTGCCTGCCTGTCCTGGTCTGTGTGACTGTGGAGTGGAGCGACGGAGGTGCAGCGACATTTGACCCGTGAGTTCCGGTGCTTGGTGCCACAGTCTACGGTAGTGTAGGCCACCTAGGGCCCCGCCTGGAGGAGTGCTGCGGTGGCACACCGTGGAAAGTGGTTGCCGAGGACGGCAAAGGCTCGCGAGGTGGCTGTGTAACATCGGTGCCTGCCGGACTGAGTGCTATCCATGCAATGTGTGTGAATGCTTAAAGTCAGCCTAAAAATACAGATCTACTGTATCATCTGACCAGTGCAGTTGTGAGGCAACAATGTTTACTCACACTGATATGAACTTTAATGAAGAGAGGTGAGCACAAGAAACGTGTTGTCAATCGTCTCCGAAAATGATCGCTACTTTGGTTAACATTTTAGTAGATGGTGTAATAACAAGCTGCGGATGAGATGTTAAAGATAATCACAGGGGTAGTTATAAGAGCAACTGTTATCACAAAATATAATTATTTATGTTACAAGACGAATAATGACAATGTGCAAAGTCTACATGCTGTTCAGTTGGATTCCAAAAGCAATACCCCTCCCCTCCAATTGAGCCTATTGAAATTCCAATCCAATTGGGCAGCTTTATTCTGTGTTAATATGAGTATTTTTGTTTATTACATGCAGACACAGAGCATAAAACACAAACACACACACAATTGATAGTGTGTGTGTGTGTGTGTGTGTGTGTGTGTGTGTGTGTGTGTATGAAGAGAGAGAGAGATGATCTCAGCTGGGGTAAGGAGGCATGGTCAGCACTCTGAGTTTCAGTCTCATTACTTCACTGACACACACCAAGTTTCCCAGGGTCATAGGGGTTAGTCTACCTTTCTCTATCCCTCTCTATCTCTCTCTCTCTCTCTCTCTCCCCTCTAATCTGGTATGTTTCAGTTGTACTCATAGGTCCTGTTTTCCCAGTTGTAAGTAGGACGTTACAATTCAAAGGCCTGATGAAGTAGTAATTTCAACTCGTTGACTCATTTGAACCTCTGCTCTGACTATCCAGAGTTTAAATTTGAATTAAGATGGCTACATCCATTAACAGTAAACAAGAGCTGTAAGAGAGAGATGTTTATTAGCAGCTCTGTGCTATATCTCATTAAAGTAGTTGTAGACAGAGTAGTGTACAACTTCTATCTGCCGTTATGTTGCCTTGACATTCGTATGCTTAGAATACTGTGTAATGCATCGTTAACTATTGCTATTTCACCAACAACAAACAGTTGATAACAAATAATTGCATCTTGTTCTTTCTACTTGTTTCAACTGGAGGACAGTCAACTGGGGTCCTACACAATCCTGTTTCCAGTTCCCACTTATGAGCCAAATGAAATGTGTCTTTTTTTCTCCACCTCTGTCTTTCACAGCTCTTCTGTATCCTCTCTGTCCCCTCTCATTTCGTTCCTCTCTCTGTGTCCCTCTCTCCCAGTATCTGGTACTGCCTAAGCATCATTACGGATGCTGAGAATGTTTGTGTCTAGTGGATATTCATTTGTCTCTGTTCTCTCTCTGTGTGTGTGTGTGTGTGTGTGTGTGTGTGTGTGTGTGTGTTTGTGTGTGTGTGTGTGTGTGTGTGTGTGTGTGTGTGTGTGTGTGTACAGTGCACCCAGCTGCTATGTGCCACACTCCGTTAGCGTGGAAGAT
>NC_055964.1:30297346-30302346 GCF_018492685.1 Alosa sapidissima | reverse complement strand
CTCCCCCCTTAAAACTTCCACTTGGTTTTGATTGCCCTCAACATTAAAGTCCCCTCGACAAGGGAAGTGGGGGTGAAGATCTTTCCCTATGAATTGGGACACCACTATATGCAAATTAGCATAGCGAACCTGCTCACCTACGTCATGCGCAGCGCCAACGTGTCTACAGGTAGTAGCCTGCTACTATTTTCATTCAGGAACATGCCGGTTCCAGCGGTCATTGTTGTGTGGGCTGTGCTGGTTTATCTATTGGTTATTGGTTAATCAATAAAGATATTCGTGTTCATGTGAATGCCGGAACACACATCTTAAATATGGACAAAACTACCCAGATCAGATATATAACGTTATTTGATGGGCAGACTCTCTCAGAGCACTCAGCAGATATCAAGAACATTGTCAGATAGCTTTGTGAGATATTTTCTAATATTAGTGTTCAAAACTCAACAGTCCATTGGATGTGCATCAAACTAACATATTCCAACATATTTCGATATTTTAATATGTTTATTTGCGAAAATATATGACAAATTTGGCCGGCTCGCTAAGCTCGCACGGTATCCTAGATAATTTCATCTCCCACTTCGTTTTAAGCCTGCATCGGTCCTGGCTATATTTTGAGGGTTGATTTTAAGGCGAAAATAGCACTTCCCCTTGCTCCCTAAAGTAATGGGACACCCTACCCCTACACAAGCACGCGAAAAAACGAGGATTAGGGCAAAAATCTAGGGGTAGGGGAGGTATTGGGACGGGCCCTTGAGTGTCTTTGTGTTGTGAACACCGACAGGTGTGTTCATGTCAGTAAGCAAACATGTTCTATGTCAACAGATGTTGAATAGTGTGTTTGTGTGTGTTTTTGTGTACATTTTGAGTGCATTCATACATATCAATATGTATGTGTGTGTGTAAATGTGTGTACATGTTTACGTGTGTATTTGTATGTATTCATGTGTGCATACTAAATGTTAGTGCTTGTGTGTGTGTGTGTGTGTTTGTGTGTGCTCACGACTTGCTTGTGGCTTTTGGGATTCTCCTGCTGCAGGTATAATTGCATTACAGTGAATAATTATCTCCCCCTCAGGCATCACAGAGACCTACTCAAACACCTCATCCCCTCTGGTAATATTGTGTGTGTGTGTGTTTAGCAGAAACCTCAGGCACAACAGAGATCTGCTGCTAAAACACCTCATCCCCTCTGTCTGTAGTGAGTGTGTATGTGTTTAGCAGACATCCTTAGGCACAGAGATCTCCTATTTAAATACCTTATCCCCATTGTCAGCCCTGCTAATGCAGAGTACTGTGTGTGTGTGTGTGTGTGTGTGTGTGTGTGTGTGTGTGTGTGTGTGTGTGTGTGTGTGTGCGTGTGTTTGTGTGTGTGTGTGTGTGTGAGAGTGTGTGTGTGGTAGCCACCTCAGGATGCAGTGAGTTTTCTTCAACACAGCTAAACCTCTTACAGATGCTTCTGCTGCTAAACTAAGAGAAGCTAAGCTAAACTCCAGCCCAAGGGGGTAAGCAAACGTTCAGAAAGTGTGGGAGGCTCTGAGGCTAATAAGTATTCACCTGCATTCCATTGACCCCCATTCATTTTGGCATCACTTGAATAATGAACAACTTTTCATCTGAAGTTTTAAGCCTTCATATGAACCACTGCTATTTCTAGAGAATTAAAACATTGTGTGACTGGCGTCATAACCTTGTATCTCACTTTACTTTTTCCGAGTTTTTCAATGCTAAAATGATGTTATGCATGTGACTTTCAGTCGCACACGAGAGAAGTAACCGTATTCTCTGGATAAGAAACTGAGAGAAGTAACCGAATTCTCTGGATAAGAAACTGAGAGAAGTAACCAAATTCTTTGGATAAGAAACTGAGAGAAGTAACCGTATTCTCTGTATAAGTCCACAGCAAAGATATTTTTTCAGGAAAGCTGTTACGGCCTAACCTGACTCTCGCCAGATGAATTTCGTTCCGCCTAGCTCCACTCATCCATCTGGGATCAATCCATTGAAGTGTTGCTTCAGAAGGCTGGGCCTAATCAAAAAATGTTTGCATATGATTGGATAAGCCACTTGTCCGTCATCTATTGACGTGCTACTTCAACCACTCACATCGAAGCCAACCCATGACGCTGATAACAGTCTCACAGTCGCTTCTACGCTACATCACATCTATGGAACTCCCGCCCTGCGTCCTGATTGGCTCTACCATACAATCTCGTGCTGAAATCACTCTCAACGGAAGAGGTCCCAGATGGATGTGAGTGAAGCTAGGCGGAGCTAAGCGGAACGAAGCGAGAGTCAGGTTAGTTACGGCCAGCTCGTGAACAGACCGCAACATAAATAGAGACAACAACAGTTTCAAATTTAACCATTTATGAATATTTATCGTAACATTGACAAACTATAGTGTCTAGGGAAATGAGTGTTGAAGAATGCGTGTATGCGTGAATGTAAATGGTAGTATCAGCATGTAAGATGAGTAAGTGAAAGGCAAAGGGGGGAAATAGGAATAAAGAGGAGAGAAAGACTAACGTGCCAGTGTAGAGGACTATCAACGTGCCTGCAAGAAAGGAGGAAAAAGTGCCTACAGAGAGAGATACAGAACCCCTTTTATAGCCCCACCCAATACCAGTGGTGGAGGAAGTACTGAAACTCAGTACTTAAGTAAAAGTACAAATACACAGAGAAATATTTACTTTAGTAAAAGTAAAAGTACCACAATGCCAACCCTACTTAAGTAAAAGTAAAAAGTACCTGATTTAAATGTACTTTAAGTATTAAAAGTAAAAGTACTTGCATAATCATTTATTATCTTAATATCTATAGGCCTATTCTAATAAAAAAAAAATCAGTATGTCAGATGTAATTGTGCTTACCATCCCAGTTTACATTCTGACTAATTACATTCTGGAGACTAATTCTGGTTATCTAGTGTGATCTGCTGAGTTAAAGGAGAATTCTGGTGTGATATTGACCTAAAGTGTATTGAAACATGATACCGAGTGTGAACGTATGTCTCATAGCCCATCTCGGCTTGTCCCCTGCATGGATTCCAGTTGCTGCTACTGGAAGAAACTGGAATCCATGCATTTCCACTGAATTATTTTTGGAATCTGATCCCTTATCATACCAAATCACCTACCCAAAAACTGCACTCAAACTCAGATCAGCACGGCTACTAGATGACTAGATTTCAGTCCATTGCTTAACGTCATGTGTTATCACTCAACTGACACTGAGGATGCGCAGTACAATAAGGCTTCACTCGGAAAAGGGTTCAAATTGGCTTCACTCGTCTCTACTGAAGAGTAGAGCTTAGTCCATGACCTAATGGTTCTGTCCATTTCTTTTACTGTCTATGCTCCAGCTGTGCAAAACATCAGGCAATCAAATGGTTCCATATGAAATGATATTCCAAGAGGATTTCCAGGTTTGTTCTGTCTCTCTCTTGGTGTGAGTGTGTGTGTGTGAGTGTGAGCGTGTGTGTGTTGGAGTCTGGGAGTGTGTGTATGTTTTTAGACAGTGTGTAAAGCAAGAGGTAACAAAACAGGGGTTACCATGGATCAGACAAATTGCGCTGCAGTCCCCCCCCCCCCCCCCCCCCCCCACTGCCAAGCAGCTGCCCACGGTGCCAATTTAGCATCTGAGAAACCGCCGCAACATCCTCACACACAATTCCATACCACACTGACCCGAAGTCACACTGCCACGCCCCCGCCCCGTCCTGTGCATATATTCAAATTTATGACAGCACATCAGCATATGAAGAGGAAATGAGAGCGTCCGAGTTTGGCTTCATTCAGGGGTAAACAGATCCGGGCTTAATCAGAGACTACACCACAGAGCAGACAGACAAACGCAGCCCCAAGAGATTTAGAAATGGAGACGTGGTGGATATACCACCAAACAATTACCTTTACCTTTGGCAGTGAAGCACTTAAAGGTGCAGTCAGCAATCATACGCAATGTCAACCCCCCCAAAAAAATACACATTCAGCAAACTGTCTGGGGTCTCTGTAGCAGCCCAGGCACTGAAAACTGGAAACAAACAAAGTGGGGGCAACCTGTCCCCCAAACAAAAACGAAACCCTGTGAGGAGTTAGCCTGGCTAGCGCCACCACTTCTGAATGAGACGTGGTCTGGGAACCAAACGTTCATTTTCTCGTATTTGAGAAAAATGCCCAGATCCGTTTATTGGGTGCCACGGATGTCTATCAAATGCGTCTGTGCATAGCTCATCATCGTCTTGCTTTCCCCCCTGTTCTGTAATTGGTTCCCTATCTGAGGCAAAAATTAGGGCGGTAGTTTCCAGGCTGCCATAGCAGCGTGAATCAAATTGCGCGTAAGGCAGCATGGGAACACCCAGGCTAGTGAGGAGTGTCTCTGGAAATACTGAAGGGAGGGGTGAACTACCTCTCTGGTTTGTTTTGTTCTGTCCTTGGTTAAAATATAATGTATGTTGTTTTGGACAAAAGCATCTGCTAATAATTCTAAATATAAACATGAACAAAAAACAAATGCGACATCCTGCACAATCGCTAACTGCTCCTTTAAGTATGCAGAGATGTAAACAAGATGCATACCACCAAACAATTACAGCTACCTTTGTCAGTGAATCATCTAAGGATGCAGAGGATGTAGACGTGATGGATACCATAGATATTAGAAAGCTAGATATAAATAATATCTATGGTGGATACCACCAAACACTGAAATCGCTGAATCACTGAAATCAATCTGGCGTAGAAAAACCTGGACATTTGTTGCATGTGTTTAAGTCTTTCAAGCAGGGCTCTCAAGTTTTGAAGTTTGCAAGGAGTGTTTCTCAGGGGGGAGGGGGCGTGGCATTGGCACAGTGCCACGCCCCCTCCCCCCTGATCGAAGTACATGAAAGTCCTACGTCTGCTTGAACTACTCGTGGCGCCACGCCCCCTCCCCCCGATCAACAGACCCACCCTCCCCATGTCCCATCGACCCAGCTTCATGAGAGAGCACAAATT
>NC_055964.1:30280169-30292669 GCF_018492685.1 Alosa sapidissima | reverse complement strand
TGGGGACATAGGGCTGTGAGAACATAGGGCTGTGAGAACATAGGGCTGTGAGAACATGGGAACATAGGGCTGTGGGAACATGGGAACATAGGGCTGTGGGAACATAGGGCTATGAGAACATAGGGCTGTGAGAACATGTAAACATAGGGCTGTGGGAACATAGGGATGTGAGAACATGGGAACATAGGGCTGTGAGAACATAGGGCTGTGAGAACATAGGGCTGTGGGAACATAGGGCTGTGGGAACATAGGGCTCCCGTATATCAGTATGCATAGGGCCCATTTCCCCCCCCTTAAAACTTCCACTTGGTTTTGATTGCCCTCAACATTAAAGTCCCCTCGACAAGGGAAGTGGGGGTGAAGATCTTTCCCTATGAATTGGGACACCACTATATGCAAATTAGCTTAGCGAATCTGTAATATTTTCTGTAGAAAATATTACAGATTCACGCCCCCCAGGTATTGATTCGAATGGCATTATACATGTGGATGAGTCTGAGAATGTTTTCTGCAGGGTAACATACAATACTACTACCATAGATCAAGCTGTGTCATGCAATAGCATGACTTATGCTTATAGTTCTATTCCAACGTTGATTTCTACCCAACGTATAGTAAAAAGAAAAGACAAATTTAAAACCAGAAACCTAACAAATATTCTTTCCATACCTCAGCATATTCCTCAAAAGCCAGAGGCATTTTCAGCTAACATGGGTTTACTAAATATAGGTGCACTTACTACCAAAACCTTTGCAATCAATGATTTTATTAGTGAAAAAAATTTGGATTTTCTGTTTCTTGTTGAAACCTGGCTGACTTCAGACAGCGAAGCTGTTCTTGTTGAGACTTGTCCCCCAAATTATAATTTCTTCCACTCAATTAGACAAGGCAAACGAGGTGGTGGAATTGCCTCCATTCTCTCAAACAAATATAGTTGCACACGAGTCAACTTTGGCGAATTCGCTTCCTTTGAGTATATTGCCCTCACTCTGAAGGCTGACCCAGCTGTACTTCTATTAACCTTATACCGCCCTCCTAAACTATGGACTGGCTTTCTCGACCAGTTTTCTGAACTTATGTCGCTCATCATCACTAGCTATGATCGGATAATTGTAAATGGCGACTTCAATATTCATGTCAATAAGACAACTGATGCTAAAGCCAGTAAGTTCCTTAATGTGTTGGACAGTTTAGAGCTAAAGCAGCATGTTACAGGACCCACCCACAACCTTGGCAACACCCTCGATCTAGTCATTTCCAGAGGGATAGAAGTCACAGACTTATCAGTAAATGATATAAATATGTCTGATCATCATTGTGTATCTTTTAATATTGTACTACATACTCCAAAAATTCATCCCGAAATTGCAATCAAATCGCGACTCTTGGACATTAGAGCAGAACAGCAGTTCATAGCTCTTATAGACTCCATAAATTTAGATATTTTACATCATCCCATTGATCAAATGGTAGAGGCTCTTAATCGTGAATTAGGCGCTCTGCTTGACAGAGTGGCACCCTTAAAGACTAAAAAAAGGCCCTGTAGCAAACTGACACCTTGGATGAACGAAAATATCCATGATCTAAAAAGATCATGTAGGAAAGCTGAGAGAACATGGAGAAAAACTAAGTTACAGGTTCACCGTGCCATTCTAAAAGAAAAAATTGCAAATTATAATAGAGCTATTCGGAATGAGAGGAGGAACCACTTCTCTAAGGTAATTGCTGAAAACAGTGGAAACTCTAGGGTGTTGTTCTCTACCATTGATAGGCTATTGCATCAAACACCTTTTGATACACTCAGTCAGGCATCCTCTCTAAGATGTGAAGAATTTGCAGACTTCTTCAAAAACAAAGTCATTTCTATAAGGGAGGCTATTGGTAACACAAGTAATATGTTTGATAGTACACCCAAAAACAGCCCCCCAAAATTAAGGTCCTTTAGCACTATTACTCAATCTGAGCTTGGTAAAATTATAACTCAAACCGGCTCCTCAACATGTGTTTTAGATCCAATCCCTACTACATTCCTCAAAAAAGTATATGATGGCTTAGCTCCCTTTTTTCTCAAGGTAATAAATACCTCATTAGAAACAGGTATATTTCCAACTGCTTTTAAAACCGCTGTTGTGAAACCTTTACTTAAAAAGTCAAATCTTGACCATACCAATCTGAGCAACTACAGGCCTATATCAAATCTATCGTTTTTGAGCAAAGTACTTGAAAAAGTTGTTTGTAATCAGTTAAATACCTTCCTCAACGAAAACAGTATCCTTGAAAAATTCCAATCAGGTTTTAGATCAAATCACAGCACAGAAACGGCTCTAGTAAAGATAGTCAATGATCTCAGACTAGCTACCGACTCAAACAAAGTCTCAATCCTTATTCTTCTGGATTTGAGTGCGGCATTTGACACCATTGATCATAGTATCCTAATTCACCGCCTTGCGAAGTGGGTGGGTCTCTCTGATAATGCTCTAAACTGGTTTCAAACCTACATTACTGGCAGAGATTTTTATATCAGTCTAGGAGATCATGTATCTGAAAAACATGACTTGCCTTTTGGTGTGGCCCAGGGGAGCTGCCTTGGTCCCCTGCTATTTTCTCTATATATGCTTCCATTGGGAAACGTCATAAGTCAGCATAATGTAAACTTCCACAGCTACGCAGATGATACCCAATTGTATCTTTCTGTGGAGCCAACTAACCCAGATGGCCTTTGCTCCCTCACTGCATGCCTAACCTCCATTAATCAGTGGATGAGCAAAAACTTTTTGAAACTAAATGATGACAAAACAGAGGTACTTCTGGTTGGACCAAAACTAAAGCGAGATATTATTCTTAGTAATCTGGGGAACTTGGCACACCAGGTCAAACCAAAAGTAACAAGCCTCGGTGTCATCTTAGATGCAGAGTTAAGTTTTAAGCCCCATATCAGTAAAGTTACTCAGACAGCCTATTTCCACTTGAGAAACATTGCCAAAGTGCGGCCCTTTTTAACTCAACAAGATGCAGAAAAACTAATTCACGCCTTTATCACTAGCAGGTTAGACTACTGCAATGCACTTTTCACTGGTCTTCCCAAAAAACATCTAAAGAAATTGGCACTCATACAGAACTCTGCGGCTAGACTTTTAACTAAGACTAAGAAGAGAGAACACATCACCCCTGTGTTGGCTGAACTGCACTGGCTCCCTATTTCCTATAGAATTGATTTTAAGGTTATGTTAATTACTTACAAAGCTCTGAATGGCATAGCACCTTCATATATCTCTGAGCTTTTAATATCTTATCAACCACAAAGGAAACTTAGATCATCCAATTCTAATCTTTTAATCGTACCCAAAGTGCTCCACAAACAAAGTGGAGAAGCTGTGTTTATCTATTATGCCCCCAAACTATGGAACACCCTGCCTCTGTACATCAAGCAGGCGAGTTCAGTAAATATTTTTAAAAAAGATCTGAAAACATACCTGTACAGGAAAGCTTTTAGTTAACTCATCTTATCCTGTAGACTACATTTTCAGATTATTCTACATCTGCTACTATTGGAGGGCGCAGCCAGCCAGAAGCAGATGGGCTCCCCCTATTAAGTCAGGTTCTGCTCAAGGTTTCTTCCTGGAATATGGGAGTTTTTCCTTGCCACAGTTGCCATATGGCGTGCTTGTGGGGGGTAAGAGGGTTAAGGCTGCCAGTCTTATGACGTCATTTTCTATATTTTTGATATGTTGCTGAGTATAACATAAACAGCAAAGAAAAGTGATTGATAATGACTGACTGACTATTATTGTGTTACATGCTTCAAATGTAAAGCACTTTGAGCTGCATTCTGTGTATGAAAGGTGCTATACAAATAAAGCTTTATTATTATTATTATTATTATTACAGGTAGTAGCCTGCTACTATTTTCATTCTGGAACATGCCGGTTCCAGCGGTCATTGTTGTGTGGGCTGTGCTGGTTTATCTACGTCTGGTTAATCAATAAAGATATTCGTGTTCATGTGAATGCCGGAACACACATCTTAAATATGGACAAAACTACCCAGATCAGATATATAACGTTATTTGATGGGCAGACTCTCACAGAGCACTCAGCAGATATCAAGAACATTGTCAGATAGCTTTGTGAGATATTTTCTAATATTAGTGTTCAAAACTCAACAGTCCATTGGATGTGCATCAAACTAACATATTCCAACATATTTCGATATTTTAATATGTCTATTTGCAAAAATATATGACAAATTTGGCTGGCTCGCTAAGCTCGCACGGTATCCTGGATAATTTCATCTCCCACTTCGTTTTAAGCCTGCATCGGTCCTGGCTATATTTTGAGGGTTGAGAGGGTTAAGGCGAAAATAGCACTTCCCCTTGCTCCCTAAAGTAATGGGACACCCTACCCCTACACAAGCACGCGAAAAAACGAGGGTTAGGGCAAAAATCTAGGGGTAGGGGAGGTATTGGGACGGGCCCTTGAGTGTCTTTGTGTTGTGAACACCGACAGGTGTGTTCATGTCAGTAAGCAAACATGTTCTATGTAAACAGATGTTGAATAGTGTGTTTGTGTGTGTTTTTGTGTACATTTTGAGTGCATTCATACATATCAATATGTATGTGTGTGTGTAAATGTGTGTACATGTTTACGTGTGTATTTGTATGTATTCATGTGTGCATACTAAATGTTAGTGCTTGTGTGTGTGTGTGTGTGTTTGTGTGTGCTCACGACTTGCTTGTGGCTTTTGGGATTCTCCTGCTGCAGGTATAATTGCATTACAGTGAATAATTATCTCCCCCTCAGGCATCACAGAGACCTACTCAAACACCTCATCCCCTCTGGTAATATTGTGTGTGTGTGTGTTTAGCAGAAACCTCAGGCACAACAGAGATCTGCTGCTAAAACACCTCATCCCCTCTGTCTGTAGTGAGTGTGTATGTGTTTAGCAGACATCCTTAGGCACAGAGATCTCCTATTTAAATACCTTATCCCCATTGTCAGCCCTGCTAATGCAGAGTACTGTGTGTGTGTGTGTGTGTGTGTGTGTGTGTGTGTGTGTGTGTGTGTGTGTGTGTGTGTGAGAGTGTGTGTGTGGTAGCCACCTCAGGCTGCAGTGAGTTTTCTTCAACACAGCTAAACCTCTTACAGATGCTTCTGCTGCTAAACTAAGAGAAGCTAAGCTAAACTCCAGCCCAAGGGGGTAAGCAAACGTTCAGAAAGTGTGGGAGGCTCTGAGGCTAATAAGTATTCACCTGCATTCCATTGACCCCCATTCATTTTGGCGTCACTTTAATAATGAACAACTTTTCATCTGAAGTTTTAAGCCTTCATATGAACCACTGCTATTTCTAGAGAATTAAAACATTGTGTGACTGGCGTCATAACCTTGTATCTCACTTTACTTTTTCCGAGTTTTTCAATGCTAAAATGATGTTATGCATGTGACTTTCAGTCGCACACGAGAGAAGTAACCGTATTCTCTGGATAAGAAACTGAGAGAAGTAACCGAATTCTCTGGATAAGAAACTGAGAGAAGTAACCGTATTCTCTGTCCACAGCAAAGATATTTTTTCAGGAAAGCTGTTACGGCCTAACCTGACTCTTGCCAGATGAATTTCGTTCCGCCTAGCTCCACTCATCCATCTGGGATCAATCCATTGAAGTGTTGCTTCAGAAGGCTGGGCCTAATCAAAAAATGCTTGCATATGATTGGATAAGCCACTTGTCCGTCATCTATTGACGTGCTACTTCAACCACTCACATCGAAGCCAACCCGTGACGCTGATAACAGTCTCACAGTCGCTTCTACGCTACATCACATCTATGAAACTCCCGCCCTGCATCCTGATTGGCTCTACCATACAATCTCGTGCTGAAATCACTCTCAACGGAAGAGGTCCCAGATGGATGTGAGTGAAGCTAGGCGGAGCTAAGCGGAACGAAGCGAGGGTCAGGTTAGTTACGGCCAGCTCGTGAACAGACCGCAGCATAAAGAGAGACAACAACAGTTTCAAATTTAACCATTTATGAATATTTATCGTAACATTGACAAACTATAGTGTCTAGGGAAATGAGTGTTGAAGAATGCGTGTATGCGTGAATGTAAATGGTAGTATCAGCATGTAAAATGAGTAAGTGAAAGGCAAAGGGGGAAAATAGAAATAAAGAGGAGAGAAAGAAAAACGTGCCAGTGTAGAGGACTATCAACGTGCCTGCAAGAAAGGAGGAAAAAGTGCCTACAGAGAGAGATACAGAACCCCTTTTATAGCCCCACCCAATACCAGTGGTGGAGGAAGTACTGAAACTCAGTACTTAAGTAAAAGTACAAATAAGCAGAGAAATATTTACTTTAGTAAAAGTAAAAGTACCACAATGCCAACCCTACTTAAGTAAAAGTAAAAAGTACCTGATTTAAATGTACTTTAAGTATTAAAAGTAAAAGTACTTGCATAATCATTTATTATCTTAATATCTATAGGCCTATTCTAATAAAAAAAAAAATCAGTATGTCAGATGTAATTGTGCTTACCATCCGTGGCCCAGTTTACATTCTGACTAATTACATGCTGGAGACTAATTCTGGTTATCTAGTGTGATCTGCTGAGTTAAAGGAGAATTCTGGTGTGATATTGACCTAAAGTGTATTGAAACATGATACCGAGTGTGAACGTATGTCTCATAGCCCATCTCGGCTTGTCCCCTGCATGGATTCCAGTTGCTGCTACTGGAAGAAACTGGAATCCATGCATTTCCACTGAATTATTTTTGGAATCTGATCCCTTATCATACCAAATCACCTACCCAAAAACTGCACTCAAACTCAGATCAGCACGGCTACTAGATGACTAGATTTCAGTCCATTGCTTAACGTCATGTGTTATCACTCAACTGACACTGAGGATGCGCAGTACAATAAGGCTTCACCCGGAAAAGGGTTCAAATTGGCTTCACTCGTCTCTACTGAAGAGTAGAGCTTAGTCCATGACCTAATGGTTCTGTCCATTTCTTTTACTGTCTATGCTCCAGCTGTGCAAAACATCAGGCAATCAAATGGTTCCATATGAAATGATATTCCAAGAGGATATTCCAGGTTTGTTCTGTCTCTCTCTTGGTGTGAGTGTGTGTGTGTGAGTGTGAGCGTGTGTGTGTTGGAGTCTGGGAGTGTGTGTATGTTTTTAGACAGTGTGTAAAGCGAGAGGTAACAAAACAGGGGTTACCATGGATCAGACAAATTGCGCTGCAGTCCCCCCCCCCCCCCCCCACTGCCAAGCAGCTGCCCACGGTGCCAATTTAGCATCTGAGAAACCGCCGCAACATCCTCACACACAATTCCATACCACACTGACCCGAAGTCACACTGCCACGCCCCCGCCCCGTCCTGTGCATATATTCAAATTTATGACAGCACATCAGCATATGAAGAGGAAACGAGAGCGTCCGAGTTTGGCTTCATTCAGGGGTAAACAGATCCGGGCTTAATCAGAGACTACACCACAGAGCAGACAGACAAACGCAGCCCCAAGAGATTTAGAAATGGAGACGTGGTGGATATACCACCAAACAATTACCTTTACCTTTGGCAGTGAAGCACTTAAAGGTGCAGTCAGCAATCATACGCAATGTCAACCCCCCCAAAAAAATACACATTCAGCAAACTGTCTGGGGTCTCTGTAGCAGCCCAGGCACTGAAAACTGGAAACAAACAAAGTGGGGGCAACCTGTCCCCCAAACAAAAACGAAACCCTGTGAGGAGTTAGCCTGGCTAGCGCCACCACTTCTGAATGAGACGTGGTCTGGGAACCAAACGTTCATTTTCTCGTATTTGAGAAAAATGCCCAGATCCGTTTATTGGGTGCCACGGATGTCTATCAAATGCGTCTGTGCATAGCTCATCATCGTCTTGCTTTCCCCCCTGTTCTGTAATTGGTTCCCTATCTGAGGCAAAAATTAGGGCGGTAGTTTCCAGGCTGCCATAGCAGCGTGAATCAAATTGCGCGTAAGGCAGCATGGGAACACCCAGGCTAGTGAGGAGTGTCTCTGGAAATACTGAAGGGAGGGGTGAACTACCTCTCTGGTTTGTTTTGTTCTGTCCTTGGTTAAAATATAATGTATGTTGTTTTGGACAAAAGCATCTGCTAATAATTCTAAATATAAACATGAACAAAAAACAAATGCGACATCCTGCACAATCGCTAACTGCTCCTTTAAGTATGCAGAGATGTAAACAAGATGCATACCACCAAACAATTACAGCTACCTTTGTCAGTGAATCATCTAAGGATGCAGAGGATGTAGACGTGATGGATACCATAGATATTAGAAAGCTAGATATAAATAATATCTATGGTGGATACCACCAAACACTGAAATCGCTGAATCACTGAAATCAATCTGGCGTAGAAAAACCTGGACATTTGTTGCATGTGTTTAAGTCTTTCAAGCAGGGCTCTCAAGTTTTGAAGTTTGCAAGGAGTGTTTCTCAGGGGGGAGGGGGCGTGGCATTGGCACAGTGCCACGCCCCCTCCCCCCTGATCGAAGTACATGAAAGTCCTACGTCTGCTTGAACTACTCGTGGCGCCACGCCCCCTCCCCCCGATCAACAGACCCACCCTCCCCATGTCCCATCGACCCAGCTTCATGAGAGAGCACAAATTCCATTATTTCAAACACACTGTTTTATTTATTCTAGATCCCTATAGTAAATAATAATAAATAATAATAACATAAATTATAATAATAATTTCACCCAAATGGGCCCCTTTGAACAGCAGTGGCTCATTCTGCTCTAAACAAACAGAAAACAACCAAATGAGAAAAAGCACATTTAGCCCCAAAATGGTATCTTGAACAGTGGTGGTTCTGTCCATGTGTGTGTGTGTGTGTGTGTGTGTGTGTGTGTGTGTGTGTGTGTGTGTTATGAGTGATGTTGTGTGTTGTAAGTGTTTGTGGCAGATGTTGATGCCTTGATACTGGGGGCTCCCATTTAAAGCACTGTGGTTCAATGTCAGCCATTTTCAGTCATGAGGCCATCCTTAAAAATATTCATGTTTGCAGTAACAGCCAAAAAAATAAAATAAAAAAATGGGTCGGTAGGTAGGTCAATATTTTTTTTTTCAAGATTCAAAGTAAAAAAAAAAGTACAATTTTGGTCATGGTGATTACGTAGGTATGAATTTAAACAAATGCGCATATTGTGACGTAACTGACTGGGTCCTCAACCCGTGCCTTCAGGCGCATCACTGCAAACCTCAATCTGATCAAATTGTCATTATCATGATCACAATCATTATTATGCCTATATTGTTATACATGCACTTTCACTTAAATGTTTTGTGACATGCACATCAGAGGACTGCTTTACTAATGTAAGATATAATTAGTTTCATTGCTTTTGCATGGTTGCATGATACGGAGCCCCGGATATGTCATGGGGGAAAAAAATAATAAGTTGTGGCCACGAAATAGCAATTCGTTCCCACAAAATAATAAGTTGTGGCCACAAAATAGCAATTCGTTCCCACAAAGTACTAATTTGTGGCCACAAAATATTAATTCGTTCCCACGAAATAGGTAATTTGTGGCCACGAAATATTAATTAGTTCCCACGAAATAGGTAGGCCTATAGGCTGTGCACTGGACAGCTGGATGAGCAAATCAAGCGCAACTCCTCAAACAGGAACAGTCGCTGTCACACAATATACAGGGATAGTATGGTAGAGTGCTATTTTAGGCTGGGAATGAAATACAAAGACATTTTGTAAAGCCTGGCATTGGAGGGATTCATTATTAGCGAGAGGCATCTCCACAGACTATTAAGAGCCAGGTCGCTGCACCGGCGTAGGTACGACTTGAACGTGTCTCTCTCGATTGCGTTTTTTTATAAGGCGGCCGTGAACATTTCCATTAAAACATGCATCAGATAGCTGAAGGTGAACTCCCCCCCTCCTCACTCTCACTTTTCCCCCATCCTCATCTCATCTCACGCCTTCTACCCACACACCCATCACTGTTCCATTTCTTTGTTATTATTTGCATACGCCACGCGCTGATGAAATCATATATCGGGCACTTCTATCTTTTGTAAAACGTCGCGTCGCAGAGGTGCGCTGACCCGAGGACCTGTGCCGAGATAGATGGACGGTCAGGAGCAACGCCGAGGCTGATGGAGAACCGGGACAAATGAAACACTTTTTAATGAAACGTAATTTACAAAGACATTGTAAAACACTGAAAGTTAATATTTTGTCACTAGCAACCTACATCTGTCCTCTGTCAAATACAGTTGCATTTACAGCTCTGACTCAACTTTAATATTTGACAACATACCATGAATGGTACTTCAAGTATGTGTTATTTTAGATAGATTGCTGCTGGGCTATATGTCTTGGTTCATGTCTGTTAACAACTCATTGCCGTCATGGTGATGCGCGTATTTCGCGGTTATGGAAATAGCATGCACTATGCCATTTATATAGCTAGAATAATGCATGTTTCGAAATATATAATGTTTCTATAGTACAAAATGTTATTTCACTCTGTTTTTATGTGGTTAAAGCCACCACACATCCAAATAAGTGCCCTTCATGACCCACAGGCTGTCAGTCTCCATAGGTTAACATGGCAAAACTCGACCCCCTACCTGATGGCCCCAAATATATTTGCATCTTTCTAAAACTGCTTTTCCATGTCTCACCTGAATAAAATATAGTATAAACACAGATACGTGTGCATTGACTTAGAATAAATGGGGTTTACTGCCTGGTCGGGACAAATAGGTTTCAATCGTCTCCCCATAGACATTTAGCATTATAGGCTGTTTTGCATCCATTACAAACAAACATGCAATGTGAACGTCTGGGATTGGGGAGAGCACTAAATACTCTACTGAATAAGCATGAAGTCAAACCTTTAAATGAAAAACACTCTTTAATAATCAAAAAAAAAAAAACACTAATGAAGTAAACTTGTGACCATCAGAAATCGTTTATCGCCTGTAACTCAGTGATAACAGGACGTAACAGGATGGCATTTGGCTGAGGATGGCAGAGGATATGCTCTATGTTTTGTCCAAATGATGTCTGTCTATCACCGTTGCACTCGGAGAAAACCGGAATGTTTAATTCGTCCCCTGTTTCAATCGTCCCGGCTGTACCCTACTGCAAACCAGAGAATTGAGAGCTGGTGGGAAGTGATGAGAAAAGACACAGACAGGCTTCTACTGGCGCTCGATTTGCTCACCCAGTTGTCCAGTGCACGTTAGACTATACATATTTCGTGGCCACAAATTACTATTTCGTGGGAACAAATTGATATTTTGTGGCCACAAATTACCTATTTCATGGGAATGAATTACTATTTCGTGGGAACGAATTAATATTTCGTGGCCACAAATTAGTACTTTGTGGGAACGAATTGCTATTTTGTGGCCACAACTTATTCTTTTTTTTCCCCATGACATATCCGGGGCTCCGTAGCATGATGCTTGCATAAGAAAAGAAATACTTCTCAAAACAGCAACAATTATATGGGTGCTATTGTTTTGGGATGTTTCTCTCATGCAAGTATCATACATTGGTAGGAAATGGAGAAAAAAAATACATGTTTTTTAATGAAGTTTAATTTGAATGCCTGAATGTTTTGGATGGATGAATGGATTCAGGAAACACAATACCAGCTTTTTTGGCGAGCAGATAGGCGTAAATCACTGATCTGTTGATCTTTAACAGATAAAAAAGAAGGCTACAATAGCTTTTGGCCACGTTATATTCAAATTTGACTGTACAATACTCAGTGCTACTGTATACAGTGTATTATACAGTCTGCTCTGTTTCTATTGAAGTTCCAAAAATCAATGTTGTTCTATTAAGTGTCGTTAAGCAATTAAATAGCATTCAACAGGTTGAAGCGGAGCTTTGATACCAAAGTTATCGATTTTCAGTTTCTCTCGCGCAGACGCCTGCGTTGAATGAACGATTTTCAAGATTGTTCCTTTCCCTTACACTTTCTCTAGCCTCACGGGGAAGAGGAGTGAACATGGTTAACTGATGTGTTAAAACATGTAGCCTATTCCACTCTCACACACATACTCTCACTTTCACTGATGTGTTAAAACATGTAGCCTATTCCACTCTCACACACATACTCTCACTTTCACTGATGTGTTAAAACATGTAGCCTATTCCACTCTCACACACATACTCTCACTTTCACTGATGTGTTAAAACATGACTCTCACACACATACTCTCACTTTCACTGATGGGTTAAAACATGTAGCCTATTCCACTCTCACACACATACTCTCACTTTCACTGATGTGTTAAAACATGTAGCCTATTCCACTCTCACACACATACTCTCACTTTCACTGATGTGTTAAAACATGACTCTCACACACATACTCTCACTTTCACTGATGGGTTAAAACATGTAGCCTATTCCACTCTCACACACATACTCTCACTTTCACTGATGTGTTAAAACATGTAGCCTATTCCACTCTCAC
>NC_055964.1:30082669-30277669 GCF_018492685.1 Alosa sapidissima | reverse complement strand
GGCAGGGCAGCCGACACACACTCACACATGGACACACATACGCACACACACACACACAAACACACGCACACACATACAAACGCACATGCACACGCACACACACACACACACACACACACACACACACACACACACACACACACACACACACACACACACACACACACACACACACACACACACACAGATAAAGAGCTGGAGGTAGGAGAGTTGTAAGAAACCAACAGCCATATTGGAATGGCAGTGATACTAGGGTTTGGACTCTGGAATACTCGGGTCACACAGCACACTGACGTAACAATACTACCATAACCATCTATTTGATTCTGGAGATCTCTTTTCCTGGTGACACACATGATTGATGTGTGTGCAATATACTGTATATATACAAAATGAGTTTAAGTACTACATATCCCCCACAATAGAAATGTACATTAGCCTACTGAGCTAATGCAAGGTCATTGACACTTGTCATTTCCAAAGATCAGACAGTATAGTGATAAGCGATTAATGATTAAAGCACAGACATATCTTTTACGTTGTGTGAGGCCTGTCCTCCTATCTCATTCTGTTAGCAATATGATTCTGTACCTCATCCCAACCCCACCCAGTGCCTGGAGACCTACTCATACCTTAAGGTGCTCTAATAACATAGAATACCCCCAGATTGCCAACAATAATTGAAACCATATTAAATCAATGTACATCTTAATACTGTAAATTAAACTCTAGAGGTGAAAAGTTTTTCAAGGGCCAATGGAAAACTGAACATTCCTTGGCTTAGGGGACATTTAGTTTTCCCTTAAAGAAAATATGATTGCATGCATGATCATTTGTCAAGCAGGAGGATAACTGACAGAAGAAAAACTCCTTGCAATCTGCTCCTGGTAATGTCGTAATGTAACTGTCAGCACATTCACCTCTAAAGTCTCTGCTGTCAATCAGAACACTCCATCTGACTCTGAACTCTGAAGAATGTTGAACTCATCTCTTCTGTGGAAGAGCAAAGACTCACCCTGAGTGCTGCATGTGTGCAATGAAGCTGATGTGTGTATCTAAACGTATGTGATGATGGTGGCAGGGGTAGACGTGTAGGTGATAATATGAAAATAAATGACATATCCCCCACATACATCATTTATCTTGTATGGCAGATTTCATTCATAAACTCTTTTGGGAAAGTAACTTTCTAGCAAATGTTATATTTTCTAAAGGGCATTCATATGTATTTAGGCTAGGACCTTATGTGTTCTTGATATTTTAACCTAAACTGCATTGCTTAATGGCCCATTCCCAGTAGGCATCCAGGGAGGCATATCTCCAGTGGGTAAAAAAAGGTGTACAGGGCATCCTACATGCGCCCAAGCGAGCCACTGTTGTGTAGCATTGAATGCTGTCTGTCCACACTGAATCCGTTAAATAATCTCTTCTATTCGCATCATATTTCTCATTCAAAACAGCAGAGCAACACGAGCAACAGAAATAACTTAGAGACGGTTGCATCACGCTACACTGCAGCACGTGTGTTTCACGTGAGCACATGAAACTAAATTTTAGATTTTATTTTGCTCATGTCCCCTTAGGGGCTCCATACATTTAAATCCCCTATACTCCTTTATTTAAAAAAATTAACCCTTTCAGCCTCACAGAGACACATACATTTAAAGAAAGCATAAAACATATCCTTATAGCATATGAAAGGAATGGTCTACATTTGAATGCATTACACTTTTAGTCAGATTTAACTAATTTCATTTACATTGACATCTATTCTTACAGCAATAGAACAGAATAAAGGGCAGTTTCCGAGGCGTACATTCTGCTAAAAGTGGATAAAAGTGTCTGCTAAATATCAGTCAAATTTAACGTTGGTCTTTGTTTACACTTGTTTTAACGCTGTCCACTTATGATGAGATGACCAAACACACATTTTAAAAATGAAAACAAAGTAAAAGGGGTCCGAGTGTGGAGAGGTGAGGTGCAGGTGCAGCACTTCCACCAGTGGCCTACAGGGGGCAGCAGTCGCACTGACACTCTGTCTCCACATGGTGGCAGTACAGATCCATGGATTGTTGGTTAGTACATTCTCCTTATCTCATTCTCTCTCTCCCTCTCTCTCGCACACATGCGCGCACACACACACACACACACACACACACACACAGCAGCAGACAGAAGGAGAAAATGATTAAATGTGTTGTCTATTGTGCCTCTTTTAGAAGAATGTTTCTACATGTGGACCTACCTGCAGGTCCTGTTCTGTTTCCTGAATGGCCTCCTGCAACAGACTCTGCAGGCGACTCTCAAAGGTCCTGCTCTCCTCAATCATGACAAGAGACTCCTCACTGGGAACACATCACACACACACACACACACACACACACACACACGCAAACACACACACACACAGCACACACACACACATACACACACAAAGAGAGATCAGACTGAGAGACATTTTTCTTGACTAGGTAATTTTTTTTTAAATTACTGTAAATATCGGTACAACCAAGTGGGCAAACTGATATCTGATCTTAATAGGGAGATTACATATAATGTGGGGATGTTTATGACACAACCAACTCACTAGTGGCAAAGTCACAGGATGACTTTAAGACGGGCAAATCTGAGACTTAACTGACACACATGAATGCAGGAAATAAATAGTTGAGGCAGTGCTGGCGGGATGCCATGGTAACAATCATCTCGGGCCTGTCACAATTACAGGTTAGATGACAACTCCTAAAGTCAAGTACTCCTGAGCACATTTATACTGTAGGAAAATCCCAACTAGGTAGGTAGGTAGGTAGGTAGGTAGGTAGATAAATAGATAGATAGATACTGTATTGATCCCCAGGGGAAATTCAAGAACTAAGTTTGCAATGTCATGAGAATATATAAAGATTATGGAGCAGGATGGCTATATCATCCTGAGACAGTTTCTTTTGGCACTGTAAGTTCATGAAGAGAACAGAATATGTAGCATGAGATATACGATGAGAAGGAGGACTAAATCACAAATTTTATTTCATACACATACATAGAACAGAATGTAATTTAATTGAAACAGAAAAGTGTGGATCATTTGCGGACCAATCAGAGTGTTTTCTCAGTGAATGCTCTGAGGGCCAGAGAAAACCCAGAGAGATCCTGTGTGAGTTCCACACTAGTCCAGCATGGGACCCCCACTTCACAGCATTTGGGTCACTGGTGTCCATGTCTGTGTTCATGTGAGAATTGTGTTTGTTTGCTCAGTGGACTACTGTATGTGAACTGACTTAGATTCTGAAGAGAAAATGGAAACCTTAAATACAAAATCAATCTGTGAGCAGATGAACCAGGAAAGACCAGTTTGATAACATGCTTCAAGCTCATGAAAACACCCAGCCATCTCAGGCATTCTGAAAGTGTTTGGATCTATTTTATAACAGCATACATAATGATCACAGTGTGTTGAGTCCACTTCAGTTCATGCCCTAAATGCCAATCTGATCCCACCCCCTTCCCCAGTCTCTGAACCAAACCCAAACACACACACACACACACACACACACACACACACACACACGCACACACACAGAGAAAGAGACTGAGAGACTTATTTTTTTTTTCTTATAAATTAAATACTTGTACAACCAAATGGATAAACTGATATCTGATCTTAATAGGCAGATTACACATAATGTGAGGATCTGTATATACAGATATTTACATATGTACATACAGACATTTACATAACAGATATTTAGATATCTGTATACACACAGTCTGAAGAGGAAATGGAAACCTGAAATACAAAATCAATCTGTGAGCAGATGAACCTGGAAAGACCAGTTTGATAACACGCTTCAAGCTCATGAAAACACACAGCCATCTCAAACATTCTAAAAGACTGTTTGGATCTATTTTATAGCAGAATACAGAATGATCAGAGTGTGTTCCAGCCACTTTTGTGCATGCCCTAAATGCCAATCTGATTCCAACCCCTTTCCCAGTCTCTGGACTGCACACACACACACACACACACACACACACACACACACACACATACACATACACGCACATATACACACACACAAACAAAGAAAAAAAGAGAGATAATTAAAACGTTCTTGTGAGTGACTAACATGTTACTTTTTTAAAATTAAATACCGACATGAACAGGTGGGCAAACTGATATCTGATCTTATTTGCCAGATTACAATGTAAGGATCTGTACAACTCAACCAACTCACCATGAGTGGAAAAATCGAAAGATATAAAGATTAGTATGGCTACATCACTTTGAAACAGGGCTATTTTATATGACACTGTAAGTACATGTAGAGAATAGATTATAGCATGAGAAAATATAATGAGGGGGGACTAAATTACAAAGTTTATTTAATATACGTACAAGAATAGAACAGAATGTAATTTAATTGAAACAGAAAAGCCTGGGGCTGTTTATGGACCAATCCAAGTGTTTTCTCAGTGGATGTTGTGTGACAGAGCAAATCCAGAGTGATTTTGTGTAAGTTCCACACTGGTTCAGCATGGGACCCCATTACACAGCACTGGTCCAGCAAGGGACTCCCACTACACAGTATTTGGGACTCTGGTCCACTACAAGGCCTTTGGAACACTGATCCATCATGGGACCCCCACTACAAGGCCTTTGAAACTAGTGTTAATTTTGTCACCTATTTTTAATTTAGTTGTAGTCTTAGTCTTGTGACGAAATGTCCTTTTTAGTCTTTGTCATATTTAGTCATTCAAATATAATTTTTGTTAGTCAAGTTTTAGTCGACTAAAAGTCTCGTTATTTTAGTCTAGTTTTAGTCAAAAGAAAACTAAAGGTATCTTAGTCTTAGTCAGTTTTAGTCAAAACATTTTAGTCTTTTTTTTTTTTTATAACAAATTATTTCTGAGTACTAGGTAGGCTATCTAGCATTGTGGCATAAAGCTTAGGTAGTTAGCTTGCTAACTCGGGCAAAAATACCCGGTGTTCTTGTTCCATGTAGTTTCGTGTTACAGCACGTAGACTAGCCTACAGGAAAGCTGTTGCGCATGAACTCATTCGGAATATTTTGAAAACGTAACAGCTAGATATTCTGTCTTCTCATTTTGTTGACGAAAATGAAAGAGATTTTATCTTAGTTTTTATTTCATGCAAAACATTTTAGTCTTGTCTTTTTTCGTCAACAATGATGGATATTAAGATAGTCTTAGTCAGTGTTACAGTTCATTAGTGCTGTCTCGTCATCATCTCGTCTTAGTCATGAAAAAAAAGGTCGTTGACGAACATATTTCCTCTCGTCTCGTCTGACGAAATTAACACTATTTGAAACACTGATCCATCATGGGACCCCCACTACACGGCCTTTGGAACACTGGTCCATGTCCATGTTCCTCTTCATGTGGGGTTTGTGTTTGCTCAGTGGACCATTTGGACTGATTCTTAGAGTCTGAAGAGGAAATGGAAACCTTAAATACAAAAACAATCTGTGAGCAGATGAACCTGGAAATACCAGTTTGATAACACACTTCAAGCCCGGGGAAAGCTTAGCCATTTCAGGCATTCCAAAAGACTAGTTTCGATCTATCTCATAACAGCATACAGAATGATCACATTGTGTTCCAGCTGCTTTAGTTCATGTCTAATGCTAATACAATCCCACCCTTTTTTCAATCTCTGGACCACACTCACTCTCTCTCTCTCTCTCTCTCACACACACAGTCAGATATTTGTTTATCTGAGTGTATCTGATTGGCTACATCCCCATCCCCACCCTACTGAGGAGAGTCCTGATGAAGTAAAACTCTTGATGTATTGGCAACATCATACCTCTAAAGTGGATATAAATGGTGGCATAGATAAAGAGAATGACCTGCTTGTTTATCTGTACTTCAGTTGAACAGATGCCATCAACATGAAGTTAAAGGTGAGGCCATTTTGATGAACTGACTCCAAAACATATTGTCAAAGAGTACAGTCCCCACCCTTCCTCACCCCGCCCTACCTGTCCTCCTCCTGAGAGTTCTGACGAAGCACAACAGAAACTCAACCCTCACTCTGCTGCTGCTTCTCAGAGTGTGTGCTTGGTGTGTGTGAGAGCTAGAAAATGGCGGAGGCGATTTCTCAGGAGGAAGACTCTTTCACATGTCCAGTGTGTCGGGATCTGCTGAAGGAAACAGTGACTCTTCTCTGTGGACATAATTTCTGTAAGAGGTGCATTAAGGGCTGCTGGGATCAGGAGGATCAGAAAGGAGTCTACAGCTGCCCCCTGTGCAAACACACCTTCACTCCCAGACCTGTCCTCTACAAAAACCCTCTGATTGCTGAAATGATTGAAAAATTTGGGAAGACCGGAATCCAGGCTACTGTTCCTGCTCAATGTTATGCTGGACCTGGAGATGTGGAGTGTGATGTCTGCACTGGGAGAAAACTCAAAGCTGTGAAGTCCTGTCTGGAGTGTCTGGTGTCTTACTGTAAAGATCACTTCAAAGATCACAATAGACTTAATCGTGGAAGAAAACACTCAGTGATTGATGCCACAGGGCAGTTACAGGAGAGGACCTGCTCCGAACATAAGAAGAAGATAGAAGTATTTTGCCGTACCGATCAGAAGTGTATCTGCTATAAGTGCATGATGAAGGAACATAAAGACCATGACACAGTCACAGTTGAAGAAGAATGGAAAAACAAACAGGTGAGTATTGGAGCTACACTTTTGGTTTAATTCTATTTGACAGATCTGATACACATAAAATGTGTTTATGTTACAATAACATTATAGCCTGAATGCCAGACAAACTTAGCTCCGCCCACAACATTTGAGGTCGGGAAGTAGAGGTCTGCACTCCCGCGGTAGACCCGACGCAAAAGAGTGCGGCGCGGGACAACTTTTGAAAGCTCTTTACGGGAGCGGGCGGGATGAGAGAGGTGCGTTTGCGGGTGCGGGACAAACCGATGATTCACTGCACTCCCGCAAATTAAATATGTGCGTAAAATTAAATATGGAAATGATTAAAGTACTGTTCATAACTATAGTTAAGCTGGATGTTCTGTTAGGCAGCATTAAAAAACGGGGTTTAAGCATAGCCTAACTGACGGATAGCAGGCCTATAGCCTATATTGTCGTTTACGTGGGTTCAATTTGTTCCTGCTGCTCATTGTCAAAACTCAAAAATCGAAAGCATGACAGAGGAAGAGGGCACCAGACTAGGCCTACTTCAGTTGTTACATCTGGAGTCTGAAAAATCAGTCCAGCGCAGACCTCTATGGGGAAGTTCGGTCGGACTTATTCCGTTGTGGAGCAACTATGCCTGAACCAGAGCGGTTCGGACCAGAAGAACTCCTGAACAGTTTTGTTCAGAGCTGAAAATGCAACTGTGTTTGACAGAGGACAGATGTAGGTTGCTAGTGACAAAATATTAGCTTTGAGTATATGATGTCTTTGTAAATGACGTTGAACTAGCTGTACTGCAGAGCGGTACAAAATATGACCGTCGCCCAGTCCAGCACATGATTAGTTCATAGATTTCACATGTAAAATTAATTTTATACAACGCCACCCCCATATTGCCTGTTCATAATTCTGAGAAATTCTTGAATTGTGTGCATGTGTGCGTGTACATGTTTATGTTTATGTGTGTGTGTGTGTGTGTGTGTGCGTGCTTGTGTGTGTGCCTGCGTATGTGCCTGTGTTTGTGCATGTGCATGCATGTGTACACATGTCAAAATCGTTTTTCGTTTTGATCTGTAGCCCCCCCGCTGGACTGGACCCCCCAAAAGGAGGGTAGGGCAGACACAGTTTTCTGTGAATATCTCGAGAACCGTAGGGTTTCGGAAGACCACCTTTTTTACGTTGATCTCAAGGGGCCATGTCAACCCATTCCATAACCACTCATTTCATGTATAGCGCCACCTAGTTAAACACAAAAAAGTAAAAATGAGGTGTTGTAATCGCTAACATAGTCAAAACTGCACGAAATTGGAAGTGTAGGATCATTATGACACCCTCTGAATGCACGCCAAGTTTCTTGGAATTCCGTTCATGGGGGGCCACACAATAAATTAATTTATGTTACTATACACCAACTGGCCTGTAGGTGGCCGGAGACAGTTTTCTGTGAATATCTCGAGAACCGTAGGGCCTAGGAGGACCACCTTTTTTTTGTATGTTGGTCTTAAGGGGCCATGTCAACCCATCCCATTACCATTTATTTCATGTATAGCGCCACCTAGTTAAAAATTAAAAAGCAAAAAATTAGGTGTTTTCATCACAATATCTCTGGCTGACATGGTCAAAACTGCACAAAATTGAAAGTGTAGGATCATTATGACACCCTCCGAATGCATGCCAAGTTTCGTGAACTTTCGTTCATGGGGGGCCTTACAATAAAATAATTGATGTGTACATTTAGTGACCGTACACTAACAGAGTTTTCTGTAAATATCTTGAGAACCGTAGGGCCTAGGATGACCATTTTTTTGCGTATGTTTGCCTCCAGGGGTCATGTTAACCCATTCCATATGCACACATGTGCATTAACAGATACACACGCACACACATACATTCACAGTGATCATACGTATGACACATACTCACACAGTATGTATGCACATCATATATGCCTTTCAGCGTGATTTATTTTTGTGGAAAAAATGTGCTGGACTGGGCGGCGGTCATATTTTGTACCGCTCTGCGGTACATCTAGTTTATAGATCGTCGGTCATTATCGGGAAATAGGTCCCAACAGGGCAAACCGGTTTTAAGCTTATTACACGGTTACTTGCCAAAACGAAACAATAAACTCCCCACGATATGACTCTTTAGCCTACATAGCTATAGCCTATTGGTTACCATTTCATCGTGGCTTTTGCTGAGAAACAAATAGTTCGCTGAACTTAAATTAAACATTCTTTAGAACACAGCTGATCAACCGTCTGCTTTCACTTTTGAATGAAGTTCCAGTCCTTGCGTGTGATATAAAAGACGGGAATTAGAAGCACAAAACCCATTTTCCTTGACGGCTGTCTGTTATTGTTATAGTACAGACAGGGAGACCCAATAGCAGTTCCTTTCAGTGCTTTTATTTTTTCACACGTGGAAGACAAAAATCCAACAAAGGGAAAAAACTCAGAGGTTTAACTAGTTGCAGTCTGTATTAAAGTCAACAGAAGAAGACCAAGCACAGAGGCTCCAAAACTGTGGTTCAAAAGGCAAAAAAAACTCAGTATAGGTAGTCCATAAATTTTCAAGAAAAAACTCAAAAGGCTGCACAAGCAAGTGTCCACAGCAATCTTCAAGAAAAAAACTCAAAGGCTGCATAATATAGGCCTGTATAGCCTAGACTGACGTCGATGACAAAGTATTCTGCTTTGGGGAGTTATTTGCTATGGTATGGCATGGCCATGGTATTCAAATATACTGTAGATATGTTCAACATAAGCTGAAAGTTATGTTTAACGTTCCATCTCCCAAAAATCGGCGACGTTTTATTCATTAATCTCTAAAGTAATGAGTCAAAATCACAACTTCAGGCGGCGCTCTTGTCCACCATCTAGCCTGGCCCAGCTACAGTAGATGGTTTTCATCAGCCGGTGCTCGTGGTTCAGTAAACGCAAGCGCAAAAAGGGAAAATTAGAAAATTGACACATCATTTGAATTTAACTTCTGAACAGAAAACCGTAACTCTGTTCAACTGAAAATCAAAATAAGCATCAATAACCCATTTACCGTGCCGTCTTAAAGAATGGATAACGGATTTTTAAGCCTATTTTTATATTGTTTCATGTGAATTCTGCAAATAGAACACAGCACTGCAAAGCGTTACATGGACCATGATACAGCACATACGATTCAATATTTATTTACATACTGCAACTACACTTATACATAGCCGTATTCTACTGCTTTTCATATTATTCAACCTGCACACTTATTCTTACAACTCTTACAATGGTACTGTTACCACACTGTACATAGCTGTGCATACTGTACATATCTGTACAGTTCATACTGAATATCCATATTTGTTCTGTTTTTTCTTATAATATATTCTCTTCATACACTGCATATAACTATATCATTATTAATACTCTTATAATGTTACTGCTACAACACTGCACATATCTGTACATGATGTTCATACATTGTTCATACTACGTAGCCATATTTATTCTGCTCTTATAAGGTTATCACTAATACAATGCACATAATTATATTTAATTTATATTACTGTAAATCCCCCACTGTAAACCAACTGTATAATACTGTCTAGACTGCACTTATGTATGCACCACCTGTCTATAATTTGCACTTTTCTGCTTTTTTGCACTTCTGGTTAGACGCAAACTGCATTTCGTTGTCTTTGTACTTGTACTCTGCACAATGACAATAAAGTTAATTCTAATCTAATATAATCTAATCTAATCTAATCTAATCACAGGAGAAATACTTTAGATATTTCACTGCTAGTAAAACAAACATGGTGAAGCAGCTTTTATGCGGTGCAGCACTCGAAACAACTCCGGGTGACATAAAAAAATGCACCAACCTTTGCTAGTTTCAAATCTAGACCAAGCTGTTTTTGGATGCTTTCAGCTAACTGATCAAATGCAGTTCCTGTTGATCAGATGCACTCTGTCATTTTATGTGTTTAAATTATTCTACTTTATGTATTTTATCTCTTTTCAATATCAACATGAGACCTCCACTTTTTTAGGTATCCACATTTCTGGTCTTACATTGTCCTGTTATGCTTGTATTTACTAGTATTTACAATGCATTGCTTTTCTTTATGTATAACACATTTAGTTACCATGTGTATGAAATGTGCAACCCATGAACTTTCCTATCTGCATTTTTATCAACAGAAGCAGTTAAAGAAGAATCAGAGGAGAATCCAGGAGAGAGAGAGGGAGCTGCAGGAGCAGCTGAAGGCTGTGAAGATTATCAAGGTGAGTACTGATCAGAGGAGAAGACAACAGCTGATTGATTAAGGTTTCACCTATCAAATGTATTTATAACACATTTCAGCTCCCAAATGTATTATAACTAGATGTACAAAATATGACCGCCGCCCAGTCCAGCACATGTTTTCCACAAAAATAAATCACGCTTAAAGGCCTATATGATTCTAACTGTCTCACTAAATTGCATTATCCACACTCAATTCTCACTGGTATCTGCTAGACAACAAGTACCAAAACATGATTAGTTCATAGATTTCACATGTAAAATTCATTTTATACAACCCCACCCCCATCTTGCCTGTTCATATTGCCTGCGTATGTACCTGTGTTTGTGCATGTGCATGCATGCATACATATGTCTACTGTGTGAGTATGTGTCATACGTATGATTACTGTGAATGTATGTGTGTGCGTGTGCACATGTGTGCATATGGAATGGGTTAACATGACCCCTGGAGGCAAACATACGTAAAAAAATGCTCATCCTAGGCCCTACGGTTCTCGAGATATTCACAGAAAACGGTCTGCCCTACCCTCCTTTCGGGGGGGCCAGTCCAGCGGGGGGGCTACAGATCAAAACGAAAAACGATGGTTCCATGCTATCCATGTGGGGGTACATGCCCACCAAGTTTTGTGTACCCCGGCCTTTCTTTCTTTCTTTCCCGGGAATCCTTGTTGGTGTACGGTCACTAAATGTACACATAAATTATTTTATTGTAGGGCCCCCCATGAACGAAAGTTCACGAAACTTGGCATGCATTCGGAGGGTGTCATAATGATCCTACACTTTCCATTTCATTCAGTTTTGACCATGTCAGCCAGAGATATTGTGATGAAAACACCTAATTTTTTTGCTTTTTAATTTTTAACTAGGTGGCGCTATGAAATAAGTGGTAATGGGATGGGTTGACATGCCCCCTCCAACAGAGTGTTCTGTGAATATCTTGAGAACCGTAGGGTCTAGGATGACCAATTTTTTGCGTATGTTTGCCTCCAGGGGTCATGTTAACCCATTCCATATGCACACATGTGCATAAACAGATACACACGCACACACATACATATACAGTAATCATACGTATGACACATACACACACAGTAGACATATGTACGCATGCATGCACATGTACACACACAGGCACAAGCACATGCACGTGCGCACGCACGCACGCACGCACACACGCACACACACACACACAAACACAAAGATTAAACTTAGACAAGAAAATGTTAGCCATTTCACACATTTTAACCTAATATGGCGTTAACTAAAAAGCATAATAGATTCAAAGCCAACTCTTAACATGCCTCAAATTTGACATTAGGTTTCTAACACGACTAACTTCACTTGCAGACTGCTGTTTTTTTTCTCCTTTGAGTTGTCAGATACATCATCTGTGAAGCCAAACATTATTATGTTTTGGTATCAGAACTTCCCCTATTACCGTTGGTCCCGTATTTCCGCCATCTTGCGTGTACTGTATGTGCCATTTCTATACAAACCAAGACGGCGGATTCCTAAAGAAACGCAAGCACCCACACCACAGGTGTATCTAAATTAGCAATGTACCAAAAATGAAATTTGACCATGACTCGAAGAACTGTAAACAGTGTTGTAAGGCTGCGTGTACACATCCGCTTGGAGCTCCAGTGGAATTTTAATTTCATGACGAGAATTCTCGGCCTAACCGTTCATGTGCTGTGAAACGGTGTAAATAGGCGACCCACCAGGCCAGCACTAACCTCCGAGCATGGTAAAGAAAATCGGATATTTCAGGCAGTAAATGCTCCCGTTAAGAAACAAAACAGATATTGTTCATATCTACCCACCAATGGCTACTGAAAAATGTAAGGTTCATTTATCAAATGTGATTTTGAAGTATTGAAAAACGTTGTTTTAGAATTTTTGAACGAAAGTGGTGATAATTGGAGGTATTACGATATAAACGTAGAGCCTTCCATATTTGCAAGTTAGCCTACCTCAGTCTGTCTCATTTGATCTGGCAGTTGTTGTTGGTTTGTCGCGTCACTTGGTAACAATGACAGGTTCGCTCATGTGACACATGCAACAACACCTAAGCAGATTTTCAAAAATCGTGAAGTTAACTCCTTAATATCTATGAAAAAATTAAAAAGTCAAGTCATTAGTCTCAAGTCTAAGTCAAGTCTCCAGTCATGAATAGCAAGTCAAAGTCAAGACAAGTCTTTTATACATGTTGATCAAGCAAGTCTCAAGTCCTAAAAAATGTGAATCGAGTCAAGTCATGTGACTGGAGTCCCCCATGTCTGTTAGTTAGTACTTGGATAAGAAACCTCCTTGGGAGAGTATGTTCCTGCTGGAAGTTGGGTTTGTTTGCTGTCCAGTAGGTGGCACTCTTCCCTGAGGCCAAAAGCCACCAAACAAATGTCAATCCCAATGTCCTATTGCAGTGACAGGGACACTGTACTGCAGGAGATGTTTTCCTTTGCATGAATGGTAAATTGAGGTCCTGACTCACCATGGTTGTTAAAGGTCCCATGGCACTTATCGCAGAGTAGGTGGTTCCCTGATTTGCTGGCTAAATTCCCAACCTGGTTCTGTCAGGTTGCTGAGTAGGTTTGGACCCAAATGCACGACAAGAGTCTTGAGAATACGTCCAAAAACTATTTTACTTTCCAGAAACATGGGCAACATGACAAAACCATAATGACGAAGCAAAGACAAAGACAACCACAAGACCTTAAACACACAGGAAGGTAATTAAAGGACAGACGATAGCGCAAAAACAAGGAGACACAGGTGAACAAGGCACTAATCAGACTAATAACTTAACAAGACTCAGGTGAGGGGCGGAGACATGAGACAAGCCACATGGCAATTTAAACAAAGGAACACATGGCACATGACACAGGAAGTAACAAAGACAACAGGAAGTAAACAAGAGAACACAGCAAACTACAAACTAAGAGTCCCAAAAACCAAAACACAAACTCCAAACCGTGACAGGTTCATTCAATTTGGCCTTGTAATCATCCTCCCAGTGTGTAATTGGTTCATTCACTCCTTCACTCTCCACCTGAAACTAATGTGTGGTGAACATTCTGGCACATAATGGCTGTTGTGCATCACATTGGTGGTGCTTAGTGAGATTCCGCCTCTCCTGTGAAGCACTTTGAGTGTCAAGAAAAGTGTTATAACTGTAATATGTTGTTGTTACTCCTGTTATATATATACTTTACATTTGATGTTTGTTAACATTGTTAAATTATGGTGATTCACTAGTCCCCTACAGTATTTTGAAGGAAGTAACCAGTTCTGCATGCATTATTATAGATGGGCTAGGTTATTGGTAAAGTGGTTGAATAGTACACTACACATGCACACACACATACATGCACACACATGACACGCACAAACACGCACACGCACACCCTCACACACATGCACCCACACATACAAACACGCCTACATACACAAACACACACACACACAAAAACTAACTGACATGCAGGCACACACACTCAATAAACACACACAGAAGCACACATATACACAAAAACAACCACACAATCTGCACACACTCAATTACAAACACAAAAAAGGAACAAAGTAGGAAATGAACACAATTTGACAAACATGACTTATTTTTCTGGAAAAAATGTGCTGGACTGGGCGGCGGTCATACTTTGTAGTTATTACGACAGCTGTGTTTATGTGCTATTGATAGATTACAGGTATACAGTTATGGGCCAGAACAAAGTCCATTTTATTTTTATTGATTGATATATATGCTGAATTCATGATGAGTAATGGGCATACATTGTAAGCAAACTATTACTATAGTAGTATTTTATTAGATATTAGTAACTACGCTGCAAAGTCTGTGACATAAGTGCTGAATCGTGGGGAAGAGCTTAAATTAGCAGTGATAAATTATAATTCCACCCTCAGGCAAGATTGTAGTGTGCCCACTGACTAACTGCCTCTGCTGCCATCTCTACAGCACACAAAGATCCACTGACACCATGAAACACTTTCAGCTTCACCTTCCTCTGTGTGTCTCCTGCCCTCCTCTTTGTGTGTCTCCTAACAGAGCTCTGCACAGACAGCAGTGGAGGACAGTGAGAGGATCTTCACTGAGATGATCTGCTCCATTGTGAGAAGGTACACTGAGGTGAGTCGGGCTGAAGGACTCCTGAAGCAACTGGAGCAGGAGATTGCTGAGCTGAAGAGGAGAGAAGCTGTGCTGGAGCAGCTTTCACACACAGAGGATCACATACATTTCCTCAAGGTATCATTGACCTATCCTTATGAAATGACTATAAAAAAGTGTCAATCATGAGACCTTTCTGAATACCTTCTGGTATTCTATGATACCTTTCTGTGGAACACATGACACATGACCAAATTAATGGTGTGCTATAAAATGTATATATGTCGTATAAAAAAATATTGTATTGCTTTACATCACATGCAATATGTATGTACACTAATGCATAATTATAGACATTCACTAAACCAACTGGTTTAACCCATGATGTCTGCAACCTGTAGGAAAACAGCCCTGACTGAATATTCAGGTAGTCTGGTCTCAACTTTTATATTGCTTTCTCCATAGATAATCCCATCCATCAGAGAACTTCCTCACTCCAAAGACCTCATCACTTTAAGCCAGAGTGTCTCTTCTGAGGCTGTGAAGGAATCTGTCTCTGCATTGAAGGTGCAGCTAGAAGAGAAAATGGATAGCACCTTCAAGCAGCAAGTAGACAAGATATCTGCAGCAGGTTGGACAATCATCTAGAATTGACACAATCATAAACTGTTTCTATAAGACTTTGTTATGTTAAAATATCTGTATGCATTATGTAGTGGCCATTTGTCAACAAATGTAACAAAATTAAACTTAAGAAAGTAAACTTAAATCAAACATTTAAACGACAACTTCTGGCATCCTGGGCAGGTGATGTATGCGGGCAAGAAATCAAATTCCAGGCTGAATTCAAGTTTTGTGGCTGGTTTATTTGTTCCAGCAGAGCAAACATACAGCATCTCTCGCACTGGTAAAAAAAATGTGCCCACCACCGGCCTACGGGCCTCCTCCTACTTCCTACCTATATTAACCTTTACCAAAGTCCTTTTAGGCAAGTCCCTCCCCTTGGCGGCCATATTGCAACGCTTTTTGGGCACTCATCGGGCATCCTATTCGGCAGAAAACACGTGCGCAAGGCTTCATAACACCAACATTGATACAGCGGCGAGTTCACAACACATGATTGGCACGATGTCTTCACAGCACACCATATGATTGGCTCAATGTATTCACATTACACCACATGATTGGCTCAATGCATTCACACGTCGACGTTTTGCAGAGGAAGGGGTGGGATATGTGTAGACAACGGCCACATTGGCGTTACAAACTAACCCCATGCATTTCTATGGAGGATTTTTTGAGTGCAGTGTCTCCTCATTAGAAAGTCTCTGGTGCTGCCCCCAGGTGTCTAAAGACTAAACATATAGATCAAAACAATTAACTACACAAATAACTAGCAAAAGAATATTACCAAAATATATATTACTACTAATGTGAGCAAATCATAATATTAAACAAATGAATTAACAAAATGACCACGACTGAAAGCAAACTAATGTAGCTCCGACACTTAAACACTTTCTTGAATTTCCCCTTGGGGATCAATAAAGTATCTATCTATCTATCTATCTAACACATTATCTGTCTCTCAACAATGGCACATATGCAGATCATCCACTCATTCAGTCATTCAGTTATATTCCTAACAGGCCTACCACAGATTCTAAAGACATCTTTTCATCTGCCAAAACTAAGAGGGTTGGTGGTGTGGTTGAACTCTATATTTTATGTGTAAATGCTTTAAGGAAGTTTTAGGAGTGGTAAAAATAAAATAGATCTTTAACGTTATCTATAATACCAGACAAAGGCCAACACTGATGGAATGTAGAGATTTTGTATGGTCTATTCCGGGCATTGTCTGGAAGGCGCTAAGGTTAGGGTTAGGTGCCTTGAAGTCGACAGTGGCAGAGCTGCCTTGAAGTTGACGGTGGGGGTTCAAAAGATCATCAAGCCATCAGTAGATTTCACCCATCACTCTTCTACAGTTGTCTTGCTATAATGAACTGATTGAAGGCCCCCTAAACATGCCCCTACCCTCCTAATGAAGATGAGGGCCTCTAAACATGCCCCTACCCTCCTAATGAAGATGAGGGCCTCTCCGTGAGGGCATCTCCATCTTTACTTGTCAGTGGGAGATTGGCGGACTTTAAGATCTAAGCAGCTAAGGACTTTATAAAATCTCTACAGATGTGATTTGAAAATTAGTATATTGTTTTAATTATGCATTCTCATACTGTACAACTCTAAGTAAAGTTATATTTTCTGTTTCAGTGTCTGTGGTCCAGGATGATTCATCTGAATCAGAGCGTAGGTTGGACACCTAAACAAACATGCAGACCCATAGTGAACATGCTATTCGCTCCCTTATCCTATTAACTCCCTTCAAACATACACATCTCTATCACACACACACACACACACACACACACACACGTGTACACACATGTATACACACACACACACACACACACACACACTGGATGGCATCTTCAAGGAATTCTAGGAGTAGACACAATCATGAACTACTAACATAAAACCATGTTAAAATAGCTTGGGATTCATTCTGACTATGCATTCTCTTTCTCAACACTGACACGTATCCAGTTCATCCACTCTTAGAATGTGAATCTGTTAGTTATATTCCATTCTACTGATGATATAAAAACTAACTTCCTTTCAGAACTATCAGACCTGACACAGATGCTAAACACAAACATTTTCCAAAAAGACGGAGCACACGTGAAGATAATATACATGCAAAGCAATATGTGTGTTGGTTTGTTCTGTAGATCTTGGGTGAATGAGTGTCTCTGTGTTGGTTCACAGATTCTGATCCTGAACTCCCAGTCAGAAGAACAAACAAGGCATTTCCACCATCCAGTAAGTCTTTACTGACTGATTCAAACAGCTTCTAAGCCTTTACGTCTTGGGTCTAGCAAAGGAATGATCGTTTCACTGAATCTTTTCATCTTTAAATCCTTTTTTTTATCTGCCAAACCTAAGAGACTTGGGGGTGTGTCACGGCCCCAGTGTTTGAAATTAAGGCATTTAAAAAACGTGTTAAGACAAAGGGTTTAGGATTGGAAAAAATAGAATTGATCTTTAAAGGGGCCTCATGCAGTTTTGGCAATTTCTTAGTTGCTTTCCCACTTTTTGCTCACAGCTTTCTCTGCAGAATAGGGGTGACTGAAGCCACCCTGAGATGATCAAAAGCCCCCCTAATAAATATAGCAAAAATACATGTCCAAATTCACATCCATTATTCTCTGTTGAATTGTTCAAGTACTGGTACTTATCCTTGAATTTCCCCTGGGGATCAATAAAGTATCTATCTATCTATCTATCTATCATAACAGATATCTCATGAACGGGCAGAATTGATGCTTTCCAATGATATTAGCGGCTAGGTGCTATGATAAAAAGTTTGTGTCTATACATGACATTTCATCACATTTCCATTCTGTGCTCCACCCATTACTCTTGTGGTATATCTCACGGATGCGATGGAAGATATAGTGTTTTGGAACCAAACTCTTAATATATAGGTGGCTCTTACAATGGCCGCAATACGTAATAGTAAAATGACACTGAAACTAGCCAAGGCCTCAAAGTACTTATTGTGATATTTTTCAGTGGGTACTATAAATTGAAATACCTAAGGTGACTTCACAACAGTTCATGCCACCCCAAGATTTGCAATGGCCTCATCTGGCCGCCCCTTTAAACATTTTCTGAGGGCACCACTGGCAAGATACAATATCAGTCCCCTCAGACTGTTGTTATATTCAGCAATATTGCTGTCACGGTTTGCTGGGAGAGTCCGACCCAAACAGAGGGTAAACAAAGGAACACAGCACACAGGAAGTAAACAAAGCTAACAGGAAGTCACAGAGGAGCAGACATGATAGAAAAAAAGAACATCAAGCCATAGAGATAGAAATCAGTAGATTTCACCCACTGCACTTCTACAGTTGTCTTGCTTTAATTAACTGATTAAGATGGGTTAGAACTGAAGGTCCTCTAAACATGCCTTATTTTCAGTTCACCTAAACAAACATCCACAGTGAACATGCTATTGACTCCCTTATCCTATTTTCTCCCTTCACACATACACATCTCTATCACACACACACACACACACACACACACACACACACACACACACACACACACACACACACACACACACACACACTTCAAGGAATTCTAAAATAATAGCTTCAAATAGCTTTGGATTTATTCTGATTATGCATTCTCTGTATCTCAACTGGATATCACATATCCAGATCATACACTCTTAGAATGGGAATCTTTCTTTTGTGTTGAAAAACTAACAGACCTGTCACAGATGCTAAACACAAACATTTTCACATGACAGTACACATGACAATAATATACTGTACATGCAAAGTAAGTGTGTTGGTTTGTTCTGTAGATCCAGTGTGAATGAGTGTCTCTGTGTTGGTTCCCAGGTTCTGATCCTGAACTCCCAGTCAGAAGAACAGACAGTTATGAGGCACTGCCACCATACAGTAAGTCTTTACTGACTGATTCTAACAGCCTCTGCTTTACATCTGGGGTCTAGCAAATTAATTATTGTTTCACTGAATCTTTTCATCTTTAAAACCTTCTTTTAGCCCGCCAAACCTACGAGACATGGGGAATTGATTGAAGCCTATTCCTATACTGTACCTGTGCATAGTTATATTCATGGCATCATGTTGGTCATCAGTAACAGTGTGTTGATTCATTAATCAGGCAAAGTGACTTACAAATGTTTACTTTTGTTATTTGTACCTAGATATTTTTTGTCATTCAATGTGTAATATACCAATTTAAATGGCCATTTGCTCTGCTGTTTATTGGGTTAAGGAATTGATTCAAATGGTTCCATTACATTAGAAATGAATAGTCATTTAGCTGACACTCTTATCCAGAGAAACTCACAGTGAACTAATATAAGCAGCATATTGCCACAAACCTGCTTTATATAATCCCTACTGATGCAATTTGAAAATAAGTATGCTGCTATCATTATATGTTCTTTATACTGCATATGTGTCTAAGTTCTTGGGTAGAAAAGTTATATTTTCTGTTTCAGTGTCTGAAGTCCAGGATGATTTGTCTAAAGCAGAAACCAGGAAGGAGCCGTGTAAGTTAGACACACATGCATCCACACCCAACACAAATGAGAATATATCCTATTGACTCCCTTCACAGTCAGATGTCAAACAAACAAACAATCACAGACACACAAACATACTGGGTTGCATTTTCAAGCAGGAAGTAGCCAAGATATCTGAAGCAGATTGGAAAAACATTGAAAACTGACCATAGCAATTTGATTTTCAGCAAAACATATGATATTACATATTCACTTATGAATCACGTTAATCACCATTGGATGGGATAGGCTACAGCTTACTCTGTGAGGATGCCAAAAAGTTACTTCAGGAGTTAATACCCGATAACTATGGTAGGCCTATTTTTGTAACATTTCTGGACATCCTCATCTGGCGTTTGCATTAATTGGAAAGACGTGCTAAAAGAGATGAATAAACTGGAAAATTTGACAACACTGCAAGTTTTGATACATAGGAAAATTGGTTTACATTTATTGATTTGGCTGATGCTTCTATCCAAATCAAGTTACATACGTCAATTATATCACAAAGGCCACTGTCCCCAGAGCAACTTGGGGTTAGCCTTGCTCAAGGGCATAATGGTGGAATCCAGGAATTCAACCCACGGTCATCCATTGACAAAGGCAGAAGCTGATGGAGATCAGAGATAGAGTTAGAATTCAGCTTTCACTAGCTTCACAAACTAGGCTATAACTTATTGTTAATTCTTTGTCAACTTTCAGAGAGAAGACATGTATGACTTTTTTCTGGGCAAATTTCACAGCTTCTAAGAAAGTCTGTCGTCTTCGTGTAAACCGAGTTTTGAACAGAGAAAATAGAAAAAAGTTCTCCCACACACCAAATCAGTTTAATTTTAGTGAAATAATGTTCCTGTGCCAGGCTATCAAATATTGAACAATGGGATAATGTTGGGACAACACTGACACGTATCCAGTTCATCCACTCTTAGAATGTGAATCTGTTAGTTATATTCCATTCTACTGATGATATAAAAACTAACTTCCTTTCAGAACTATCAGACCTGACACAGATGCTAAACACAAACATTTTCCAAAAAGACGGAGCACACGTGAAGATAATATACATGCAAAGCAATATGTGTGTTGGTTTGTTCTGTAGATCTTGGGTGAATGAGTGTCTCTGTGTTGGTTCACAGATTCTGATCCTGAACTCCCAGTCAGAAGAACAAACAAGGCATTTCCACCATCCAGTAAGTCTTTACTGACTGATTCAAACAGCTTCTAAGCCTTTACGTCTTGGGTCTAGCAAAGGAATGATCGTTTCACTGAATCTTTTCATCTTTAAATCCTTTTTTTTATCTGCCAAACCTAAGAGACTTGGGGGTGTGTCACGGCCCCAGTGTTTGAAATTAAGGCATTTAAAAAACGTGTTAAGACAAAGGGTTTAGGATTGGAAAAAATAGAATTGATCTTTAAAGGGGCCTCATGCAGTTTTGGCAATTTCTTAGTTGCTTTCCCACTTTTTGCTCACAGCTTTCTCTGCAGAATAGGGGTGACTGAAGCCACCCTGAGATGATCAAAAGCCCCCCTAATAAATATAGTAAAAATACATGTCCAAATTCACATCCATTATTCTCTGTTGAATTGTTCAAGTACTGGTACTTATCCTTGAATTTCCCCTGGGGATCAATAAAGTATCTATCTATCTATCTATCTATCATAACAGATATCTCATGAACGGGCAGAATTGATGCTTTCCAATGATATTAGCGGCTAGGTGCTATGATAAAACGTTTGTGTTGGATACGCCTATACATGACATTTCATCACATTTCCATTCTGTGCTCCACCCATTACTCTTGTGGTATATCTCACGGATGCGATGGAAGATATAGTGTTTTGGAACCAAACTCTTAATATATAGGTGGCTCTTACAATGGCCGCAATACGTAATAGTAAATTGACACTGAAACTAGCCAAGGCCTCAAAGTACTTATTGTGATATTTTTCAGTGGGTACTATAAATTGAAATACCTAAGGTGACTTCACAACAGTTCATGCCACCCCAAGATTTGCAATGGCCTCATCTGGCCGCCCCTTTAAACATTTTCTGAGGGCACCACTGGCAAGATACAATATCAGTCCCCTCAGACTGTTGTTATATTCAGCAATATTGCTGTCACGGTTTGCTGGGAGAGTCCGACCCAAACAGAGGGTAAACAAAGGAACACAGCACACAGGAAGTAAACAAAGCTAACAGGAAGTCACAGAGGAGCAGACATGATAGAAAAAAAGAACATCAAGCCATAGAGATAGAAATCAGTAGATTTCACCCACTGCACTTCTACAGTTGTCTTGCTTTAATTAACTGATTAAGATGGGTTAGAACTGAAGGTCCTCTAAACATGCCTTATTTTCAGTTCACCTAAACAAACATCCACAGTGAACATGCTATTGACTCCCTTATCCTATTTTCTCCCTTCACACATACACATCTCTATCACACACACACACACACACACACACACACACACACACACACACACACACACACACACACACTTCAAGGAATTCTAAAATAATAGCTTCAAATAGCTTTGGATTTATTCTGATTATGCATTCTCTGTATCTCAACTGGATATCACATATCCAGATCATACACTCTTAGAATGGGAATCTTTCTTTTGTGTTGAAAAACTAACAGACCTGTCACAGATGCTAAACACAAACATTTTCACATGACAGTACACATGACAATAATATACTGTACATGCAAAGTAAGTGTGTTGGTTTGTTCTGTAGATCCAGTGTGAATGAGTGTCTCTGTGTTGGTTCCCAGGTTCTGATCCTGAACTCCCAGTCAGAAGAACAGACAGTTATGAGGCACTGCCACCATACAGTAAGTCTTTACTGACTGATTCTAACAGCCTCTGCTTTACATCTGGGGTCTAGCAAATTAATTATTGTTTCACTGAATCTTTTCATCTTTAAAACCTTCTTTTAGCCCGCCAAACCTACGAGACATGGGGAATTGATTGAAGCCTATTCCTATACTGTACCTGTGCATAGTTATATTCATGGCATCATGTTGGTCATCAGTAACAGTGTGATGATTCATTAATCAGGCAAAGTGACTTACAAATGTTTACTTTTGTTATTTGTACCTAGATATTTTTTGTCATTCAATGTGTAATATACCAATTTAAATGGCCATTTGCTCTGCTGTTTATTGGGTTAAGGAATTGATTCAAATGGTTCCATTACATTAGAAATGAATAGTCATTTAGCTGACACTCTTATCCAGAGAAACTCACAGTGAACTAATATAAGCAGCATATTGCCACAAACCTGCTTTATATAATCCCTACTGATGCAATTTGAAAATAAGTATGCTGCTATCATTATATGTTCTTTATACTGCATATGTGTCTAAGTTCTTGGGTAGAAAAGTTATATTTTCTGTTTCAGTGTCTGAAGTCCAGGATGATTTGTCTAAAGCAGAAACCAGGAAGGAGCCGTGTAAGTTAGACACACATGCATCCACACCCAACACAAATGAGAATATATCCTATTGACTCCCTTCACAGTCAGATGTCAAACAAACAAACAATCACAGACACACAAACATACTGGGTTGCATTTTCAAGCAGGAAGTAGCCAAGATATCTGAAGCAGATTGGAAAAACATTGAAAACTGACCATAGCAATTTGATTTTCAGCAAAACATATGATATTACATATTCACTTATGAATCACGTTAATCACCATTGGATGGGATAGGCTACAGCTTACTCTGTGAGGATGCCAAAAAGTTACTTCAGGAGTTAATACCCGATAACTATGGTAGGCCTATTTTTGTAACATTTCTGGACATCCTCATCTGGCGTTTGCATTAATTGGAAAGACATGCTAAAAGAGATGAATAAACTGGAAAATTTGACAACACTGCAAGTTTTGATACATAGGAAAATTGGTTTACATTTATTGATTTGGCTGATGCTTCTATCCAAATCAAGTTACATACGTCAATTATATCACAAAGGCCACTGTCCCCAGAGCAACTTGGGGTTAGCCTTGCTCAAGGGCATAATGGTGGAATCCAGGAATTCAACCCACGGTCATCCATTGACAAAGGCAGAAGCTGATGGAGATCAGAGATAGAGTTAGAATTCAGCTTTCACTAGCTTCACAAACTAGGCTATAACTTATTGTTAATTCTTTGTCAACTTTCAGAGAGAAGACATGTATGACTTTTTTCTGGGCAAATTTCACAGCTTCTAAGAAAGTCTGTCGTCTTCGTGTAAACCGAGTTTTGAACAGAGAAAATAGAAAAAAGTTCTCCCACACACCAAATCAGTTTAATTTTAGTGAAATAATGTTCCTGTGCCAGGCTATCAAATATTGAACAATGGGATAATGTTGGGACAACACTGACACGTATCCAGTTCATCCACTCTTAGAATGTGAATCTGTTAGTTATATTCCATTCTACTGATGATATAAAAACTAACTTCCTTTCAGAACTATCAGACCTGACACAGATGCTAAACACAAACATTTTCCAAAAAGACGGAGCACACGTGAAGATAATATACATGCAAAGCAATATGTGTGTTGGTTTGTTCTGTAGATCTTGGGTGAATGAGTGTCTCTGTGTTGGTTCACAGATTCTGATCCTGAACTCCCAGTCAGAAGAACAAACAAGGCATTTCCACCATCCAGTAAGTCTTTACTGACTGATTCAAACAGCTTCTAAGCCTTTACGTCTTGGGTCTAGCAAAGGAATGATCGTTTCACTGAATCTTTTCATCTTTAAATCCTTTTTTTTATCTGCCAAACCTAAGAGACTTGGGGGTGTGTCACGGCCCCAGTGTTTGAAATTAAGGCATTTAAAAAACGTGTTAAGACAAAGGGTTTAGGATTGGAAAAAATAGAATTGATCTTTAAAGGGGCCTCATGCAGTTTTGGCAATTTCTTAGTTGCTTTCCCACTTTTTGCTCACAGCTTTCTCTGCAGAATAGGGGTGACTGAAGCCACCCTGAGATGATCAAAAGCCCCCCTAATAAATATAGCAAAAATACATGTCCAAATTCACATCCATTATTCTCTGTTGAATTGTTCAAGTACTGGTACTTATCCTTGAATTTCCCCTGGGGATCAATAAAGTATCTATCTATCTATCTATCTATCATAACAGATATCTCATGAACGGGCAGAATTGATGCTTTCCAATGATATTAGCGGCTAGGTGCTATGATAAAACGTTTGTGTTGGATACGCCTATACATGACATTTCATCACATTTCCATTCTGCGCTCCACCCATTACTCTTGTGGTATATCTCACGGATGCGATGGAAGATATAGTGTTTTGGAACCAAACTCTTAATATATAGGTGGCTCTTACAATGACCGCAATACGTAATAGTAAAATGACACTGAAACTAGCCAAGGCCTCAAAGTACTATACAAAGTATTGTGATATTTTTCAGTGGGTACTATGAATTGAAATACCTAAGGTGACTTCACAACAGTTCATGCCACCCCAAGATTTGCAATGGCCTCATCTGGCCGCCCCTTTAAACATTTTCTGAGGGCACCACTGGCAAGATACAATATCAGTCCCCTCAGACTGTTGTTATATTCAGCAATATTGCTGTCACGGTTTACTGGGAGAGTCCGACCCAAACAGAGGGTAAACAAAGGAACACAGCACACAGGAAGTAAACAAAGCTAACAGGAAGTCACAGAGGAGCAGACATGATAGAAAAAAAGAACATCAAGCCATAGAGATAGAAATCAGTAGATTTCACCCACTGCACTTCTACAGTTGTCTTGCTTTAATTAACTGATTAAGATGGGTTAGAACTGAAGGTCCTCTAAACATGCCTTATTTTCAGTTCACCTAAACAAACATCCACAGTGAACATGCTATTGACTCCCTTATCCTATTTTCTCCCTTCACACATACACATCTCTATCACACACACACACACACACACACACACACACACACACACACACACACACACACTTCAAGGAATTCTAAAATAATAGCTTCAAATAGCTTTGGATTTATTCTGATTATGCATTCTCTGTATCTCAACTGGATATCACATATCCAGATCATACACTCTTAGAATGGGAATCTTTCTTTTGTGTTGAAAAACTAACAGACCTGTCACAGATGCTAAACACAAACATTTTCACATGACAGTACACATGACAATAATATACTGTACATGCAAAGTAAGTGTGTTGGTTTGTTCTGTAGATCCAGTGTGAATGAGTGTCTCTGTGTTGGTTCCCAGGTTCTGATCCTGAACTCCCAGTCAGAAGAACAGACAGTTATGAGGCACTGCCACCATACAGTAAGTCTTTACTGACTGATTCTAACAGCCTCTGCTTTACATCTGGGGTCTAGCAAATTAATTATTGTTTCACTGAATCTTTTCATCTTTAAAATCTTCTTTTAGCCCGCCAAACCTACGAGACATGGGGAATTGATTGAAGCCTATTCCTATACTGTACCTGTGCATAGTTATATTCATGGCATCATGTTGGTCATCAGTAACAGTGTGATGATTCATTAATCAGGCAAAGTGACTTACAAATGTTTACTTTTGTTATTTGTACCTAGATATTTTTTGTCATTCAATGTGTAATATACCAATTTAAATGGCCATTTGCTCTGCTGTTTATTGGGTTAAGGAATTGATTCAAATGGTTCCATTACATTAGAAATTAATAGTCATTTAGCTGACACTCTTATCCAGAGAAACTCACAGTGAACTAATATAAGCAGCATATTGCCACAAACCTGCTTTATATAATCCCTACTGATGCAATTTGAAAATAAGTATGCTGCTATCATTATATGTTCTTTATACTGCATATGTGTCTAAGTTCTTGGGTAGAAAAGTTATATTTTCTGTTTCAGTGTCTGAAGTCCAGGATGATTTGTCTAAAGCAGAAACCAGGAAGGAGCCGTGTAAGTTAGACACACATGCATCCACACCCAACACAAATGAGAATATATCCTATTGACTCCCTTCACAGTCAGATGTCAAACAAACAAACAATCACAGACACACAAACATACTGGGTTGCATTTTCAAGCAGGAAGTAGCCAAGATATCTGAAGCAGATTGGAAAAACATTGAAAACTGACCATAGCAATTTGATTTTCAGCAAAACATATGATATTACATATTCACTTATGAATCACGTTAATCACCATTGGATGGGATAGGCTACAGCTTACTCTGTGAGGATGCCAAAAAGTTACTTCAGGAGTTAATACCCGATAACTATGGTAGGCCTATTTTTGTAACATTTCTGGACATCCTCATCTGGCGTTTGCATTAATTGGAAAGACGTGCTAAAAGAGATGAATAAACTGGAAAATTTGACAACACTGCAAGTTTTGATACATAGGAAAATTGGTTTACATTTATTGATTTGGCTGATGCTTCTATCCAAATCAAGTTACATACGTCAATTATATCACAAAGGCCACTGTCCCCAGAGCAACTTGGGGTTAGCCTTGCTCAAGGGCATAATGGTGGAATCCAGGAATTCAACCCACGGTCATCCATTGACAAAGGCAGAAGCTGATGGAGATCAGAGATAGAGTTAGAATTCAGCTTTCACTAGCTTCACAAACTAGGCTATAACTTATTGTTAATTCTTTGTCAACTTTCAGAGAGAAGACATGTATGACTTTTTTCTGGGCAAATTTCACAGCTTCTAAGAAAGTCTGTCGTCTTCGTGTAAACCGAGTTTTGAACAGAGAAAATAGAAAAAAGTTCTCCCACACACCAAATCAGTTTAATTTTAGTGAAATAATGTTCCTGTGCCAGGCTATCAAATATTGAACAATGGGATAATGTTGGGACAACACTGACACGTATCCAGTTCATCCACTCTTAGAATGTGAATCTGTTAGTTATATTCCATTCTACTGATGATATAAAAACTAACTTCCTTTCAGAACTATCAGACCTGACACAGATGCTAAACACAAACATTTTCCAAAAAGACGGAGCACACGTGAAGATAATATACATGCAAAGCAATATGTGTGTTGGTTTGTTCTGTAGATCTTGGGTGAATGAGTGTCTCTGTGTTGGTTCACAGATTCTGATCCTGAACTCCCAGTCAGAAGAACAAACAAGGCATTGCCACCATCCAGTAAGTCTTTACTGACTGATTCAAACAGCTTCTAAGCCTTTACGTCTTGGGTCTAGCAAAGGAATGATCGTTTCACTGAATCTTTTCATCTTTAAATCCTTTTTTTTATCTGCCAAACCTAAGAGACTTGGGGGTGTGTCACGGCCCCAGTGTTTGAAATTAAGGCATTTAAAAAACGTGTTAAGACAAAGGGTTTAGGATTGGAAAAAATAGAATTGATCTTTAAAGGGGCCTCATGCAGTTTTGGCAATTTCTTAGTTGCTTTCCCACTTTTTGCTCACAGCTTTCTCTGCAGAATAGGGGTGACTGAAGCCACCCTGAGATGATCAAAAGCCCCCCTAATAAATATAGCAAAAATACATGTCCAAATTCACATCCATTATTCTCTGTTGAATTGTTCAAGTACTGGTACTTATCCTTGAATTTCCCCTGGGGATCAATAAAGTATCTATCTATCTATCTATCTATCATAACAGATATCTCATGAACGGGCAGAATTGATGCTTTCCAATGATATTAGCGGCTAGGTGCTATGATAAAACGTTTGTGTTGGATACGCCTATACATGACATTTCATCACATTTCCATTCTGCGCTCCACCCATTACTCTTGTGGTATATCTCACGGATGCGATGGAAGATATAGTGTTTTGGAACCAAACTCTTAATATATAGGTGGCTCTTACAATGACCGCAATACGTAATAGTAAAATGACACTGAAACTAGCCAAGGCCTCAAAGTACTATACAAAGTATTGTGATATTTTTCAGTGGGTACTATGAATTGAAATACCTAAGGTGACTTCACAACAGTTCATGCCACCCCAAGATTTGCAATGGCCTCATCTGGCCGCCCCTTTAAACATTTTCTGAGGGCACCACTGGCAAGATACAATATCAGTCCCCTCAGACTGTTGTTATATTCAGCAATATTGCTGTCACGGTTTGCTGGGAGAGTCCGACCCAAACAGAGGGTAAACAAAGGAACACAGCACACAGGAAGTAAACAAAGCTAACAGGAAGTCACAGAGGAGCAGACATGATAGAAAAAAAGAACATCAAGCCATACTGTAGAGATAGAAATCAGTAGATTTCACCCACTGCACTTCTACAGTTGTCTTGCTTTAATTAACTGATTAAGATGGGTTAGAACTGAAGGTCCTCTAAACATGCCTTATTTTCAGTTCACCTAAACAAACATCCACAGTGAACATGCTATTGACTCCCTTATCCTATTTTCTCCCTTCACACATACACATCTCTATCACACACTCACACACACACACACACACACACACACTTCAAGGAATTCTAAAATAATAGCTTCAAATAGCTTTGGATTTATTCTGATTATGCATTCTCTGTATCTCAACTGGATATCACATATCCAGATCATACACTCTTAGAATGGGAATCTTTCTTTTGTGTTGAAAAACTAACAGACCTGTCACAGATGCTAAACACAAACATTTTCACATGACAGTACACATGACAATAATATACTGTACATGCAACGTAAGTGTGTTGGTTTGTTCTGTAGATCCAGTGTGAATGAGTGTCTCTGTGTTGGTTCCCAGGTTCTGATCCTGAACTCCCAGTCAGAAGAACAGACAGTTATGAGGCACTGCCACCATACAGTAAGTCTTTACTGACTGATTCTAACAGCCTCTGCTTTACATCTGGGGTCTAGCAAATTAATTATTGTTTCACTGAATCTTTTCATCTTTAAAACCTTCTTTTAGCCCGCCAAACCTACGAGACATGGGGAATTGATTGAAGCCTATTCCTATACTGTACCTGTGCATAGTTATATTCATGGCATCATGTTGGTCATCAGTAACAGTGTGATGATTCATTAATCAGGCAAAGTGACTTACAAATGTTTACTTTTGTTATTTGTACCTAGATATTTTTTGTCATTCAATGTGTAATATACCAATTTAAATGGCCATTTGCTCTGCTGTTTATTGGGTTAAGGAATTGATTCAAATGGTTCCATTACATTAGAAATGAATAGTCATTTAGCTGACACTCTTATCCAGAGAAACTCACAGTGAACTAATATAAGCAGCATATTGCCACAAACCTGCTTTATATAATCCCTACTGATGCAATTTGAAAATAAGTATGCTGCTATCATTATATGTTCTTTATACTGCATATGTGTCTAAGTTCTTGGGTAGAAAAGTTATATTTTCTGTTTCAGTGTCTGAAGTCCAGGATGATTTGTCTAAAGCAGAAACCAGGAAGGAGCCGTGTAAGTTAGACACACATACATCCACACCCAACACAAATGAGAATATATCCTATTGACTCCCTTCACAGTCAGATGTCAAACAAACAAACAATCACAGACACACAAACATACTGGGTTGCATTTTCAAGCAGGAAGTAGCCAAGATATCTGAAGCAGATTGGAAAAACATTGAAAACTGACCATAGCAATTTGATTTTCAGCAAAACATATGATATTACATATTCACTTATGAATCACGTTAATCACCATTGGATGGGATAGGCTACAGCTTACTCTGTGAGGATGCCAAAAAGTTACTTCAGGAGTTAATACCCGATAACTATGGTAGGCCTATTTTTGTAACATTTCTGGACATCCTCATCTGGCGTTTGCATTAATTGGAAAGACGTGCTAAAAGAGATGAATAAACTGGAAAATTTGACAACACTGCAAGTTTTGATACATAGGAAAATTGGTTTACATTTATTGATTTGGCTGATGCTTCTATCCAAATCAAGTTACATACGTCAATTATATCACAAAGGCCACTGTCCCCAGAGCAACTTGGGGTTAGCCTTGCTCAAGGGCATAATGGTGGAATCCAGGAATTCAACCCACGGTCATCCATTGACAAAGGCAGAAGCTGATGGAGATCAGAGATAGAGTTAGAATTCAGCTTTCACTAGCTTCACAAACTAGGCTATAACTTATTGTTAATTCTTTGTCAACTTTCAGAGAGAAGACATGTATGACTTTTTTCTGGGCAAATTTCACAGCTTCTAAGAAAGTCTGTCGTCTTCGTGTAAACCGAGTTTTGAACAGAGAAAATAGAAAAAAGTTCTCCCACACACCAAATCAGTTTAATTTTAGTGAAATAATGTTCCTGTGCCAGGCTATCAAATATTGAACAATGGGATAATGTTGGGACAACACTGACACGTATCCAGTTCATCCACTCTTAGAATGTGAATCTGTTAGTTATATTCCATTCTACTGATGATATAAAAACTAACTTCCTTTCAGAACTATCAGACCTGACACAGATGCTAAACACAAACATTTTCCAAAAAGACGGAGCACACGTGAAGATAATATACATGCAAAGCAATATGTGTGTTGGTTTGTTCTGTAGATCTTGGGTGAATGAGTGTCTCTGTGTTGGTTCACAGATTCTGATCCTGAACTCCCAGTCAGAAGAACAAACAAGGCATTGCCACCATCCAGTAAGTCTTTACTGACTGATTCAAACAGCTTCTAAGCCTTTACGTCTTGGGTCTAGCAAAGGAATGATCGTTTCACTGAATCTTTTCATCTTTAAATCCTTTTTTTTATCTGCCAAACCTAAGAGACTTGGGGGTGTGTCACGGCCCCAGTGTTTGAAATTAAGGCATTTAAAAAACGTGTTAAGACAAAGGGTTTAGGATTGGAAAAAATAGAATTGATCTTTAAAGGGGCCTCATGCAGTTTTGGCAATTTCTTAGTTGCTTTCCCACTTTTTGCTCACAGCTTTCTCTGCAGAATAGGGGTGACTGAAGCCACCCTGAGATGATCAAAAGCCCCCCTAATAAATATAGCAAAAATACATGTCCAAATTCACATCCATTATTCTCTGTTGAATTGTTCAAGTACTGGTACTTATCCTTGAATTTCCCCTGGGGATCAATAAAGTATCTATCTATCTATCTATCTATCATAACAGATATCTCATGAACGGGCAGAATTGATGCTTTCCAATGATATTAGCGGCTAGGTGCTATGATAAAACGTTTGTGTTGGATACGCCTATACATGACATTTCATCACATTTCCATTCTGCGCTCCACCCATTACTCTTGTGGTATATCTCACGGATGCGATGGAAGATATAGTGTTTTGGAACCAAACTCTTAATATATAGGTGGCTCTTACAATGACCGCAATACGTAATAGTAAAATGACACTGAAACTAGCCAAGGCCTCAAAGTACTATACAAAGTATTGTGATATTTTTCAGTGGGTACTATGAATTGAAATACCTAAGGTGACTTCACAACAGTTCATGCCACCCCAAGATTTGCAATGGCCTCATCTGGCCGCCCCTTTAAACATTTTCTGAGGGCACCACTGGCAAGATACAATATCAGTCCCCTCAGACTGTTGTTATATTCAGCAATATTGCTGTCACGGTTTGCTGGGAGAGTCCGACCCAAACAGAGGGTAAACAAAGGAACACAGCACACAGGAAGTAAACAAAGCTAACAGGAAGTCACAGAGGAGCAGACATGATAGAAAAAAAGAACATCAAGCCATAGAGATAGAAATCAGTAGATTTCACCCACTGCACTTCTACAGTTGTCTTGCTTTAATTAACTGATTAAGATGGGTTAGAACTGAAGGTCCTCTAAACATGCCTTATTTTCAGTTCACCTAAACAAACATCCACAGTGAACATGCTATTGACTCCCTTATCCTATTTTCTCCCTTCACACATACACATCTCTATCACACACACACACACACACACACACACACACACACACACACACACACACACACACACACACACTTCAAGGAATTCTAAAATAATAGCTTCAAATAGCTTTGTATTTATTCTGATTATGCATTCTCTGTATCTCAACTGGATATCACATATCCAGATCATACACTCTTAGAATGGGAATCTTTCTTTTGTGTTGAAAAACTAACAGACCTGTCACAGATGCTAAACACAAACATTTTCACATGACAGTACACATGACAATAATATACTGTACATGCAAAGTAATTGTGTTGGTTTGTTCTGTAGATCCAGTGTGAATGAGTGTCTCTGTGTTGGTTCCCAGGTTCTGATCCTGAACTCCCAGTCAGAAGAACAGACAGTTATGAGGCACTGCCACCATACAGTAAGTCTTTACTGACTGATTCTAACAGCCTCTGCTTTACATCTGGGGTCTAGCAAATTAATTATTGTTTCACTGAATCTTTTCATCTTTAAAACCTTCTTTTAGCCCGCCAAACCTACGAGACATGGGGAATTGATTGAAGCCTATTCCTATACTGTACCTGTGCATAGTTATATTCATGGCATCATGTTGGTCATCAGTAACAGTGTGATGATTCATTAATCAGGCAAAGTGACTTACAAATGTTTACTTTTGTTATTTGTACCTAGATATTTTTTGTCATTCAATGTGTAATATACCAATTTAAATGGCCATTTGCTCTGCTGTTTATTGGGTTAAGGAATTGATTCAAATGGTTCCATTACATTAGAAATGAATAGTCATTTAGCTGACACTCTTATCCAGAGAAACTCACAGTGAACTAATATAAGCAGCATATTGCCACAAACCTGCTTTATATAATCCCTACTGATGCAATTTGAAAATAAGTATGCTGCTATCATTATATGTTCTTTATACTGCATATGTGTCTAAGTTCTTGGGTAGAAAAGTTATATTTTCTGTTTCAGTGTCTGAAGTCCAGGATGATTTGTCTAAAGCAGAAACCAGGAAGGAGCCGTGTAAGTTAGACACACATGCATCCACACCCAACACAAATGAGAATATATCCTATTGACTCCCTTCACAGTCAGATGTCAAACAAACAAACAATCACAGACACACAAACATACTGGGTTGCATTTTCAAGCAGGAAGTAGCCAAGATATCTGAAGCAGATTGGAAAAACATTGAAAACTGACCATAGCAATTTGATTTTCAGCAAAACATATGATATTACATATTCACTTATGAATCACGTTAATCACCATTGGATGGGATAGGCTACAGCTTACTCTGTGAGGATGCCAAAAAGTTACTTCAGGAGTTAATACCCGATAACTATGGTAGGCCTATTTTTGTAACATTTCTGGACATCCTCATCTGGCGTTTGCATTAATTGGAAAGACGTGCTAAAAGAGATGAATAAACTGGAAAATTTGACAACACTGCAAGTTTTGATACATAGGAAAATTGGTTTACATTTATTGATTTGGCTGATGCTTCTATCCAAATCAAGTTACATACGTCAATTATATCACAAAGGCCACTGTCCCCAGAGCAACTTGGGGTTAGCCTTGCTCAAGGGCATAATGGTGGAATCCAGGAATTCAACCCACGGTCATCCATTGACAAAGGCAGAAGCTGATGGAGATCAGAGATAGAGTTAGAATTCAGCTTTCACTAGCTTCACAAACTAGGCTATAACTTATTGTTAATTCTTTGTCAACTTTCAGAGAGAATGACTTTTTTCTGGGCAAATTTCACAGCTTCTAAGAAAGTCTGTCGTCTTCGTGTAAACCGAGTTTTGAACAGAGAAAATAGAAAAAAGTTCTCCCACACACCAAATCAGTTTAATTTTAGTGAAATAATGTTCCTGTGCCAGGCTATCAAATATTGAACAATGGGATAATGTTGGGACAACACTGACACGTATCCAGTTCATCCACTCTTAGAATGTGAATCTGTTAGTTATATTCCATTCTACTGATGATATAAAAACTAACTTCCTTTCAGAACTATCAGACCTGACACAGATGCTAAACACAAACATTTTCCAAAAAGACGGAGCACACGTGAAGATAATATACATGCAAAGCAATATGTGTGTTGGTTTGTTCTGTAGATCTTGGGTGAATGAGTGTCTCTGTGTTGGTTCACAGATTCTGATCCTGAACTCCCAGTCAGAAGAACAAACAAGGCATTTCCACCATCCAGTAAGTCTTTACTGACTGATTCAAACAGCTTCTAAGCCTTTACGTCTTGGGTCTAGCAAAGGAATGATCGTTTCACTGAATCTTTTCATCTTTAAATCCTTTTTTTTATCTGCCAAACCTAAGAGACTTGGGGGTGTGTCACGGCCCCAGTGTTTGAAATTAAGGCATTTAAAAAACGTGTTAAGACAAAGGGTTTAGGATTGGAAAAAATAGAATTGATCTTTAAAGGGGCCTCATGCAGTTTTGGCAATTTCTTAGTTGCTTTCCCACTTTTTGCTCACAGCTTTCTCTGCAGAATAGGGGTGACTGAAGCCACCCTGAGATGATCAAAAGCCCCCCTAATAAATATAGTAAAAATACATGTCCAAATTCACATCCATTATTCTCTGTTGAATTGTTCAAGTACTGGTACTTATCCTTGAATTTCCCCTGGGGATCAATAAAGTATCTATCTATCTATCTATCTATCATAACAGATATCTCATGAACGGGCAGAATTGATGCTTTCCAATGATATTAGCGGCTAGGTGCTATGATAAAAAGTTTGTGCCTATACATGACATTTCATCACATTTCCATTCTGCGCTCCACCCATTACTCTTGTGGTATATCTCACGGATGCGATGGAAGATATAGTGTTTTGGAACCAAACTCTTAATATATAGGTGGCTCTTACAATGACCGCAATACGTAATAGTAAAATGACACTGAAACTAGCCAAGGCCTCAAAGTACTATACAAAGTATTGTGATATTTTTCAGTGGGTACTATGAATTGAAATACCTAAGGTGACTTCACAACAGTTCATGCCACCCCAAGATTTGCAATGGCCTCATCTGGCCGCCCCTTTAAACATTTTCTGAGGGCACCACTGGCAAGATACAATATCAGTCCCCTCAGACTGTTGTTATATTCAGCAATATTGCTGTCACGGTTTACTGGGAGAGTCCGACCCAAACAGAGGGTAAACAAAGGAACACAGCACACAGGAAGTAAACAAAGCTAACAGGAAGTCACAGAGGAGCAGACATGATAGAAAAAAAGAACATCAAGCCATAGAGATAGAAATCAGTAGATTTCACCCACTGCACTTCTACAGTTGTCTTGCTTTAATTAACTGATTAAGATGGGTTAGAACTGAAGGTCCTCTAAACATGCCTTATTTTCAGTTCACCTAAACAAACATCCACAGTGAACATGCTATTGACTCCCTTATCCTATTTTCTCCCTTCACACATACACATCTCTATCACACACACACACACACACACACACACACACACACACACACACACACACACACACCACACACACACACACACACACACACACACACACACACACACTTCAAGGAATTCTAAAATAACAGCTTCAAATAGCTTTGGATTTATTCTGATTATGCATTCTCTGTATCTCAACTGGATATCACATATCCAGATCATACACTCTTAGAATGGGAATCTTTCTTTTGTGTTGAAAAACTAACAGACCTGTCACAGATGCTAAACACAAACATTTTCACATGACAGTACACATGACAATAATATACTGTACATGCAAAGTAAGTGTGTTGGTTTGTTCTGTAGATCCAGTGTGAATGAGTGTCTCTGTGTTGGTTCCCAGGTTCTGATCCTGAACTCCCAGTCAGAAGAACAGACAGTTATGAGGCACTGCCACCATACAGTAAGTCTTTACTGACTGATTCTAACAGCCTCTGCTTTACATCTGGGGTCTAGCAAATTAATTATTGTTTCACTGAATCTTTTCATCTTTAAAACCTTCTTTTAGCCCGCCAAACCTACGAGACATGGGGAATTGATTGAAGCCTATTCCTATACTGTACCTGTGCATAGTTATATTCATGGCATCATGTTGGTCATCAGTAACAGTGTGATGATTCATTAATCAGGCAAAGTGACTTACAAATGTTTACTTTTGTTATTTGTACCTAGATATTTTTTGTCATTCAATGTGTAATATACCAATTTAAATGGCCATTTGCTCTGCTGTTTATTGGGTTAAGGAATTGATTCAAATGGTTCCATTACATTAGAAATGAATAGTCATTTAGCTGACACTCTTATCCAGAGAAACTCACAGTGAACTAATATAAGCAGCATATTGCCACAAACCTGCTTTATATAATCCCTACTGATGCAATTTGAAAATAAGTATGCTGCTATCATTATATGTTCTTTATACTGCATATGTGTCTAGTTCTTGGGTAGAAAAGTTATATTTTCTGTTTCAGTGTCTGAAGTCCAGGATGATTTGTCTAAAGCAGAAACCAGGAAGGAGCCGTGTAAGTTAGACACACATGCATCCACACCCAACACAAATGAGAATATATCCTATTGACTCCCTTCACAGTCAGATGTCAAACAAACAAACAATCACAGACACACAAACATACTGGGTTGCATTTTCAAGCAGGAAGTAGCCAAGATATCTGAAGCAGATTGGAAAAACATTGAAAACTGACCATAGCAATTTGATTTTCAGCAAAACATATGATATTACATATTCACTTATGAATCACGTTAATCACCATTGGATGGGATAGGCTACAGCTTACTCTGTGAGGATGCCAAAAAGTTACTTCAGGAGTTAATACCCGATAACTATGGTAGGCCTATTTTTGTAACATTTCTGGACATCCTCATCTGGCGTTTGCATTAATTGGAAAGACGTGCTAAAAGAGATGAATAAACTGGAAAATTTGACAACACTGCAAGTTTTGATACATAGGAAAATTGGTTTACATTTATTGATTTGGCTGATGCTTCTATCCAAATCAAGTTACATACGTCAATTATATCACAAAGGCCACTGTCCCCAGAGCAACTTGGGGTTAGCCTTGCTCAAGGGCATAATGGTGGAATCCAGGAATTCAACCCACGGTCATCCATTGACAAAGGCAGAAGCTGATGGAGATCAGAGATAGAGTTAGAATTCAGCTTTCACTAGCTTCACAAACTAGGCTATAACTTATTGTTAATTCTTTGTCAACTTTCAGAGAGAAGACATGTATGACTTTTTTCTGGGCAAATTTCACAGCTTCTAAGAAAGTCTGTCGTCTTCGTGTAAACCGAGTTTTGAACAGAGAAAATAGAAAAAAGTTCTCCCACACACCAAATCAGTTTAATTTTAGTGAAATAATGTTCCTGTGCCAGGCTATCAAATATTGAACAATGGGATAATGTTGGGACAACACTGACACGTATCCAGTTCATCCACTCTTAGAATGTGAATCTGTTAGTTATATTCCATTCTACTGATGATATAAAAACTAACTTCCTTTCAGAACTATCAGACCTGACACAGATGCTAAACACAAACATTTTCCAAAAAGACGGAGCACACGTGAAGATAATATACATGCAAAGCAATATGTGTGTTGGTTTGTTCTGTAGATCTTGGGTGAATGAGTGTCTCTGTGTTGGTTCACAGATTCTGATCCTGAACTCCCAGTCAGAAGAACAAACAAGGCATTTCCACCATCCAGTAAGTCTTTACTGACTGATTCAAACAGCTTCTAAGCCTTTACGTCTTGGGTCTAGCAAAGGAATGATCGTTTCACTGAATCTTTTCATCTTTAAATCCTTTTTTTTATCTGCCAAACCTAAGAGACTTGGGGGTGTGTCACGGCCCCAGTGTTTGAAATTAAGGCATTTAAAAAACGTGTTAAGACAAAGGGTTTAGGATTGGAAAAAATAGAATTGATCTTTAAAGGGGCCTCATGCAGTTTTGGCAATTTCTTAGTTGCTTTCCCACTTTTTGCTCACAGCTTTCTCTGCAGAATAGGGGTGACTGAAGCCACCCTGAGATGATCAAAAGCCCCCCTAATAAATATAGTAAAAATACATGTCCAAATTCACATCCATTATTCTCTGTTGAATTGTTCAAGTACTGGTACTTATCCTTGAATTTCCCCTGGGGATCAATAAAGTATCTATCTATCTATCTATCTATCATAACAGATATCTCATGAACGGGCAGAATTGATGCTTTCCAATGATATTAGCGGCTAGGTGCTATGATAAAAAGTTTGTGTCTATACATGACATTTCATCACATTTCCATTCTGTGCTCCACCCATTACTCTTGTGGTATATCTCACGGATGCGATGGAAGATATAGTGTTTTGGAACCAAACTCTTAATATATAGGTGGCTCTTACAATGGCCGCAATACGTAATAGTAAAATGACACTGAAACTAGCCAAGGCCTCAAAGTACTTATTGTGATATTTTTCAGTGGGTACTATAAGGGACCGTTCGTTATTTATAAACGGGATCGCCGGAGGGATTTTGAGTGCTTCGATCAAAAGTTGCATGACCCTCCCCTGCCTGCTATATAATTTTCAACGACCCTCCAGCAGCATTTTCAAAAACGACATGACCCTCCCCGGCCAATTGTCGATGTCTTCCGCCGACGCTCTTACGCGCTATGAAAACACATCAACATATGTATCCGCCTTAAAACCAACCTCTGCTTTCTGATCTTACACATCACACTTCACCAAGATGGTGGCCATTTCAGTAGATTTACTCACTAACATTGTTGTGGAAACACAATAAGCATGGAAACTAAATGCACACTTCCTGCAACTGCATTAGCCTACTTACTCCTCTAGCTACACTCCTTCCTTCTCAAATGACTTGAAAAGGCCGTTTGCACAATTTCACAAATAATCACAGGGACCGGAAAATACCTAACATGCCAACTTTTTCCGGGTTTATCATTTTAACGTTTCCCCGCTGTCTTGCCGTTTTAATATTTTCCCGTAGAATATCCCATATTACTGTAATACTCTCATAACATTAGTCTTGCATTCTGGCCTGTCTCTGTGTTGTCCTGTTGTTACCCCTTAGAGAGATATAACATCCACCTTCTGTCAAGATGATGGATGGGGGGCCCCCTAATTAAGGTCAGAGGTCAAATTAAAAATTCGCTGATTCAGGGGGGCGTTACCTTCGAGATCATTCTTGATCACGTGAGGTAGGCGTATCTTATGACGTCATGATGGGGGGGTCTTACTTTCTGCAGGCGTGTCTTATGACATCATACAAAGGGGCGGGGACCGTTCTTGTTTTTCTGGAACTTTCAGCAACATCGGTGTAACTTTGCTTTGTACCTTGAAACCGTAAAAAGTTTAGACTTTGGTTTTTTTAAATGTATAAAAGAAGTAATGTTTTTTTTTTTTTAAATGTATTATTGAAAAATAAAAAGAAATTAAAATAAAAGTCTGTAAAGCACAACCTGAGTGTGAGAGGGCACAGTGTTGAACAGTTAATTTTTGTTAAATTGTTAAAATGTGCGGCGTGCGTGGCTTGCGAGGGCTCTGAACTCAGGGAGCTTGGGATTCCTTGGGATTCCCTGTGATTCCCTGGGCAGAGGCAGGCAGGCAGGCAGAGTCCCGGGGATGGGACTCCGCGCGCGCGCGCGCGCGAGAGAGAGAGAGAAGTCTGGAGCTCTTAGTCGCACGTCTTCTCCCTCCGACGGTTTGACTGAAAATGACTGAAAAAGCGGGAAGGTTTGGGGGCGTGATCAAACAAATGGGGAGGAATCAAAAATGCTTGTGGGCCGGGTTAGAGGCTGAGTGTACAGGCACAGCAGGGGGTAGGGGTTGAACTTGCACATGCACATGTATGTTGCAAACGTAGGGGCATTCCTTAACCATCAAGTCACGGTACGTCATCAAGCACGAGGTTCGTAAACACAGAGAGGATAAAAGGAGCAGATGCAATCAGGCCCAGGGCAACCTTTTTAAAATTCTCCTTCTCTGCAGCATCAGCGCGCATAAGAGGTGAAACCTAGGCTAGCCATTGTGTGAAAATGGCTGAGCAGATGCAAACAGGCACGGGTAACCTTTTTAAAATTCTCCTTTAAGCCTTATGGCATGCGATTGAAAAGTTCAAGCACAATAGGGGTAGTGTAGTATTACATACATGTAGCCTATGTTGCAAACGTAGGTATTCTTTAAGCATTAAGACACGCTAGGCCATCAAGCGCAGAGGCTCGTAAACACAGAGAGGATAAAAGAGCTAGAGAGAAAGAGCTAGAGAGAAAGAGCAAACATGGCTGAGAGAATGAGCGGCAGTGCTAGCGGCAGTGAGGAAGAGGCGCTCACTATTGATATGGATGCTGTTGCGGGGCCGTCTAGCGAAGCAGTCACTCCTCAAAACAGGATTTCTAAACCTGACGAAGGCTTGGCGAACGCTCCAGCAAGGAAAAAACCGAAGCCCATTTTTACCTCCAGATATCAAGATCCTCCTCCCAACGAGTTAGGAGGAAAAGAGAGATGGTGTAATATCATTTTAGGCTACGACTTTTATTTTCAATTGGGGCAACTGAGTCTGTAGACCTATAGTCTACTGTGACGGGACAGATCGAGGGGTCTCCTCCAAAGGACCCCATCATTTTGAGATCTTACGATTGGAAAACGTGTCAAGGGATCATCGGTAACTGTTTGAAAGGTAAAACGGAGGGAGAAGAGAGTATCTCTGCGGTGTGGTGCTCTGTACCTACAAATGATGAGAACGTTGTCTATCAGGTGTTTTTGTTGCCTGAAGAATGAAGCTCCGCCGTCTTTCTTTACACTCTCTCGTCAAGTGGGTGACGATGAGGAAAAGGCTACAGTGTAAATTGTGATTAGTTCACTTTACTTAAAAAACTGTGAAAACCTGTTGCCTTAGAAAAAGTAAGTAAATTAACTTGGTAAAGTTTGTTGTACTGTATATTGTATAATATTCTGAGTTGTAAGTTCATACGAAAGTTGTTGTTACTCACACACTCACAAACACACACACACACACATCCATATGTACATGTATACAGACACACACACACATTCAACAAAATGTAGTCATTCAAACTAACTTGAGCTTCAAACTAACTTGCTTGCTTACTTAAATATTATTAAGTAATTATTCCAGTTGTTAATACAACTTATATAGCACATTAACTTCCACAATTTTGCATTGACATAGAATGTAATGCTAAACTGTTTTCATTCAAATAATGACAAGATTTACCACAAACATTACAGAGTGTGCACCCTGCATGTATGAAACTCAGGCTTTTAATACACATTTTTAGTTTGTGCAGAAGGTGATGTTGGAGTTAGCCTTAAGGGGTTGCATGAGAAATGTATGTTAGATTGTGTAAAATACTCTATATGTATATAGGGTTTATAGGCATATTAAGGCCTGCATCTGCATAATCTATCTTTAATAATCAATTTTTCTGATTTTTCATAAAGCCAGATTGTATTTGAGTATATACTGTAGACATATCAGCCTCACTACTTTAACTAAAGCAAACATTTTATATTCAACAGTTAATATTGAGATTGGATGTCAGTTGTCAATAAAAGACTGCATCGTTACATTCCTTGTGTCACTGATTCCTTGTGTCCTTGTCTTCTGCCTCACACATTCTTTATACATAGCACCGAACCCTCATTATAGCCCCAAAATGAACACGGAATTCCACTAAACGTAGCATTCTACCTTGTTTTGAAGGGACTGGTTGTTTTTGAATGGTCTGGCTGGACAGTATTATTTAGCGACCTTCAACATTTTATCCATTCCTACTTGTGATAATAAACTGTATAAAATAATAAACTCTCTCGTTCAATCCTTTAAGCAATAATAAGCCTAATAAGGCTCATTTCCATAACGTTACACTTTCTTCATGGAATGGTGGGCATTCCATTCATTCATCATTGCTCTGTAAGCATTCTTGCGTGCGTTCATTTCTGAACAGAATTCACAATCAAATTGACAGATTCACATTGTCAGATTCAGATGGGTTTTTTTTTTAAATGTTTATGTGCACTGAGTAATACTTACTTGACTTACTTACTTAGTATAACTTCATCTAGATAAGTTCCTTTACTTGTCTTTTCCAGGCAATCGGTTTCCAAATTGTTTAAAGTGTAGTTGTATAGTTAACACATCAGATTTTACAGTGTACATTACTGTGTGTACATGATTCAAGTGTAATCGGATCATTTGGTGTGTTTGTGATTTGACAACAAAATAGAGTTTCATTTTAAAACAAGTGTTTCATTTTGTAAAAGATCCGAGGGATTCTGTTATTTGGCTGTGGCGGCTGTGTGTTAATTGTGTTTTTCGAAAAAAAAAAAAATGAATTTTAAATTTCAAAATTCTGCTTAAGCAATGGAAGGAAAAAAAAAACTGTAACAACAGTTCTGCTCACACCGTTCTCTAAAAATTTGCTCCACGATGTTACGAAGCCCCCTTTAGTCAAATAAATCTCCTCAGGTTGTAATTTTAGGCTATTCTCTTTTGACAACTCAACTGTTTCCACAACTTTGTTTTCTGGAGATTTTAATCATTTGACATCTCTGAATGACAATATATCTTGTTTTATACTTTGAGAATCCCCACATTTTTTTGTTTAGATCAGAAAACCGCATCGGAAATCAGTTTCCGTCCTTTAATAGAGCATTGTTCAATTTCCAATAACCTCATAGTGATGGAAAATCTGAGGGGTCTGTTTATCCGGACAAATAGCAGACTGGGGAAACGTAAGACATGATCAATCCACGATTTGAGCGTTACGTTTTTTATTTGACATAGTGATGTCCAAACCTCCTGCACATAGCTGTACATACAGTACTGTGCATATCCGTCTATATGGTTTTCTTATAATAATTTCTTATAATATATTCTGTAAATAAGCTGCATACATCTATAGTATTCTTACTACTATTATAAAGTTACTGCTACTTCATTGCACATATCTGTAGCCTACATGTTGTTCATACATTGTTCATATGCTATATAGGCCTACTGCTAATACGCTGCACATATTTACCTTCTGGGTTTACCTTCTGTAAACCAGCTATTCTTTTCAATTTCTTGTCCTGTCCGTCTATAATTTATATATCACATTGCACTTTCCTGCTTTTTTTACACTTCTGGTTAGACGCAAACTGCATTTCGCTAACTTTGTACTTGTACTCTGCATAATGCCAATAAAGTTGAATCTAATCTAAGACCTATACGTAAGTCAAGCATCACACTGGCAAATTTGCAGTGCATGTATTCGAGTCCTACTGCACTCTTTGTGTTGCACCCTGTGCATGTAAAATGTGCTATATAAATAAATACTTACTTACTTACTTAACGGAGCGCACAAACTTTCTTTTCAAACTGGCGGACATAGCATTTTTCTCATTTTTATAGCGACGCAAGGGGTGATTGATGACATTTTTGGGGGTGTGTCTTACATAGGCATGTTAGTTTTTCACAGTGTTTCATTGGTTGATAACAGTTCAGGGGGGAGTGTTGTAACATAAAGACATAAAAAGCATCGGGTAGGTGTGTACCGAGTAACTAACTTTCAAGACAGTCAAACCAATAACTTGTCAAGAGTTTCTGGACCTGTATTTACAAGGATGGCCGAATCGCATACACCAAGAGTATCCGTTTCCAAGAAAAGAGTTACGCTCACGTCGGTTAGCAACAGGCTAATGGATCCTGAAATAACTTTTGCCATCCTAGAGTGCCCCCCACACTCATCTCTGTGGTCCATCATGCAGAGGTCAGACTGTGAGGGTCCCTAATACAGTTCACTGATTCTTGGGAATTTGTATAAAACAGGTTTTAATTTTGAAAATAAAAAGTTTGTGAAATTATAAAATCTGAAGGTACATCATTATAGACCAAGGTATTGGCTGTTCAGCAATGTACTGGTGCAACCTCCTCATTTTATATTTTCCTATAAGTAAATTTATATCATTATATGGGAGAAAGATCACTTTCAGTGACATTATACACAATACTACGCATGAATGCAGGTACAATAAATGATAACATTAAATCATCTTCATATTAAAAACACATTCATATCAAAACATCAAAGTATCTTGCATTCATATCAATATACTTATGCAAAACATGCTCTTTATGTAAGTGTAAATAATAAAACACTTTGATTTACAATATTTTGCCTGAGTAGCCACATTGTGTATATGCAGAAGAAGAAAAAAATGAACTTGCATGATAGGTGGTCAACACTAATAACACTTTTATTTTATCTATATTACAGCAATATTTGACTTAGTGACATTTCACACAAAAAACCTTGCATGCTTTCAAGTTCATGTCAATGAGTGATGAAAATACACTCTCTGCTTACCGTCACCATTACAAATGCATAGAGAATGTTACAGAGAAAAGCTCCCAGCACTATTGCATCTTGTGCTTGATTTTACAAAATTACTTTTCAAAGTCATTGCAGTAACTTTGCAGAAGCTATTATCTATTATCTTATTTTCATGTTTGGATTCATAGCCATAGACCATAGAATTTAGGTGAACAATGTGTTTCTTTAAGTATGATGTAATGAGTCATTTAGCAACATTTTAGAGTAGTATCTCAGAAAACAATGCACAAGCCTTGGGAAACATGAGCAAGCCTGTAAAAACATACAATATGTTCATACCATCACCAATAAATAAATAAATCAGAAAACACACTCCAATCCTTCCAACTGGGTAGTCATCATCGGTGACTTTACATCATTTGAATACCTGTGTGTGCACACATTACCGCAAGTCTTCTCCTCAGATTTTATTATTTACAATTTACATGTCTTCAAAACATTCAGCTAAAGTCTTTCTTGAAGAGCTAGGTGATATGCTGTCAGTCATTTGCATAGAGTTTGACTGTCTTATCAGTCAGTCTTATCAGATTATATCAGAGGATCTAAACTTACATGTGGATAATCCTGAAAACAATTATGCCAAGGAATTAATGTACAGGGGGCCAACACACTCTCTCGGCCATACCCTCGACTTTGTTATCACAAAGGGTCTCAATGTCTCTACAACTGTTAAAGACCTGACCTTACCCGATCATTTCTGTGTTCTTTTATAATGTCTATGTCCCCAATAACATTTCTATGATGACAAAAAAAGGAGAATCATAAATGGCTCTCTTTGAGCAAGCACTTTCACAGACGTCAAGTCTACTTTCAGACGGTAGAAGACTAATTGGATGACTTTAACACAAAAATGGCAACCATTATGGATGACATTGCTCCATTACAATTCAGGAAAGTTAAGGACAAACAAAGCACCATGGAAGCAAAATCCAGCGGTTAAACTCCTAAAAAGAGAGTGTAGGAAGACCGAAAGAAAATGGTAAATACAAACTTCAGATCCGCATTGAGATTCATAAAGAGATGCTCCGCACATACAGTATAACTCTGACGTATGCAAAGGAAGATAGACTTTCTTTTCTAACATCATCAGTAGAAGTTAAAATAACACTATTTTCTATTTTCAACTGTCAAGAAGTTAACAAATCCCCCCTCAAAATAAATGCCTGAACTTCTCTCAACTAGTCATCTTTTTCAAAGGTAAAATTGACAAAATCAGTCAACATATCTGCTCAATTACTACTTCAACATCAGGAATTTCCAGCTACAAATAGAGGGAAACTTAACTTGATAGAGAACAGAGTTCAGCTTGATAGACTACAAAACACTTGAAAAAAACGGTACAGCTCTGTCGCCAAATGACTATGGTTCCCTAGAATCTCTGTCAGTGTATTGAGCAAATGAACAAATGGATGTCTCAAAATTTTCTTCAGCTGAACAAAGACGAGACGGAAGTAATAATATTTGGTAAAATGGAGGAAAGACTTTGGGTTGCCACACTCCTTGACACAAAAGGGTTGAAAGCAAAGTATACTGTTAGAAATCTGGGTGTATTAATTGACAGTGATATAAATTTCAACAGCCACATGAAAGCAATAACTAGTGTAAATCAGCTTTTTACCGTCTCAAAAATATTGGCAAATGTTTGACATGTCAGTTCTCATTTGCACCGCTGGTTAGATGAAAAATAATATTTCACCCGTGCAATGACAATAAAGTTGAACATACTCTAATCTAAAAACTTAGAAATATGAACTAAACCTGAATTTAATCTTAGAAAAATGAAACGCTTCATTCTCAATACCAATTTCAAATTTTTGTCTGAAATTGCACAGCGCCTGCTTCAGAGGCCACCTAGTTGGGCCTATCCAATGCTTGACCTCTTTGGACACTGTAGTTAGACAGAGACACTGTAGTTTCTTTGGAAACAATCAGAATAACTGTACTGACACAGAGTTACAAAGGCTAGAATATAGATTTTTTTTTCTGTCAGATTACAAGCATCCCTGAACTGACCACATTTCAACCCCCTAGGTCACTTGATACGACTTAGAAACACAACTGAGCCCTAGCACCAGGTATTGTGGAGCTGTGTGCAACAGTAGATCAATATAGAATGAAAATGTGGGTACCATTATTTGCCAAGATATGCTCATGCGTTTCGTAAAATGCCCTATGGAAACTCCCCATAGGACTATTGGTTATCCAAAATGCATACTGACAATCAAATGCTTACATGCATATGAACCCCTTTTGTGTAGAAGCATAATCTTGGTCTCAAATGAAAGATAACACTCTGAAGTTTCTTGTAGACTATTTGGATTGTATGTCAGGGTTTCTGATATAGAATGACTACACAAAATATGGAATAATTACACAAAAGTCTCATTTTGTTCCATTTTCTTTGTTGCTTCAATGGGTGTGTATAAGATGGACTATACATCTGCACAACTAATATTGGATAAAACAGCATGAAGATTCCATTTCTATGGATTCCTGTGAATATGTCAAGACCCAATATGCTGAATCTACTTATTGCTAAGGATATACACTGCAGTTAGAAGATAGGGAAGCACCAAAGGTGATAGAGGGAGAGGAGGGCATTTTTGATGAAATTTAAGTGAGACATAGTAAGATTAATCTGACAATGTAAAGCACTATACAGATTGTACATGAAAAGTTGTCATGTTTGGATTCCCAAGAGTCCAAGCTTTCAAATGGTGTATACCATTACCATGCTACATAGCAATACGGTGCATACAATTGGTTTAGAATGTTGGGGGAGGTGGGGGAGGGGGGATAACCGTCTCGCCAGCGGGACACTGAAGACGGAGTAGCATGACCTCTCTTTCTGATACCCGTTGAAAAGTTGAACTGCATGGAACTGACAGGGATTATTTTTTTGTTTTTTATAAATTCAACAACAAAATAGCATGGCATATCATACCATACTGATAGATTTTGCTCTTCTCAAACACAATGTAGCCGGGTGAGATGTTTACAACTACATGACCTTTTATCAATCCAGTTGCAGTAGCCCTAGATCCCAACCACAATTGATGATTTTGAATTGATTTTATTCCGATGAAACAGAATTTATGGCTGGTGCTACAAAACGTTTAACCTCTGTAGCACCGGTGTTACTTGCAAAAAAGTTAACGTACAGCCCTGATCATGCTTACTGCATGCATCCACATACCAGGCTTCTTTCACCAACACTAATGTTATAACGTTACCATCCTTTTTGAATTAGCGCATATGTTTGGCTTACCATGTTAGTCTATGCTCATATCTATGAGCTAACACTGCTAGTTAGGAAAATGATAGCTAATGTTTGTGAAAGCTGGCTTCCACAAAAAACTTAACATTTACATGGAAAAAGATAGATAAAACACACAAAACATCCTTTCCTTAACATCTATCACAATAGTCAATTAGCATTTGAACAATAGCATTTGAACACTATTTAATGATAGCCTATTGCTAATTGAACCAATATGTTTCTTATTGAATGTTTGCCACAGTGCTCACAATTGTTATTTGTTATCTGTTCTTCACGTCATAAATACAGTTTACAATCCAGTTTTCAGAACAATACAATGTATTATTATGAATTAGCATGAGTAGGGGCACTAGATGACGGTTTAAGATGATGTCAGTGATGCATAATTCCTACTGGTAATGACTTTATTTTTTACTATGATGATTTAATATTTGATGATGGGTACTTTTAATAATGATATTGCTTAATTGTACCTTATATTCCTTGAAAAATGTTTATCTCAGTGCTCAGGATTATTTAACCATTGGTCCAAAAAATAACAAAGTTGTTAAGCAAGAAGCTATTGACTTGAGTGGTATAAGTTTTGGAATTGTATGTTGTAATGAGGCCACTGTCACCGCCATCAGATTAGTGCCCACAGTCAGTTCTAAAGTCACCACCGTCAGAGGGAGTTTTTATTTGTTTTAAATGAATAAGCTTACAATATGTTTCTTCAGTGCTGTTGAGTTATTAAAGTAATAGTCTCTTTTAATACAAAAAATATGTTTGTTGAAGAATTCTGCCCCACGGTCCGTTTGCATGCAATTTCTGAGGCCCTCCTCCTTTAAAATGGATTCAACTATTTATACAATTATTATTTTCATACATACCCAGGTATATTTGCTAAAAATGTCTATGTGTGTGAACGTATATTTAAAGTTATCATTCTACTTTGAGTATATAGGCATATCCACCAAGTCTGCTTGAAACTGTTTCAAAACAATTATCTTGTAATTAACATGCATATTTTTGTGAAGTGTATAAGAATCCTCGACAGATAACCAGTCGGTGACATCTTTGTCAGACAAACGTACACCTGTATCTTTAAATACAGCTTCTTTTAATCTTGTTTTATCGTCGAAAGACTCATCCCCTCACTGGATGGTGTATAGTAAACCGCATTTAGAGGGTCTGTCATGATAAACTTTTCACCAAATATTGATTTTGATAACATTTATTGTTACCCACACAAACACATTTACAATGGTAAAGTATCAAAGCTATCTATAAATACAAAAAACACATTTTCATACAAATTAATGATACAAACATCTACAGTATATGTACATACAGCTATTAGATGTTTTTTCAAATTTCACATACTGTTACGTGATATGGTTTGTTAATGGAGGCCCCTACTCTACATACGATAGGTTAGAGCAGTCTTCAGACAATGACCTAGCAAGCATCATTTGTTTTTAAGGGCATTAAGCACTGCAAATTCTATGGTAGGCTATAACAGAATCTTGAAAAGTCAGAATCTTTTGATTGCCTGTTTCTAACACAATGATCTTTTGAAAAAAGTATTTTTCACACCAACAGTACAGAGCTTTAATCCAGAGCTTCAGCAATGTTTTCCTTGATTGTAATGTTTCATACACAAGGGCCTCTACAGCACCCCAGGAATTTTGAGGGTTTGCATGAATTCCTTACGTCTGGAAAACACTCGTGATGACTTGTAACAATTCTGGCTTAAAAAGTCTCTGTTTTTTAGATCCCCTATGTGCTTCTGCTAGTAGTAGGCATCCGGACTTCACCGCCGAAACAATTCTCACATAACTTCTCAGCGATGATATGCTGTAGAATGCTGCACACACACGCCTTTAGGATGTTGTAAGGTAGTGACAACCAAATCCGGTAGCTTCAGAGGATTCACAGGTATTTGTTGACGAGACAATCATTGGTGTTTCAGCATTTTCTTCTTCTTGTATGTCTGTCATTTCGTTAAGTCAAACATACTCTTCAGCCATTTCAAGTTTCAAGTTATCGCTGAGACTGAAGTGACCCTTTGCATGCTCACTGTTTAAGCTTCGTAAACGAGGGGCGTTGATTCCAAAGCTGACGATTCACAATTGTTGGCTAGATCAAGGCAACGCATCGGGAAAAGACGCCTCTTGATCCTTTGGTATCTATCCAAGCCAACACTACATTTGAACAATCTATCAACCTTTTTGAAAACATTACTTAAAACAAGCATGTCTTTCCATAGATACCTCACTTTAGGACCTTGTACGAATTTCTCTACATCATTTTCTGCAGTAAATATTGCTTCAGCATATGTTGCTATTCTGTAGTCATCACTACACAGGTGAATGAACCCCTGTGGTTCTATTTCAAGACAATTAGCATAAATATGGTAACATTTGGTATAGACCGAACTATTCCATGATGCTGTGAAGGTGCTATCCGAAACAGGTAGTTCAAGATCACTCCAAATATCCCTAAACATTATCCAATCGGCAGCACAAAATGAGATGTGTAGCATCCCCTCTGAAAACACCAAATACGGTGAAGCCAAAACATATAGCTTCACACTGCATTCTTCTTTGTCAAAAACATAGCCTCCTATGCGACCATCACTCAACATCCATTGGTATTCCAGAGCATTGCTCGGTTTATGAAAAAAGTTTACGAATGTTTCCGGCTTTCCTCTTTTTGGTGCAAAAGTTATTTCAGGATCCATTAGCCTGTTGCTAACCGACGTGAGCGTAACTCTTTTCTTGGAAACGGATACTCTTGGTGTATGCGATTCGGCCATCCTTGTAAATACAGGTCCAGAAACTCTTGACAAGTTATTGGTTTGACTGTCTTGAAAGTTAGTTACTCGGTACACACCTACCCGATGCTTTTTATGTCTTTATGTTACAACACTCCCCCTGAACTGTTATCAACCAATGAAACACTGTGAAAAACTAACATGCCTATGTAAGACACACCCCCAAAAATGTCATCAATCACCCCTTGCGTCGCTATAAAAATGAGAAAAATGCTATGTCCGCCATTTTGAAAAGAAAGTTTGTGCGCTCCGTTAAGTAAGTAAGTAAGTATTTATTTATATAGCACATTTTACATGCACAGGGTGCAACACAAAGAGTGCAGTAGGACTCGAATACATGCACTGCAAATTTGCCAGTGTGATGCTTGACTTACGTATAGGTCTTAGATTAGATTCAACTTTATTGGCATTATGCAGAGTACAAGTACAAAGTTAGCGAAATGCAGTTTGCGTCTAACCAGAAGTGTAAAAAAAGCAGGAAAGTGCAATGTGATATATAAATTATAGACGGACAGGACAAGAAATTGAAAAGAATAGCTGGTTTACAGAAGGTAAACCCAGAAGGTAAATATGTGCAGCGTATTAGCAGTAGGCCTATATAGCATATGAACAATGTATGAACAACATGTAGGCTACAGATATGTGCAATGAAGTAGCAGTAACTTTATAATAGTAGTAAGAATACTATAGATGTATGCAGCTTATTTACAGAATATATTATAAGAAATTATTATAAGAAAACCATATAGACGGATATGCACAGTACTGTATGTACAGCTATGTGCAGGAGGTTTGGACATCACTATGTCAAATAAAAAACGTAACGCTCAAATCGTGGATTGATCATGTCTTACGTTTCCCCAGTCTGCTATTTGTCCGGATAAACAGACCCCTCAGATTTTCCATCACTATGAGGTTATTGGAAATTGAACAATGCTCTATTAAAGGACGGAAACTGATTTCCGATGCGGTTTTCTGATCTAAACAAAAAAATGTGGGGATTCTCAAAGTATAAAACAAGATATATTGTCATTCAGAGATGTCAAATGATTAAAATCTCCAGAAAACAAAGTTGTGGAAACAGTTGAGTTGTCAAAAGAGAATAGCCTAAAATTACAACCTGAGGAGATTTATTTGACTAAAGGGGGCTTCGTAACATCGTGGAGCAAATTTTTAGAGAACGGTGTGAGCAGAACTGTTGTTACAGTTTTTTTTTTCCTTCCATTGCTTAAGCAGAATTTTGAAATTTAAAATTCATTTTTTTTTTTTTCGAAAAACACAATTAACACACAGCCGCCACAGCCAAATAACAGAATCCCTCGGATCTTTTACAAAATGAAACACTTGTTTTAAAATGAAACTCTATTTTGTTGTCAAATCACAAACACACCAAATGATCCGATTACACTTGAATCATGTACACACAGTAATGTACACTGTAAAATCTGATGTGTTAACTATACAACTACACTTTAAACAATTTGGAAACCGATTGCCTGGAAAAGACAAGTAAAGGAACTTATCTAGATGAAGTTATACTAAGTAAGTAAGTCAAGTAAGTATTACTCAGTGCACATAAACATTTAAAAAAAAAAAACATCTGAATCTGACAATGTGAATCTGTCAATTTGATTGTGAATTCTGTTCAGAAATGAACGCACGCAAGAATGCTTACAGAGCAATGATGAATGAATGGAATGCCCACCATTCCATGAAGAAAGTGTAACGTTATGGAAATTAGCCTTATTAGGCTTATTATTGCTTAAAGGATTGAACGAGAGAGTTTATTATTTTATACAGTTTATTATCACAAGTAGGAATGGATAAAATGTTGAAGGTCGCCAAATAATACTGTCCGGAACAGCAAGGCCTCACTATCACACGGAAAAACAGAGCATCAGACGCCTCAATCTCTAAACTGAAGAGTACACGTGAAACCTCACCAAATTCACACTAGAGGCTAGCTTTAGGCAAGTGCCAGACCATTCAAAAACAACCAGTCCCTTCAAAACAAGGTAGAATGCTACGTTTAGTGGAATTCCGTGTTCATTTTGGGGCTATAATGAGGGTTCGGTGCTATGTATGTATAAAGAATGTGTGAGGCAGAAGACAAGGACACAAGGAATCAGTGACACAAGGAATGTAGCGATGCAGTCTTTTATTGACAACTGACATCCAATCTCAACATTAACTGTTGAATATAAAATGTTTGCTTTAGTTAAAGTAGTGAGGCTGATATGTCTACAGTATATACTCAAATACAATCTGGCTTTATGAAAAATCAGAAAAATTGATTATTAAAGATAGATTATGCAGATGGAGGCCTTAATATGCCTATAAACCCTATATACATATAGGGTATTTTACACAATCTAACATACATTTCTCATGCAACCCCTTAAGGCTAACTCCAACATCACCTTCTGCACAAACTAAAAATGTGTATTAAAAGCCTGAGTTTCATACATGCAGGGTGCACACTCTGTAATGTTTGTGGTAAATCTTGTCATTATTTGAATGAAAACAGTTTAGCATTACATTCTATGTCAATGCAAAATTGTGGAAGTTAATGTGCTATATAAGTTGTATTAACAACTGGAATAATTACTTAATAATATTTAAGTAAGCAAGCAAGTTAGTTTGAAGCTCAAGTTAGTTTGAATGACTACATTTTGTTGAATGTGTGTGTGTGTCTGTATACATGTACATATGGATGTGTGTGTGTGTGTTTGTGAGTGTGTGAGTAACAACAACTTTCGTATGAACTTACAACTCAGAATATTATACAATATACAGTACAACAAACTTTACCAAGTTAATTTACTTACTTTTTCTAAGGCAACAGGTTTTCACAGTTTTTTTAAGTAAAGTGAACTAATCACAATTTACACTGTAGCCTTTTCCTCATCGTCACCCACTTGACGAGAGAGTGTAAAGAAAGACGGCGGAGCCTCATTCTTCAGGCAACAAAAACACCTGATAGACAACGTTCTCATCATTTGTAGGTACAGAGCACCACACCGCAGAGATACTCTCTTCTCCCTCCGTTTTACCTTTCAAACAGTTACCGATGATCCCTTGACACGTTTTCCAATCGTAAGATCTCAAAATGATGGGGTCCTTTGGGGGAGACCCCTCGATCTGCCCCGTCACAGTAGACTATAGGTCTACAGACTCAGTTGCCCCAATTGAAAATAAAAGTCGTAGCCTAAAATGATATTACACCATCTCTCTTTTCCTCCTAACTCGTTGGGAGGAGGATCTTGATATCTGGAGGTAAAAATGGGCTTCGGTTTTTTCCTTGCTGGAGCGTTCGCCAAGCCTTCGTCAGGTTTAGAAATCCTGTTTTGAGGAGTGACTGCTTCGCTAGACGGCCCCGCAACAGCATCCATATCAATAGTGAGCGCCTCTTCCTCACTGCCGCTAGCACTGCCGCTCATTCTCTCAGCCATGTTTGCTCTTTCTCTCTAGCTCTTTTATCCTCTGTGTTTACGAGCCTCTGCGCTTGATGGCCTAGCGTGTCTTAATGCTTAAAGAATACCTACGTTTGCAACATAGGCTACATGTATGTAATACTACACTACCCCTATTGTGCTTGAACTTTTCAATCGCATGCCATAAGGCTTAAAAGAGAATTTTAAAAAGGTTGCCCGGGCCCGATTGCATCTGCTCCTTTTATCCTCTCTGTTTTTACGACTCTCGTCCTTGATGGCGCAGCGTGTCTTAATGCTTAAGGAATGTCTGTGTTTGCAACATAGGCTACATGTATGTAATCCTACACTACCCTCTATTGTGCTTGAACTTTCAATCGCAGGCCATAAGGCTTAAAGGAGAATTTTAAAAAGGTTACCCGTGCCTGCTTGCATCTGCTCAGCCATTTTCACACAATGGCTAGCCTAGGTTTCACCTCTTATGCGCGCTGATGCTGCAGAGAAGGAGAATTTTAAAAAGGTTGCCCTGGGCCTGATTGCATCTGCTCCTTTTATCCTCTCTGTGTTTACGAACCTCGTGCTTGATGACGTACCGTGACTTGATGGTTAAGGAATGCCCCTACGTTTGCAACATACATGTGCATGTGCAAGTTCAACCCCTACCCCCTGCTGTGCCTGTACACTCAGCCTCTAACCGGCCCACAAGCATTTTTGATTCCTCCCCATTTGTTTGATCACGCCCCCAAACCTTCTCGCTTTTTCAGTCATTTTCAGTCAAACCGTCGGAGGGAGAAGACGTGCGACTAAGAGCTCCAGACTTCTCTCTCTCTCGCGCGCGCGCGGAGTCCCATCCCCGGGACTCTGCCTGCCTGCCTGCCTCTGCCAGCTACTAGGCCCAGGGAATCACAGGGAATCCCAAGGAATCCCAAGCTCCCTGAGTTCAGAGCCCTCGCAAGCCACGCACGCCGCACAGGCCCCCGACAACAAAAATTAACTGTTCAACACTGTGCCCTCTCACACTCAGGTTGTGCTTTACAGACTTTTATTTTAATTTCTTTTTATTTTTCAATTATACATTTAAAAAAAAAAAAAAACATTACTTCTTTTATACATTTAAAAAAAACAAAGTCTTTTTACGGTTTCAAGGTACAAAGCAAAGTTACACCGATGTTGCTGAAAGTTCCAGAAAAACAAGAACGGTCCCCGCCCCTTTGTATGATGTCATAAGACACGCCTGCAGAAAGTAAGACCCCCCCATCATGACGTCATAAGATACGCCTACCTCACGTGATCAAGAATGATCTGGAAGGTAACGCCGCCCTGAATCAGCGAATTTTTAATTTGACCTCTGACCTTAATTAGGGGGCCCCCCATCCATCATCTTGACAGAAGGTGGATGTTATATCTCTCTCCCCTTGTCCTTCCAGAGAAACAGATGTATTCAAATCATCGTTTTGCTTGCTTGAATGCGAACTCAGAGTGATGTTAACCTAGGCCTATTTAAGTTAACGACGTGGTTGTCGTGAGAGCACGATTCATTGGCGCTTGCAGTGTTTGGCCGTAGGCTATGCCTACGTGCGCACCTGCCAGGCTACTCAGCTAGACAAAGAATTCCCCCTGTATATTCACTCCAAGTTGGCCTACCATAACTTACCAACTCTGTAGACCATAAACTGGCTATTTATATGAACAAATGTATTTGTTCAACTTTATGAAGCAGAATTACGCACTGCTACTTGGAACGTAACACATTTTTGTTGGCAGCAAAGCTAGAGATGGGCAGGAACAAGGTCAATTGGTAGAAATGCTTGTCAAAACGTTATGAGCTGGATGTGTGGATGAATGAAGCACAAGTATGCTTTATGTTAAGCATGCACACTGTTTAAAGTTAGGCTACACGGTAAACTACAAGTGAACCAAAGTTAAATTTAGCTTTTTTAGGGCTGGATAAAGTTGACCAAATGGATATAGGCTGTTAGGCGTGAATAAAGTAGGCTACTTTGTTGCTCCAACCCTTCCAACGTTAATGGGGACGAATGTTGACATTTTCCGTATTTTGCGTGAGAAACCCGGGAAATCTCCCTTATTTTCATAACGTTATATGGCGACAGAAATCAACAATCAAACAAGCCACTTTGATTTTTTGCTGTTTTTATTAATACAAAAGATGGGTGACCCTCCCTCCTAGGCAAAAAAAGTTAGGTGACCCTCCCCTCAACAAAGAATAAAAAGACATGACCCTCCCCTATTTTCCTCCGGTGACCCCGTTTATAAATAACGAACGGTCCCTAAATTGAAATACCTAAGGTGACTTCACAACAGTTTATGTCACCCCATAATTTGCAATTGCCTCATCTGGCCGCCCCTTTTAACATTTTCTGAGGGCACCACTAGCAAGATACAATATCAGTCCATACTTGACTCTGACAAAGACGTGGCACACGTCGAAACGTTAGTCCTTGTTGGCACCTGAATAAACTACTAAAACTCAACATCTTTGTCGCTCCGGTGAACTCTCTCTCTCACACTGGATTCGGTCCTCTCCCGTCGATGCGCTAGATGTGACCCGCAGTAGCGCGGAGGTATATTTGTTTTTCTACAATATCAGTCCCCTCAGACTGTTGTTATATTCAGCAAAATTGCTCTCACGGTTTGCTGGGAGAGTCCGACCCAAACACAAGGTAAACAAAGGAGCAAAGGACACAGGAAGTAAACAAAGCTAACAGGAAGTCACATGAGGAGCAGACAGCAGAAAAAACACTACACAGGGAAAATAGAACAAGACAGGGCCCATACAGTTGCAAAAGTGAAAACTAATGGCATGGTGTATCTGTTTATATAAATTAATTGAAGCTCTTTTAGTTAGGTCCCCTTGCGGTAGTTCCCATTTAAACTTATCTATAAACCAGACAAAGGCCGAAGCTGATGGAGTGTAGAGATGTTAAATGGTCTTTTGGTGCCCCATCTTCAACTTCAAGGTAGCATTGCCTAGAAGGCGCTACGGTTACGGTTAGGGTTAGGTGGTGTGTGTGTGTGTGTGGGAGGGGGGGGGGGGTCCAAAAGAACATCAAGCCATAGAGATAGAAATCAGTAGATTTCACCCACTGCACTTCTACAGTTGTCTTGCTTTAATTAACTGATTGAGCTGATAACATGCCTTATTTTCAGTTTCAGTGTCTATTGTCCTGGGGGTCGTTTCTAGAAAAGTTAGCAACGACGTTGCTTAACCACCATGGTACGACGCAACTTGCGACCAAACAACGACACTGTTACACCTGTTTCCAGAAAGCATCGTACCTGTGTCGCAATTCGCTACCTCCGACGTTCGAACACCATAGTTCCAACAACGTTGTTGATGATGATGCAGCGATACATATCATTGGTGGAAACAGTGGAAACGTGTAATACCCCACCCCCTAGAAATGTTCTGTCACGGCCTATGTCAACATGTTTCTAATCTAAACCGAGTGATTAATGCTGGTATTGTCATTGCCATCAGCCAAAACCTAAACCTATTGCAAGCATATAAAACAGTTAACTTAAGCAGACCAATATGAGTCATTATTTGTATTAAATATCTGTGTTGGAAAAAATATATAGCCTGGACAAATATCTGGGTATCCCCTAGGTTATCAACTGTCTCGTGGCTTAACGGCAGCGCGTTGGTGCACTGCGGGCTCGGCCGGAGTTCGCATCCTAGCTCTTCTTTTTATCTCTGAGTAGGCCTACGAGACACAACAATAGGTTTTGACCATACATATTTATGTATATAGTTACTCTACATCGAGAGTACAATAGGTAGGTATACATCAGTCAAAAACAATTGAATCTACAGTACGTGTCACACTAGTTCACCTGCAGGTAGCGAGAAGCAAGAGGACAATCTCACATCATAAGAAAATCGAACCTACAACGTTGGGATAATAAGTCATCTGCTTTAGCCACTACACCATTTAACGCTGCTGTTGTTAGGGACTGTGAAGATTATAATACTAAAAGCAAGGCAATACTTTAACATAAATAGCAAGAATGAGCCAAGTAGGGGAACAGTGTCTTCATCAAAATTAAGCTACAGGATAGATTAATCATTGAGTCACGAAATAAACATCCACTTTGCAAATTTTGGTTAGGCGGTTGTGATTTTTGGTTAGGCGCTCCGGACACCAACAGGAACTACCAAGGAACGACACAAGTGCGACTGCCTAGGGGCAGTAGTTCAAACGACCAAACTTTGCGTCCTTGTTTGCGATTGAGAGTTCGAACTACCCTTTCTAGAAACACCAAATCCAAGAACGATGCAGCGAACTACCAAGGTTGCGACGCAAGTTAGCAAACGATGCTTTCTAGAAACGACCCCCAGGATGATTCGTCTAAATCAAAGTGTGAGTTGGACACATAAACAAACATCCACAGTGAACATGCTATTGACTCCCTTATCCTATTTTCTCCCTTCACACATAGCCTACACATCTCTATCACACACACACACACACACACACACTTCAAGGAATTCTAAAATAATAGCTTCAAATAGCTTTGGATTTATTCTGATTATGCATTCTCTGTATCTCAACACTATCACATATCCAGATCATCCACTCTTAGAATGGGAATCTGTCTTTTGTGTTGAAGAACTAAAAGACCTGTCACAGATGCTAAACACAAACATTTTCACATGACAGTACACATGACAATAATATACTGTACATGCAAAGTAAGTGTGTTGGTTTGGTCTGTAGATCCTGGGTGAATAAGTGTCTCTGTGTTGGTTCCCAGATACTGATCCTGAACACCCAGTCAGAAGAACACACAGTTATGAGGCACTGCCATCAACAAGTAAGTCTTTACTGACTGATTCTAACAGCCGCTGCTTTACATCTGGGGTCTAGCAAATTAATTATCGTTTCACTGAATCTTTTCATCTTTAAAACCTTCTTTTAGCTGCCAAACCTACGAGACATGGGGAATTGCTTGAAGCCTGTTCCTATACTGTATCTGTGCATAGTGATATTCATGGCATCATGTTGGTCATCACTAACAGCTGGTGATGATTCATTAATCAGGCAAAGTGACTTACAAATGTTTACTTGTGTTATTTGTACCCAGATATTTTTGGTCATTCAATGTGTTATATACCAACTTAAATGACCCATTTGCTCTGCTGTTTATTGGGTTAAGGAATTGATTCAAATGGTTACATTACAAATGAATCGCCATTTAGCTGACACTCTGTCATTCATTCAAGTGTTTGTGGAATCACAACAAACATATACGGGCACATGCACACACACACACACACACAATGAGAGGATGACATATTCAAAGAAGAAGTAGCCAAGATATCTATAACAGGTTGGACAACATTCTAGAATAGACATAATCATGAACTACTTACATAAAAACTCATGTTAAAATAGCTTTGGGTTAATTCTCTCAACACTGACACATATCCAGATCATCCACTCTTAGAATGTGAATATGTCCTTTTTTCTGAAGAACTAACAGGCCGGTCACAGATGCTAAACACAAACATTTCCCAGAAAGATAGAGTACACATGACGATAATATACCTGCAAAGCAAGATGTGTGTTGGTTTGTTCTGTAGATCCTGGGTGAATGAGTGTCTCTGTGTTGGTTCCCAGGTACTGATCCTGAACACCCAGTCAGAAAAACAAACAGTTACGAGGCACTGCCACCAACAAGTAAGTCTTTACTGACTGATTCTAACAGCCTTTAAGCTTTACATCTGGGTTCTAGCAAATGAATTATCGTTTCACTGAATCTTTTCATCTTTAAAACCTTCTTTTAGCCGCCAAACCTATGAGACATGGGGAATTGATTGAAGCCTGCTCCTATTAGCCTAACGTTTTCATACTCAAAATTCTAGTCAGAATATGAGTCTGATATTGCTCCATTGGGAAATAATTATGGGGCGTGTTTCAACCAGTACGGGGGAATGCCCCTGTACTCAAAGTTATTGTGCCGTCAATATCTCCTACAACACCCCTTAGCGAAATCTAAGAGATACGTAGCAGGGTAGGCTATTAGGAAAAACGGATATTTTCCCTCCGTTTTTAAAAATAATTCCAATGCTACAAACATGTTATAACCAGCTGGGGAAGGGTGTAGCAAATCCCTTGAGCAAACAGGTGGCCAATCAGATTTCAAACGAAATTTTCAGAAATAATCGTTTTCAGTGATAAAACCTCATTAAAATAATATGCATTTTTTCATCTGTCATCTGTCTCCTTCTAGCCACAGCATTTTTTTTGCAAACAAAATCAACCTAAGCGTGCTCAGATGACGTGATAGACGAGGCACTGTTGCTCACCTGTCCACCATCGTAATAGCCCAATCTGATTGGTCCAAACAGCTCTTGTTCGAGCATGGCATCATGTTGGTCATCACTATCGGTGTGATGATTCATTAATTAGGCAAAGAGACTTACAAATGCTTACTCATGTTATTTGTACCCAGATATTTTTGGTCATTCAATGTGTAATATACCAACTTAAACGACCCATTTGCTGTGCAGTTTGTTGGGTTGAGGAATTGATTCAAATAGTTCCATTACATTAAAGTGAATCATCATTTAGCTGACAAACTTATCCAGAGAAACCCACAGTGAACTAACTACAGGAAGTACTGAAGCAATTTGGGGTTTGGGGCCCTGCTCAGAGGCACATTGGTGGCAGCCCCTGGGATCAAACTCACAACCTTTAGGTGTTCAATTTGGAAGCTCCCGAACCACTAGACCATCAGCCCCCACATCTGAAGGTGTTCTGAACCTGCTCTTCCCGTCCAGGGGGTCGTTTCTAGAAATGTTAGCAACGACGTTGCTCAACCACCATGGTACGACGCAACTTGCGACCAAACAACGACACTGTTACACCTGTTTCCAGAAAGCATCGTACCTGTGTCGCAATTCGCTACCTCCGACGTTCGAACACCATAGTTCCAACAACGTTGTTGATGATGCAGCAATACATATCATTGGTGGAAACAGTGACAACGTGTAATACCCCACCCCCTAGAAATGTTCTGTCACGGCCTATGTCGACATGTTTCTAATCTAAACCGAGTGATTAATGCTGGTATTGTCATTGCCATCAGCCAAAACCTAAACCTATTGCAAGTATATAAAACAGTTAAGCAGACCAATACGAGTCATTAGTTGTGTTAAATATCTATGTGTTGGAAAAAATATATAGCCTGGACAAATATCTGGGTATCCCATAGGTTATCAACTGTCTCGTGGCTTAACGGCGGCGCGTTGGTGCACTGCGCGCTCGGCCGGAGTTCGCATCCTATCTCTTCTTTTCATCTCTGAGTACGAGTAGGCCTACGAGACACAACAATAGGTTTTGACCATACATATTTATGTATATAGTTACTCTACATCGAGAGACCATAGGTACAATACATCAGTCAAAAACAATTGAATCTACGTGTCACACAGTTCACCTGCAGGTAGCGAGAAGCAAGAGGACAATCTCACATCATAAGAAAATCGAACCTACAAAGTTGGGATAACAAGTCTTCTGCTCTAGCCACTACACCATTTATCACTGCTGTTTTAAGAGTCTGGGAAGATTATAATACTAAAAGCAAGGCAATACTCGAATTAACATAAATAGAAAGAATGAGCCAAGTAGGGGAGTCAGTGTCTTAATCAAAATTAAGCTACAGGATAGATCAATCATTGAGTCACGAGATAAACATCCACTTCGCAATTTTTGGTTAGGCGGTTGTGATTTTTGGTTAGGCGCTCCGGACACCCAACAGGAACTACCAAGGAACGACACAAGTGCGACTGCCTAGGGGCAGTAGTTCAAACGACCAAACTTTGCGTCCTTGTTTGCGATTGAGAGTTCGAACTACCCTTTCTAGAAACACCAAATCCAAGAACGATGGAGCGTACTACCAAGGTTGCGACGCAAGTTAGCAAACAACGCTTTCTAGAAACGACCCCCAGATGAAGATCAGTGATGCTTGAATGAGTGCATCTCCATCTTCACTTTGGTTCAAGTTTGGTTAGTTGTAATGCATTTTTTCTTTCTCAGTGTCTGACGTCCAGGACCCTGAGCCAGCAAACAGGGAGGAGCGTAAGTTGGTTTGGTCTACAAACACTGAGACAAACATCAGAATCAGAATCAACTTTATTGGCCAGGTTTGCGTAAACAAACAAGGGATTTGACTCCGGTTAATCTTTGCTCTCAAAGTACACTCGAACAAATAAAACATAAAAATAAAACATAAAAGAATAAAAAACAGAACAGTAAGAATAGAATGAAGGGCAGTAGAATATGGCTATGTGTAAGAATAAATACGGTATGTACATTTGCAAATAAATAGACACTATGGGTGGGATAGGGTAATGCATTTGTCCGGAGGGGAAATGTGGCTGGGAATGTCCGCCTCCTTGTTGTCCCTCTCAAGGTTGCCATGGTCGTGGACACCTCAACAGGCACAGGCAAGATGCAATATATAATTGAAAAGAGGGTGGACATAGTGCAATATCAGTATAGGCTGAGGTTTAAGATTAAATATAAATATAGTGCAAGGCAGTTCAATGCAGTGATAATGTATTAATAACAAGATTGTAACTGTAAGATTGAAGTGCACATCAGGTAGATGAGTAGACCAGGTTGATTGACTTTGTTCGGTGTAACGGTGGGTGCTATTTCTGAGTGTCAACAGAGTGACTGCTTGGGGGAAGAAGCTGTCTTTGTTTCAGCTGGTTTCGGTGAACAGTGCCCTGTATTGTCTACCAGAGGGAAGGAGGTTGAACAGTTTGTGACCAGGATGTGAGGAGTCTGTAGAGATTTTTGCTGCCCTTTTCCTGACCCTGGAACAGTACAGGTCCTGGATGGTGGGGAGGTCAGCTCCATTTTATCCTCTCTGCAGTCCTAATTGTCCATTGCAGTTTGGCCCTGTCCCGTTTGGTGGCTGACCCAAACCAGACAGTGATGGAGGTGCAGATGACAGACTGAATGATGGCTGAGTAGAAAGTGGTCAGCAGCCCGTTAGGCAGGTTAAACTTCCTTAGATGTCTCAGACGCTGGATAGCGTCAATGTGGGGAGACCATTTTAGGTCCTGTGAAATGATTGATCCCAGGAACCTAAAGGAATCCACATTGGACACTGTGTTGTTCTGAATGGTTAAGAGGGGAGTGGGGGGGACTTCTCCTAAAGTCCACTGTCATCTCCACAGTCTTCTTGGGGTTAAGAGAGGGGGAAGAGCAGCGGGGAAAATACACACCCCTGTGGGGCGCTTGTACTGATGGACCGGATTTTGGATAAGATGCTCCCCAGTCCGACATGCTGCTGCCTGTCAGTCAGAAAGCTGATGATCCACTGACAGTTAGAAGCAGGCATTGATAACTGGGTGAGTTTCTGATGTTGGAGTTCAGGCATGATGGTGTTGACGCCGAGCTGAAGTTCACAAACAGGATCCTGGCCTACGTCCCTGGGGAGTCGAGGTGGTACAGGATGAATTGCAGTCCCACCGCCCAGTTGCCGACCTGTTTGCCCTGTAGACAAACTGCAGGAGGCCCAGCAGGGGTCCTGTTATATCCTTCAGATGGCACAACACCAGTCTTTCAAAGGATTTCATGACCACAGACGTCAGGGTGACGAGCCTGTCCTGTCATTTATTCCTGTGATGGAGGACTTTTTTGGGACAGGGATGATGGTGGAGCTTTTGAAGCAGGAAGGCACCTCACACAGAGGGGAACACACCATCAGGTCCTGGAGCCTTCTTGATCTTCTGCTTCTGAAAGAGCCGGTACACATCCCTCTCGCAGATTGTTAGTGCAGGTGGGGGAAGGGATTGGGTTTTGATGGGAAACCTATGATAATGGGTGCTTTTCAGACCTGCAGTAAAAGTAATTCAGGTCATCAGTCAGTCTGGAATTATCTACAGGTGGGGGTGATGGTCTCTTGTAATTTGTGACCCGTTGCAAGCCTCTTCAAACTGATACAGGGTTGTTGGCTGAGAGGCTATTTTTTAGCTTCTCACTGTAGCTTCTTTTGGCTACCCTGATCTCCTTTGTCAGCTTGTTCCTGGCCTGCTTATATAGGTCCCGGTCCCCACTCCTGTAGGCCTCTTCTTTTGCTTGGCGTAGCTTCCTAAGATTAGGATTGAACCAAGGTTTGCTGTTATTGTATGTGCAGAAGGTCTTGGTTTGCACACAGATGCAAAAACTGATATAGGATGTTACCGTATCAGTGAGGTCATTGAGGTCTGTAGCTGCAGCTTTAAAAACGCTCCAGTTGGTGCAGTCAAAGCAAGCCTGCAGCTCCAGCTTGGATTCCCTTGTCCATTTCTTAACAGTTTTTGACACAGGTTTAGAAGTTTTTAGTTTCTGCCTGTAGGTTGGGATGAGGTGAAGCAGACAGTGGTCTGAGAGTCCTAGAGCTGCCTGGGAAACGACATGATAGGCATCTTTTAAAAACTGTGTAACAGTGGGCCAATGTGTTTTTGTCCCTGGTGGGAATCTTGATATGCTGTCTGTATTTAGGGAGTTCCTGACTGAGATTGGCGCTGTTAAAATCCCCAACAATAATGGTGAGAGAGTCCGGGTGTTTTTTTCTGAATGTCTGTTATCTGGTCAGCTAGCTGTTGTAATGCGTCTACTATGCAGGCTTGTGGCGGAATGTAGGCACCGACCATAACAAACGAAGAGAATTTCCGCGGAGAATAGAATGGCTTACAGTTTATGAAGATGGTCTCTAAGTGTGGTCTTTTCCAGCACTGTAACATCTGTACACCAACCTTCGTTTAAGTAGAAACAAATTTCTGCACCCTGAAAGTTCTTTGTTGCGGTCCGTTTCTATAAGTTGGAAACCAGGCAGCTTAATTGCGTTGTCCAGAATGCTTTCGCAGAGCCCTGTGAAACACAGGGCGGCGGATTTGTAAAAGTCAGAGTTGGTTTGGTTTAGAAGCAGCAGCTCATCCATTTTGCTTGCTACAGACCGGACGTTTGCCAGGTGAATGGCTGGAAGCGAGGTGTGTATTCCCCGCTTCCTTAATTTCATCAGCGCTCCTGCTCGTTTCCCACATCTGCGTCTCCGGCAGATTCGCTGGAAAACCGCAGTGCCTCCAACAAGCATTTCGGTAAGAGTTGTTGGATCAGGGAAAATTGGAGAAAAAGTTCCTAAAGAGGTTTGCCTGATGTTTAATAGTTCTTCCCTTGTAAAAGTAACTGCTGAAATATTGCAGAAAACGTGATAAACACACAAAAACAAAGTACTAGAGAGCGAAGTATCCAGGTAGCCATCTGCGGCGACATCTTGGATCCATGTACACACGCATTCATTCATTCATTCATTCACTCCACCCTTAGAATTTGAATCTGTCAGTTATATTCCATGCCACGGATTCAAATTTAAGAGTACACATGACAATAATATACAAGCAAACCAAGATGTGTGTTGGTTTGTTCTGTTGATCCTGGGTGAATATGTGTCTCTGTGTTGGTTTCCAGATTCTGATCCTGAGCTCCCAGTCAAAAGAACAAACAGTAATGAGGCACAGCCACTACCAGGTAAGTCTTTACTGACTGATTCTAACAGCCTCTAGGCCTTTACATGTGGAGTCTAGAATAGGAATGATAGTTTCACTTAATCTTTTCATCTTTAAAACCTTCTTTCAGATGTCAAAACTAAGAGACATGGGAAAGGGCCCCAGTGTTTGAAATTAAGACACTTAAAGTGTTTAGGAGTCAAAAAATGGCTGATCTTTAATGCAATAACTACATAAGTATACAGATGGCCATTATCAGCAACCATTCATCCAATATGCCAAAGGCACATTCTTTTTACTAATCTGATATAATATTAAAAGGCTAACTGAGAAAACATTGGAGAACCCTGGAGCAAACAGGTGGCCAATCAGAGATTTCAAACGAACGAGGGAACAACTTGTCGCAAAGCAACACACTGTTTTCCCTTGATGAAAGTGAAACCATGAGTTTTCCCACATCTCAACTTTGGCCAAAGTTTTCAGAAATAATCGATTTCAGTGATGAAACCTCATTGAAATAATATGCATTTTTTCATCTGTCATCTGTCTCCTTCTAGCCACAGCGTTTTTTTTTGCAAAAAAAATCAACCTAAGCGTGCTCAGATGACGTGATAGACGAGGCACTGTTGCTCACCTGTCCATCATCGTAATAGCCCAATTTGATTGGTCCAAACAGCTCTTGTTCGAGCATAGTTGCTCCACAACAGAGCAATGCCAGACCGACCTCACATGTTGTGAGCGGGGCTAAGTTCGGAGTTCGGCTGGCACCAAGGCTATGCTCCTATACCTGGGCATAGTGATATTCATGGCATCATGTTGGTCATCACTATCGGTGTGATGATTCATTAATTAGGCAAAGAGACTTACAAATGCTTACTCATGTTATTTGTACCCAGATATTTTTGGTCATTCAATGTGTAATATACCAACTTAAACGACCCATTTGCTGTGCAGTTTGTTGGGTTGAGGAATTGATTCAAATAGTTCCATTACATTAAAGTGAATCATCATTTAGCTGACAAACTTATCCAGAGAAACCCACAGTGAACTAACTACAGAAAGTACTGAAGCAATTTGGGGTTTGGGGCCCTGCTCAGAGGCACATTGGTGGCAGCCCCTGGGATCAAACTCACAACCTTTAGGTGTTCAATTTGGAAGCTCCCGAACCACTAGACCATCAGCCCCCACATCTGAAGGTGTTCTGAACCTGCTCTTCTCGTCCAGGGGGTCGTTTCTAGAAAAGTTAGCAACGACGTTGCTCAACCACCATGGTACGACGCAACTTGCGACCAAACAACGACACTGTTACACCTGTTTCCAGAAAGCATCGTACCTGTGTCGCAATTCGCTACCTCCGACGTTCGAACACAATAGTTCCAACAACGTTGTTGATGATGCAGCAATACATATCATTGGTGGAAACAGTGACAACGTGTAATACCCCACCCCCTAGAAATGTTCTGTCACGGCCTATGTCAACATGTTTCTAATCTAAACCGAGTGATTAATGCTGGTATTGTCATTGCCATCAGCCAAAACCTAAACCTATTGCAAGTATATAAAACAGTTAAGCAGACCAATATGAGTCATTAGTTGTGTTAAATATCTATGTGTTGGAAAAAATATATAGCCTGGACAAATATCTGGGTATCCCATAGGTTATCAACTGTCTCGTGGCTTAACGGCGGCGCGTTGGTGCACTGCGCGCTCGGCCGGAGTTCACATCCTATCTCTTCTTTTCATCTCTGAGTACGAGTAGGCCTACGAGACACAACAATAGGTTTTGACCATACATATTTATGTATATAGTTACTCTACATCGAGAGACCATAGGTACAATACATCAGTCAAAAACAATTGAATCTACGTGTCACACAGTTCACCTGCAGGTAGCGAGAAGCAAGAGGACAATCTCACATCATAAGAAAATCGAACCTACAAAGTTGGGATAACAAGTCTTCTGCTCTAGCCACTACACCATTTATCACTGCTTTTTTAAGAGTCTGGGAAGATTATAATACTAAAAGCAAGGCAATACTCGAATTAACATAAATAGCAAGAATGAGCCAAGTAGGGGAGTCAGTGTCTTAATCAAAATTAAGCTACAGGATAGATCAATCATTGAGTCACGAGATAAACATCCACTTCGCAATTTTTGGTTAGGCAGTTGTGATTTTTGGTTAGGCGCTCCGGACACCAACAGCAACTACCAAGGAATGACATAAGTGCGACTGCCTAGGGGCAGTAGTTCAAACGACCAAACTTTGCGTCCTTGTTTGCGATTGAGAGTTCGAACTACCCTTTCTAGAAACACCAAATCCAAGAACGATGGAGCGTACTACCAAGGTTGCGACGCAAGTTAGCAAACGACGCTTTCTAGAAACGACCCCCAGATGAAGATCAGTGATGCTTGAATGAGTGCATCTCCATCTTCACTTTGGTTCAAGTTTGGTTAGTTGTAATGCATTTTTTCTTTCTCAGTGTCTGACGTCCAGGACCCTGAGCCAGCAAACAGGGAGGAGCGTAAGTTGGTTTGGTCTACAAACACTGAGAAAAACATCAGAATCAGAATCAACTTTATTGGCCAGGTTTGCGTAAACAAACAAGGGATTTGACTCCGGTTAATCTTTGCTCTCAAAGTACACTCGAACAAATAAAACATAAAAATAAAACATAAAAGAATAAAAAACAGAACAGTAAGAATAGAATGAAGGGCAGTAGAATATGGCTATGTGTAAGAATAAATACGGTATGTACATTTGCAAATAAATAGACACTATGGGTGGGATAGGGTAATGCATTTGTCCGGAGGGGAAATGTGGCTGGGAATGTCCGCCTCCTTGTTGTCCCTCTCAAGGTTGCCATGGTCGTGGACACCTCAACAGGCACAGGCAAGATGCAATATATAATTGAAAAGAGGGTGGACATAGTGCAATATCAGTATAGGCTGAGGTTTAAGATTAAATATAAATATAGTGCAAGGCAGTTCAATGCAGTGATAATGTATTAATAACAAGATTGTAACTGTAAGATTGAAGTGCACATCAGGTAGATGAGTAGACCAGGTTGATTGACTTTGTTCGGTGTAACGGTGGGTGCTATTTCTGAGTGTCAACAGAGTGACTGCTTGGGGGAAGAAGCTGTCTTTGTTTCAGCTGGTTTCGGTGAACAGTGCCCTGTATTGTCTACCAGAGGGAAGGAGGTTGAACAGTTTGTGACCAGGATGTGAGGAGTCTGTAGAGATTTTTGCTGCCCTTTTCCTGACCCTGGAACAGTACAGGTCCTGGATGGTGGGGAGGTCAGCTCCATTTTATCCTCTCTGCAGTCCTAATTGTCCATTGCAGTTTGGCCCTGTCCCGTTTGGTGGCTGACCCAAACCAGACAGTGATGGAGGTGCAGATGACAGACTGAATGATGGCTGAGTAGAAAGTGGTCAGCAGCCCGTTAGGCAGGTTAAACTTCCTTAGATGTCTCAGACGCTGGATAGCGTCAATGTGGGGAGACCATTTTAGGTCCTGTGAAATGATTGATCCCAGGAACCTAAAGGAATCCACATTGGACACTGTGTTGTTCTGAATGGTTAAGAGGGGAGTGGGGGGGACTTCTCCTAAAGTCCACTGTCATCTCCACAGTCTTCTTGGGGTTAAGAGAGGGGGAAGAGCAGCGGGGAAAAGACACACCCCTGTGGGGCGTTTGTACTGATGGACCGGATTTTGGATAAGATGCTCCCCAGTCCGACATGCTGCTGCCTGTCAGTCAGAAAGCTGATGATCCACTGACAGTTAGAAGCAGGCATTGATAACTGGGTGAGTTTCTGATGTTGGAGTTCAGGCATGATGGTGTTGACGCCGAGCTGAAGTTCACAAACAGGATCCTGGCCTACGTCCCTGGGGAGTCGAGGTGGTACAGGATGAATTGCAGTCCCACCGCCCAGTTGCCGACCTGTTTGCCCTGTAGACAAACTGCAGGAGGCCCAGCAGGGGTCCTGTTATATCCTTCAGATGGCACAACACCAGTCTTTCAAAGGATTTCATGACCACAGACGTCAGGGTGACGAGCCTGTCCTGTCATTTATTCCTGTGATGGAGGACTTTTTTGGGACAGGGATGATGGTGGAGCTTTTGAAGCAGGAAGGCACCTCACACAGAGGGGAACACACCATCAGGTCCTGGAGCCTTCTTGATCTTCTGCTTCTGAAAGAGCCGGTACACATCCCTCTCGCAGATTGTTAGTGCAGGTGGGGGAAGGGATTGGGTTTTGATGGGAAACCTATGATAATGGGTGCTTTTCAGACCTGCAGTAAAAGTAATTCAGGTCATCAGTCAGTCTGGAATTATCTGCAGGTGGGGGTGATGGTCTCTTGTAATTTGTGACCCGTTGCAAGCCTCTTCAAACTGATACAGGGTTGTTGGCTGAGAGGCTATTTTTTAGCTTCTCACTGTAGCTTCTTTTGGCTACCCTGATCTCCTTTGTCAGCTTGTTCCTGGCCTGCTTATATAGGTCCCGGTCCCCACTCCTGTAGGCCTCTTCTTTTGCTTGGCGTAGCTTCCTAAGATTAGGATTGAACCAAGGTTTGCTGTTATTGTATGTGCAGAAGGTCTTGGTTTGCACACAGATGCAAAAACTGATATAGGATGTTACCGTATCAGTGAGGTCATTGAGGTCTGTAGCTGCAGCTTTAAAAACGCTCCAGTTGGTGCAGTCAAAGCAAGCCTGCAGCTCCAGCTTGGATTCCCTTGTCCATTTCTTAACAGTTTTTGACACAGGTTTAGAAGTTTTTAGTTTCTGCCTGTAGGTTGGGATGAGGTGAAGCAGACAGTGGTCTGAGAGTCCTAGAGCTGCCTGGGAAACGACATGATAGGCATCTTTTAAAAACTGAGTAACAGTGGGCCAATGTGTTTTTGTCCCTGGTGGGAATCTTGATATGCTGTCTGTATTTAGGGAGTTCCTGACTGAGATTGGCGCTGTTAAAATCCCCAACAATAATGGTGAGAGAGTCCGGGTGTTTTTTTCTGAATGTCTGTTATCTGGTCAGCTAGCTGTTGTAATGCGTCTACTATGCAGGCTTGTGGCGGAATGTAGGCACCGACCATAACAAACGAAGAGAATTTCCGCGGAGAATAGAATGGCTTACAGTTTATGAAGATGGTCTCTAAGTGTGGTCTTTTCCAGCACTGTAACATCTGTACACCAACCTTCGTTTAAGTAGAAACAAATTTCTGCACCCTGAAAGTTCTTTGTTGCGGTCCGTTTCTATAAGTTGGAAACCAGGCAGCTTAATTGCGTTGTCCAGAATGCTTTCGCAGAGCCCTGTGAAACACAGGGCGGCGGATCTGTAAAAGTCAGAGTTGGTTTGGTTTAGAAGCAGCAGCTCATCCATTTTGCTTGCTACAGACCGGACGTTTGCCAGGTGAATGGCTGGAAGCGAGGTGTGTATTCCCCGCTTCCTTAATTTCATCAGCGCTCCTGCTCGTTTCCCACATCTGCGTCTCCGGCAGATTCGCTGGAAAACCGCAGTGCCTCCAACAAGCATTTCGGTAAGAGTTGTTGGATCAGGGAAAATTGGAGAAAAAGTTCCTAAAGAGGTTTGCCTGATGTTTAATAGTTCTTCCCTTGTAAAAGTAACTGCTGAAATATTGCAGAAAACGTGATAAACACACAAAAACAAAGTACTAGAGAGCGAAGTATCCAGGTAGCCATCTGCGGCGACATCTTGGATCCATGTACACACGCATTCATTCATTCATTCATTCACTCCACCCTTAGAATTTGAATCTGTCAGTTATATTCCATGCCACGGATTCAAATTTAAGAGTACACATGACAATAATATACAAGCAAACCAAGATGTGTGTTGGTTTGTTCTGTTGATCCTGGGTGAATATGTGTCTCTGTGTTGGTTTCCAGATTCTGATCCTGAGCTCCCAGTCAAAAGAACAAACAGTAATGAGGCACAGCCACTACCAGGTAAGTCTTTACTGACTGATTCTAACAGCCTCTAGGCCTTTACATGTGGAGTCTAGAATAGGAATGATAGTTTCACTTAATCTTTTCATCTTTAAAACCTTCTTTCAGATGTCAAAACTAAGAGACATGGGAAAGGGCCCCAGTGTTTGAAATTAAGACACTTAAAGTGTTTAGGAGTCAAAAAATGGCTGATCTTTAATGCAATAACTACATAAGTATACAGATGGCCATTATCAGCAACCATTCATCCAATATGCCAAAGGCACATTCTTTTTACTAATCTGATATAATATTAAAAGGCTAACTGAGAAAACATTGGAGAACCCTGGAGCAAACAGGTGGCCAATCAGAGATTTCAAACGAACGAGGGAACAACTTGTCGCAAAGCAACACACTGTTTTCCCTTGATGAAAGTGAAACCATGAGTTTTCCCACATCTCAACTTTGGCCAAAGTTTTCAGAAATAATCGATTTCAGTGATGAAACCTCATTGAAATAATATGCATTTTTTCATCTGTCATCTGTCTCCTTCTAGCCACAGCGTTTTTTTTTGCAAAAAAAATCAACCTAAGCGTGCTCAGATGACGTGATAGACGAGGCACTGTTGCTCACCTGTCCATCATCGTAATAGCCCAATTTGATTGGTCCAAACAGCTCTTGTTCGAGCATAGTTGCTCCACAACAGAGCAATGCCAGACCGACCTCACATGTTGTGAGCGGGGCTAAGTTCGGAGTTCGGCTGGCACCAAGGCTATGCTCCTATACCTGGGCATAGTGATATTCATGGCATCATGTTGGTCATCACTATCGGTGTGATGATTCATTAATTAGGCAAAGAGACTTACAAATGCTTACTCATGTTATTTGTACCCAGATATTTTTGGTCATTCAATGTGTAATATACCAACTTAAACGACCCATTTGCTGTGCAGTTTGTTGGGTTGAGGAATTGATTCAAATAGTTCCATTACATTAAAGTGAATCATCATTTAGCTGACAAACTTATCCAGAGAAACCCACAGTGAACTAACTACAGAAAGTACTGAAGCAATTTGGGGTTTGGGGCCCTGCTCAGAGGCACATTGGTGGCAGCCCCTGGGATCAAACTCACAACCTTTAGGTGTTCAATTTGGAAGCTCCCGAACCACTAGACCATCAGCCCCCACATCTGAAGGTGTTCTGAACCTGCTCTTCTCGTCCAGGGGGTCGTTTCTAGAAAAGTTAGCAACGACGTTGCTCAACCACCATGGTACGACGCAACTTGCGACCAAACAACGACACTGTTACACCTGTTTCCAGAAAGCATCGTACCTGTGTCGCAATTCGCTACCTCCGACGTTCGAACACAATAGTTCCAACAACGTTGTTGATGATGCAGCAATACATATCATTGGTGGAAACAGTGACAACGTGTAATACCCCACCCCCTAGAAATGTTCTGTCACGGCCTATGTCAACATGTTTCTAATCTAAACCGAGTGATTAATGCTGGTATTGTCATTGCCATCAGCCAAAACCTAAACCTATTGCAAGTATATAAAACAGTTAAGCAGACCAATATGAGTCATTAGTTGTGTTAAATATCTATGTGTTGGAAAAAATATATAGCCTGGACAAATATCTGGGTATCCCATAGGTTATCAACTGTCTCGTGGCTTAACGGCGGCGCGTTGGTGCACTGCGCGCTCGGCCGGAGTTCACATCCTATCTCTTCTTTTCATCTCTGAGTACGAGTAGGCCTACGAGACACAACAATAGGTTTTGACCATACATATTTATGTATATAGTTACTCTACATCGAGAGACCATAGGTACAATACATCAGTCAAAAACAATTGAATCTACGTGTCACACAGTTCACCTGCAGGTAGCGAGAAGCAAGAGGACAATCTCACATCATAAGAAAATCGAACCTACAAAGTTGGGATAACAAGTCTTCTGCTCTAGCCACTACACCATTTATCACTGCTTTTTTAAGAGTCTGGGAAGATTATAATACTAAAAGCAAGGCAATACTCGAATTAACATAAATAGCAAGAATGAGCCAAGTAGGGGAGTCAGTGTCTTAATCAAAATTAAGCTACAGGATAGATCAATCATTGAGTCACGAGATAAACATCCACTTCGCAATTTTTGGTTAGGCAGTTGTGATTTTTGGTTAGGCGCTCCGGACACCAACAGCAACTACCAAGGAATGACATAAGTGCGACTGCCTAGGGGCAGTAGTTCAAACGACCAAACTTTGCGTCCTTGTTTGCGATTGAGAGTTCGAACTACCCTTTCTAGAAACACCAAATCCAAGAACGATGGAGCGTACTACCAAGGTTGCGACGCAAGTTAGCAAACGACGCTTTCTAGAAACGACCCCCAGATGAAGATCAGTGATGCTTGAATGAGTGCATCTCCATCTTCACTTTGGTTCAAGTTTGGTTAGTTGTAATGCATTTTTTCTTTCTCAGTGTCTGACGTCCAGGACCCTGAGCCAGCAAACAGGGAGGAGCGTAAGTTGGTTTGGTCTACAAACACTGAGAAAAACATCAGAATCAGAATCAACTTTATTGGCCAGGTTTGCGTAAACAAACAAGGGATTTGACTCCGGTTAATCTTTGCTCTCAAAGTACACTCGAACAAATAAAACATAAAAATAAAACATAAAAGAATAAAAAACAGAACAGTAAGAATAGAATGAAGGGCAGTAGAATATGGCTATGTGTAAGAATAAATACGGTATGTACATTTGCAAATAAATAGACACTATGGGTGGGATAGGGTAATGCATTTGTCCGGAGGGGAAATGTGGCTGGGAATGTCCGCCTCCTTGTTGTCCCTCTCAAGGTTGCCATGGTCGTGGACACCTCAACAGGCACAGGCAAGATGCAATATATAATTGAAAAGAGGGTGGACATAGTGCAATATCAGTATAGGCTGAGGTTTAAGATTAAATATAAATATAGTGCAAGGCAGTTCAATGCAGTGATAATGTATTAATAACAAGATTGTAACTGTAAGATTGAAGTGCACATCAGGTAGATGAGTAGACCAGGTTGATTGACTTTGTTCGGTGTAACGGTGGGTGCTATTTCTGAGTGTCAACAGAGTGACTGCTTGGGGGAAGAAGCTGTCTTTGTTTCAGCTGGTTTCGGTGAACAGTGCCCTGTATTGTCTACCAGAGGGAAGGAGGTTGAACAGTTTGTGACCAGGATGTGAGGAGTCTGTAGAGATTTTTGCTGCCCTTTTCCTGACCCTGGAACAGTACAGGTCCTGGATGGTGGGGAGGTCAGCTCCATTTTATCCTCTCTGCAGTCCTAATTGTCCATTGCAGTTTGGCCCTGTCCCGTTTGGTGGCTGACCCAAACCAGACAGTGATGGAGGTGCAGATGACAGACTGAATGATGGCTGAGTAGAAAGTGGTCAGCAGCCCGTTAGGCAGGTTAAACTTCCTTAGATGTCTCAGACGCTGGATAGCGTCAATGTGGGGGAGACCATTTTAGGTCCTGTGAAATGATTGATCCCAGGAACCTAAAGGAATCCACATTGGACACTGTGTTGTTCTGAATGGTTAAGAGGGGAGTGGGGGGGACTTCTCCTAAAGTCCACTGTCATCTCCACAGTCTTCTTGGGGTTAAGAGAGGGGGAAGAGCAGCGGGGAAAAGACACACCCCTGTGGGGCGTTTGTACTGATGGACCGGATTTTGGATAAGATGCTCCCCAGTCCGACATGCTGCTGCCTGTCAGTCAGAAAGCTGATGATCCACTGACAGTTAGAAGCAGGCATTGATAACTGGGTGAGTTTCTGATGTTGGAGTTCAGGCATGATGGTGTTGACGCCGAGCTGAAGTTCACAAACAGGATCCTGGCCTACGTCCCTGGGGAGTCGAGGTGGTACAGGATGAATTGCAGTCCCACCGCCCAGTTGCCGACCTGTTTGCCCTGTAGACAAACTGCAGGAGGCCCAGCAGGGGTCCTGTTATATCCTTCAGATGGCACAACACCAGTCTTTCAAAGGATTTCATGACCACAGACGTCAGGGTGACGAGCCTGTCCTGTCATTTATTCCTGTGATGGAGGACTTTTTTGGGACAGGGATGATGGTGGAGCTTTTGAAGCAGGAAGGCACCTCACACAGAGGGGAACACACCATCAGGTCCTGGAGCCTTCTTGATCTTCTGCTTCTGAAAGAGCCGGTACACATCCCTCTCGCAGATTGTTAGTGCAGGTGGGGGAAGGGATTGGGTTTTGATGGGAAACCTATGATAATGGGTGCTTTTCAGACCTGCAGTAAAAGTAATTCAGGTCATCAGTCAGTCTGGAATTATCTGCAGGTGGGGGTGATGGTCTCTTGTAATTTGTGACCCGTTGCAAGCCTCTTCAAACTGATACAGGGTTGTTGGCTGAGAGGCTATTTTTTAGCTTCTCACTGTAGCTTCTTTTGGCTACCCTGATCTCCTTTGTCAGCTTGTTCCTGGCCTGCTTATATAGGTCCCGGTCCCCACTCCTGTAGGCCTCTTCTTTTGCTTGGCGTAGCTTCCTAAGATTAGGATTGAACCAAGGTTTGCTGTTATTGTATGTGCAGAAGGTCTTGGTTTGCACACAGATGCAAAAACTGATATAGGATGTTACCGTATCAGTGAGGTCATTGAGGTCTGTAGCTGCAGCTTTAAAAACGCTCCAGTTGGTGCAGTCAAAGCAAGCCTGCAACTCCAGCTTGGATTCCCTTGTCCATTTCTTAACAGTTTTTGACACAGGTTTAGAAGTTTTTAGTTTCTGCCTGTAGGTTGGGATGAGGTGAAGCAGACAGTGGTCTGAGAGTCCTAGAGCTGCCTGGGAAACGACATGATAGGCATCTTTTAAAAACTGTGTAACAGTGGGCCAATGTGTTTTTGTCCCTGGTGGGAATCTTGATATGCTGTCTGTATTTAGGGAGTTCCTGACTGAGATTGGCGCTGTTAAAATCCCCAACAATAATGGTGAGAGAGTCCGGGTGTTTTTTTCTGAATGTCTGTTATCTGGTCAGCTAGCTGTTGTAATGCGTCTACTATGCAGGCTTGTGGCGGAATGTAGGCACCGACCATAACAAACGAAGAGAATTTCCGCGGAGAATAGAATGGCTTACAGTTTATGAAGATGGTCTCTAAGTGTGGTCTTTTCCAGCACTGTAACATCTGTACACCAACCTTCGTTTAAGTAGAAACAAATTTCTGCACCCTGAAAGTTCTTTGTTGCGGTCCGTTTCTATAAGTTGGAAACCAGGCAGCTTAATTGCGTTGTCCAGAATGCTTTCGCAGAGCCCTGTGAAACACAGGGCGGCGGATCTGTAAAAGTCAGAGTTGGTTTGGTTTAGAAGCAGCAGCTCATCCATTTTGCTTGCTACAGACCGGACGTTTGCCAGGTGAATGGCTGGAAGCGAGGTGTGTATTCCCCGCTTCCTTAATTTCATCAGCGCTCCTGCTCGTTTCCCACATCTGCGTCTCCGGCAGATTCGCTGGAAAACCGCAGTGCCTCCAACAAGCATTTCGGTAAGAGTTGTTGGATCAGGGAAAATTGGAGAAAAAGTTCCTAAAGAGGTTTGCCTGATGTTTAATAGTTCTTCCCTTGTAAAAGTAACTGCTGAAATATTGCAGAAAACGTGATAAACACACAAAAACAAAGTACTAGAGAGCGAAGTATCCAGGTAGCCATCTGCGGCGACATCTTGGATCCATGTACACACGCATTCATTCATTCATTCATTCACTCCACCCTTAGAATTTGAATCTGTCAGTTATATTCCATGCCACGGATTCAAATTTAAGAGTACACATGACAATAATATACAAGCAAACCAAGATGTGTGTTGGTTTGTTCTGTTGATCCTGGGTGAATATGTGTCTCTGTGTTGGTTTCCAGATTCTGATCCTGAGCTCCCAGTCAAAAGAACAAACAGTAATGAGGCACAGCCACTACCAGGTAAGTCTTTACTGACTGATTCTAACAGCCTCTAGGCCTTTACATGTGGAGTCTAGAATAGGAATGATAGTTTCACTTAATCTTTTCATCTTTAAAACCTTCTTTCAGATGTCAAAACTAAGAGACATGGGAAAGGGCCCCAGTGTTTGAAATTAAGACACTTAAAGTGTTTAGGAGTCAAAAAATGGCTGATCTTTAATGCAATAACTACATAAGTATACAGATGGCCATTATCAGCAACCATTCATCCAATATGCCAAAGGCACATTCTTTTTACTAATCTGATATAATATTAAAAGGCTAACTGAGAAAACATTGGAGAACCCTGGAGCAAACAGGTGGCCAATCAGAGATTTCAAACGAACGAGGGAACAACTTGTCGCAAAGCAACACACTGTTTTCCCTTGATGAAAGTGAAACCATGAGTTTTCCCACATCTCAACTTTGGCCAAAGTTTTCAGAAATAATCGATTTCAGTGATGAAACCTCATTGAAATAATATGCATTTTTTCATCTGTCATCTGTCTCCTTCTAGCCACAGCGTTTTTTTTTGCAAAAAAAATCAACCTAAGCGTGCTCAGATGACGTGATAGACGAGGCACTGTTGCTCACCTGTCCATCATCGTAATAGCCCAATTTGATTGGTCCAAACAGCTCTTGTTCGAGCATAGTTGCTCCACAACAGAGCAATGCCAGACCGACCTCACATGTTGTGAGCGGGGCTAAGTTCGGAGTTCGGCTGGCACCAAGGCTATGCTCCTATACCTGGGCATAGTGATATTCATGGCATCATGTTGGTCATCACTATCGGTGTGATGATTCATTAATTAGGCAAAGAGACTTACAAATGCTTACTCATGTTATTTGTACCCAGATATTTTTGGTCATTCAATGTGTAATATACCAACTTAAACGACCCATTTGCTGTGCAGTTTGTTGGGTTGAGGAATTGATTCAAATAGTTCCATTACATTAAAGTGAATCATCATTTAGCTGACAAACTTATCCAGAGAAACCCACAGTGAACTAACTACAGAAAGTACTGAAGCAATTTGGGGTTTGGGGCCCTGCTCAGAGGCACATTGGTGGCAGCCCCTGGGATCAAACTCACAACCTTTAGGTGTTCAATTTGGAAGCTCCCGAACCACTAGACCATCAGCCCCCACATCTGAAGGTGTTCTGAACCTGCTCTTCTCGTCCAGGGGGTCGTTTCTAGAAAAGTTAGCAACGACGTTGCTCAACCACCATGGTACGACGCAACTTGCGACCAAACAACGACACTGTTACACCTGTTTCCAGAAAGCATCGTACCTGTGTCGCAATTCGCTACCTCCGACGTTCGAACACAATAGTTCCAACAACGTTGTTGATGATGCAGCAATACATATCATTGGTGGAAACAGTGACAACGTGTAATACCCCACCCCCTAGAAATGTTCTGTCACGGCCTATGTCAACATGTTTCTAATCTAAACCGAGTGATTAATGCTGGTATTGTCATTGCCATCAGCCAAAACCTAAACCTATTGCAAGTATATAAAACAGTTAAGCAGACCAATATGAGTCATTAGTTGTGTTAAATATCTATGTGTTGGAAAAAATATATAGCCTGGACAAATATCTGGGTATCCCATAGGTTATCAACTGTCTCGTGGCTTAACGGCGGCGCGTTGGTGCACTGCGCGCTCGGCCGGAGTTCACATCCTATCTCTTCTTTTCATCTCTGAGTACGAGTAGGCCTACGAGACACAACAATAGGTTTTGACCATACATATTTATGTATATAGTTACTCTACATCGAGAGACCATAGGTACAATACATCAGTCAAAAACAATTGAATCTACGTGTCACACAGTTCACCTGCAGGTAGCGAGAAGCAAGAGGACAATCTCACATCATAAGAAAATCGAACCTACAAAGTTGGGATAACAAGTCTTCTGCTCTAGCCACTACACCATTTATCACTGCTTTTTTAAGAGTCTGGGAAGATTATAATACTAAAAGCAAGGCAATACTCGAATTAACATAAATAGCAAGAATGAGCCAAGTAGGGGAGTCAGTGTCTTAATCAAAATTAAGCTACAGGATAGATCAATCATTGAGTCACGAGATAAACATCCACTTCGCAATTTTTGGTTAGGCAGTTGTGATTTTTGGTTAGGCGCTCCGGACACCAACAGCAACTACCAAGGAATGACATAAGTGCGACTGCCTAGGGGCAGTAGTTCAAACGACCAAACTTTGCGTCCTTGTTTGCGATTGAGAGTTCGAACTACCCTTTCTAGAAACACCAAATCCAAGAACGATGGAGCGTACTACCAAGGTTGCGACGCAAGTTAGCAAACGACGCTTTCTAGAAACGACCCCCAGATGAAGATCAGTGATGCTTGAATGAGTGCATCTCCATCTTCACTTTGGTTCAAGTTTGGTTAGTTGTAATGCATTTTTTCTTTCTCAGTGTCTGACGTCCAGGACCCTGAGCCAGCAAACAGGGAGGAGCGTAAGTTGGTTTGGTCTACAAACACTGAGAAAAACATCAGAATCAGAATCAACTTTATTGGCCAGGTTTGCGTAAACAAACAAGGGATTTGACTCCGGTTAATCTTTGCTCTCAAAGTACACTCGAACAAATAAAACATAAAAATAAAACATAAAAGAATAAAAAACAGAACAGTAAGAATAGAATGAAGGGCAGTAGAATATGGCTATGTGTAAGAATAAATACGGTATGTACATTTGCAAATAAATAGACACTATGGGTGGGATAGGGTAATGCATTTGTCCGGAGGGGAAATGTGGCTGGGAATGTCCGCCTCCTTGTTGTCCCTCTCAAGGTTGCCATGGTCGTGGACACCTCAACAGGCACAGGCAAGATGCAATATATAATTGAAAAGAGGGTGGACATAGTGCAATATCAGTATAGGCTGAGGTTTAAGATTAAATATAAATATAGTGCAAGGCAGTTCAATGCAGTGATAATGTATTAATAACAAGATTGTAACTGTAAGATTGAAGTGCACATCAGGTAGATGAGTAGACCAGGTTGATTGACTTTGTTCGGTGTAACGGTGGGTGCTATTTCTGAGTGTCAACAGAGTGACTGCTTGGGGGAAGAAGCTGTCTTTGTTTCAGCTGGTTTCGGTGAACAGTGCCCTGTATTGTCTACCAGAGGGAAGGAGGTTGAACAGTTTGTGACCAGGATGTGAGGAGTCTGTAGAGATTTTTGCTGCCCTTTTCCTGACCCTGGAACAGTACAGGTCCTGGATGGTGGGGAGGTCAGCTCCATTTTATCCTCTCTGCAGTCCTAATTGTCCATTGCAGTTTGGCCCTGTCCCGTTTGGTGGCTGACCCAAACCAGACAGTGATGGAGGTGCAGATGACAGACTGAATGATGGCTGAGTAGAAAGTGGTCAGCAGCCCGTTAGGCAGGTTAAACTTCCTTAGATGTCTCAGACGCTGGATAGCGTCAATGTGGGGAGACCATTTTAGGTCCTGTGAAATGATTGATCCCAGGAACCTAAAGGAATCCACATTGGACACTGTGTTGTTCTGAATGGTTAAGAGGGGAGTGGGGGGGACTTCTCCTAAAGTCCACTGTCATCTCCACAGTCTTCTTGGGGTTAAGAGAGGGGGAAGAGCAGCGGGGAAAAGACACACCCCTGTGGGGCGTTTGTACTGATGGACCGGATTTTGGATAAGATGCTCCCCAGTCCGACATGCTGCTGCCTGTCAGTCAGAAAGCTGATGATCCACTGACAGTTAGAAGCAGGCATTGATAACTGGGTGAGTTTCTGATGTTGGAGTTCAGGCATGATGGTGTTGACGCCGAGCTGAAGTTCACAAACAGGATCCTGGCCTACGTCCCTGGGGAGTCGAGGTGGTACAGGATGAATTGCAGTCCCACCGCCCAGTTGCCGACCTGTTTGCCCTGTAGACAAACTGCAGGAGGCCCAGCAGGGGTCCTGTTATATCCTTCAGATGGCACAACACCAGTCTTTCAAAGGATTTCATGACCACAGACGTCAGGGTGACGAGCCTGTCCTGTCATTTATTCCTGTGATGGAGGACTTTTTTGGGACAGGGATGATGGTGGAGCTTTTGAAGCAGGAAGGCACCTCACACAGAGGGGAACACACCATCAGGTCCTGGAGCCTTCTTGATCTTCTGCTTCTGAAAGAGCCGGTACACATCCCTCTCGCAGATTGTTAGTGCAGGTGGGGGAAGGGATTGGGTTTTGATGGGAAACCTATGATAATGGGTGCTTTTCAGACCTGCAGTAAAAGTAATTCAGGTCATCAGTCAGTCTGGAATTATCTGCAGGTGGGGGTGATGGTCTCTTGTAATTTGTGACCCGTTGCAAGCCTCTTCAAACTGATACAGGGTTGTTGGCTGAGAGGCTATTTTTTAGCTTCTCACTGTAGCTTCTTTTGGCTACCCTGATCTCCTTTGTCAGCTTGTTCCTGGCCTGCTTATATAGGTCCCGGTCCCCACTCCTGTAGGCCTCTTCTTTTGCTTGGCGTAGCTTCCTAAGATTAGGATTGAACCAAGGTTTGCTGTTATTGTATGTGCAGAAGGTCTTGGTTTGCACACAGATGCAAAAACTGATATGGGATGTTACCGTATCAGTGAGGTCATTGAGGTCTGTAGCTGCAGCTTTAAAAACGCTCCAGTTGGTGCAGTCAAAGCAAGCCTGCAGCTCCAGCTTGGATTCCCTTGTCCATTTCTTAACAGTTTTTGACACAGGTTTAGAAGTTTTTAGTTTCTGCCTGTAGGTTGGGATGAGGTGAAGCAGACAGTGGTCTGAGAGTCCTAGAGCTGCCTGGGAAACGACATGATAGGCATCTTTTAAAAACTGTGTAACAGTGGGCCAATGTGTTTTTGTCCCTGGTGGGAATCTTGATATGCTGTCTGTATTTAGGGAGTTCCTGACTGAGATTGGCGCTGTTAAAATCCCCAACAATAATGGTGAGAGAGTCCGGGTGTTTTTTTCTGAATGTCTGTTATCTGGTCAGCTAGCTGTTGTAATGCATCTACTATGCAGGCTTGTGGCGGAATGTAGGCACCGACCATAACAAACGAAGAGAATTTCCGCGGAGAATAGAATGGCTTACAGTTTATGAAGATGGTCTCTAAGTGTGGTCTTTTCCAGCACTGTAACATCTGTACACCAACCTTCGTTTAAGTAGAAACAAATTTCTGCACCCTGAAAGTTCTTTGTTGCGGTCCGTTTCTATAAGTTGGAAACCAGGCAGCTTAATTGCGTTGTCCAGAATGCTTTCGCAGAGCCCTGTGAAACACAGGGCGGCGGATCTGTAAAAGTCAGAGTTGGTTTGGTTTAGAAGCAGCAGCTCATCCATTTTGCTTGCTACAGACCGGACGTTTGCCAGGTGAATGGCTGGAAGCGAGGTGTGTATTCCCCGCTTCCTTAATTTCATTAGCGCTCCTGCTCGTTTCCCACATCTGCGTCTCCGGCAGATTCGCTGGAAAACCGCAGTGCCTCCAACAAGCATTTCGGTAAGAGTTGTTGGATCAGGGAAAATTGGAGAAAAAGTTCCTAAAGAGGTTTGCCTGATGTTTAATAGTTCTTCCCTTGTAAAAGTAACTGCTGAAATATTGCAGAAAACGTGATAAACACACAAAAACAAAGTACTAGAGAGCGAAGTATCCAGGTAGCCATCTGCGGCGACATCTTGGATCCATGTACACACGCATTCATTCATTCATTCATTCACTCCACCCTTAGAATTTGAATCTGTCAGTTATATTCCATGCCACGGATTCAAATTTAAGAGTACACATGACAATAATATACAAGCAAACCAAGATGTGTGTTGGTTTGTTCTGTTGATCCTGGGTGAATATGTGTCTCTGTGTTGGTTTCCAGATTCTGATCCTGAGCTCCCAGTCAAAAGAACAAACAGTAATGAGGCACAGCCACTACCAGGTAAGTCTTTACTGACTGATTCTAACAGCCTCTAGGCCTTTACATGTGGAGTCTAGAATAGGAATGATAGTTTCACTTAATCTTTTCATCTTTAAAACCTTCTTTCAGATGTCAAAACTAAGAGACATGGGAAAGGGCCCCAGTGTTTGAAATTAAGACACTTAAAGTGTTTAGGAGTCAAAAAATGGCTGATCTTTAATGCAATAACTACATAAGTATACAGATGGCCATTATCAGCAACCATTCATCCAATATGCCAAAGGCACATTCTTTTTACTAATCTGATATAATATTAAAAGGCTAACTGAGAAAACATTGGAGAACCCTGGAGCAAACAGGTGGCCAATCAGAGATTTCAAACGAACGAGGGAACAACTTGTCGCAAAGCAACACACTGTTTTCCCTTGATGAAAGTGAAACCATGAGTTTTCCCACATCTCAACTTTGGCCAAAGTTTTCAGAAATAATCGATTTCAGTGATGAAACCTCATTGAAATAATATGCATTTTTTCATCTGTCATCTGTCTCCTTCTAGCCACAGCGTTTTTTTTTGCAAAAAAAATCAACCTAAGCGTGCTCAGATGACGTGATAGACGAGGCACTGTTGCTCACCTGTCCATCATCGTAATAGCCCAATTTGATTGGTCCAAACAGCTCTTGTTCGAGCATAGTTGCTCCACAACAGAGCAATGCCAGACCGACCTCACATGTTGTGAGCGGGGCTAAGTTCGGAGTTCGGCTGGCACCAAGGCTATGCTCCTATACCTGGGCATAGTGATATTCATGGCATCATGTTGGTCATCACTATCGGTGTGATGATTCATTAATTAGGCAAAGAGACTTACAAATGCTTACTCATGTTATTTGTACCCAGATATTTTTGGTCATTCAATGTGTAATATACCAACTTAAACGACCCATTTGCTGTGCAGTTTGTTGGGTTGAGGAATTGATTCAAATAGTTCCATTACATTAAAGTGAATCATCATTTAGCTGACAAACTTATCCAGAGAAACCCACAGTGAACTAACTACAGAAAGTACTGAAGCAATTTGGGGTTTGGGGCCCTGCTCAGAGGCACATTGGTGGCAGCCCCTGGGATCAAACTCACAACCTTTAGGTGTTCAATTTGGAAGCTCCCGAACCACTAGACCATCAGCCCCCACATCTGAAGGTGTTCTGAACCTGCTCTTCTCGTCCAGGGGGTCGTTTCTAGAAAAGTTAGCAACGACGTTGCTCAACCACCATGGTACGACGCAACTTGCGACCAAACAACGACACTGTTACACCTGTTTCCAGAAAGCATCGTACCTGTGTCGCAATTCGCTACCTCCGACGTTCGAACACAATAGTTCCAACAACGTTGTTGATGATGCAGCAATACATATCATTGGTGGAAACAGTGACAACGTGTAATACCCCACCCCCTAGAAATGTTCTGTCACGGCCTATGTCAACATGTTTCTAATCTAAACCGAGTGATTAATGCTGGTATTGTCATTGCCATCAGCCAAAACCTAAACCTATTGCAAGTATATAAAACAGTTAAGCAGACCAATATGAGTCATTAGTTGTGTTAAATATCTATGTGTTGGAAAAAATATATAGCCTGGACAAATATCTGGGTATCCCATAGGTTATCAACTGTCTCGTGGCTTAACGGCGGCGCGTTGGTGCACTGCGCGCTCGGCCGGAGTTCACATCCTATCTCTTCTTTTCATCTCTGAGTACGAGTAGGCCTACGAGACACAACAATAGGTTTTGACCATACATATTTATGTATATAGTTACTCTACATCGAGAGACCATAGGTACAATACATCAGTCAAAAACAATTGAATCTACGTGTCACACAGTTCACCTGCAGGTAGCGAGAAGCAAGAGGACAATCTCACATCATAAGAAAATCGAACCTACAAAGTTGGGATAACAAGTCTTCTGCTCTAGCCACTACACCATTTATCACTGCTTTTTTAAGAGTCTGGGAAGATTATAATACTAAAAGCAAGGCAATACTCGAATTAACATAAATAGCAAGAATGAGCCAAGTAGGGGAGTCAGTGTCTTAATCAAAATTAAGCTACAGGATAGATCAATCATTGAGTCACGAGATAAACATCCACTTCGCAATTTTTGGTTAGGCAGTTGTGATTTTTGGTTAGGCGCTCCGGACACCAACAGCAACTACCAAGGAATGACATAAGTGCGACTGCCTAGGGGCAGTAGTTCAAACGACCAAACTTTGCGTCCTTGTTTGCGATTGAGAGTTCGAACTACCCTTTCTAGAAACACCAAATCCAAGAACGATGGAGCGTACTACCAAGGTTGCGACGCAAGTTAGCAAACGACGCTTTCTAGAAACGACCCCCAGATGAAGATCAGTGATGCTTGAATGAGTGCATCTCCATCTTCACTTTGGTTCAAGTTTGGTTAGTTGTAATGCATTTTTTCTTTCTCAGTGTCTGACGTCCAGGACCCTGAGCCAGCAAACAGGGAGGAGCGTAAGTTGGTTTGGTCTACAAACACTGAGAAAAACATCAGAATCAGAATCAACTTTATTGGCCAGGTTTGCGTAAACAAACAAGGGATTTGACTCCGGTTAATCTTTGCTCTCAAAGTACACTCGAACAAATAAAACATAAAAATAAAACATAAAAGAATAAAAAACAGAACAGTAAGAATAGAATGAAGGGCAGTAGAATATGGCTATGTGTAAGAATAAATACGGTATGTACATTTGCAAATAAATAGACACTATGGGTGGGATAGGGTAATGCATTTGTCCGGAGGGGAAATGTGGCTGGGAATGTCCGCCTCCTTGTTGTCCCTCTCAAGGTTGCCATGGTCGTGGACACCTCAACAGGCACAGGCAAGATGCAATATATAATTGAAAAGAGGGTGGACATAGTGCAATATCAGTATAGGCTGAGGTTTAAGATTAAATATAAATATAGTGCAAGGCAGTTCAATGCAGTGATAATGTATTAATAACAAGATTGTAACTGTAAGATTGAAGTGCACATCAGGTAGATGAGTAGACCAGGTTGATTGACTTTGTTCGGTGTAACGGTGGGTGCTATTTCTGAGTGTCAACAGAGTGACTGCTTGGGGGAAGAAGCTGTCTTTGTTTCAGCTGGTTTCGGTGAACAGTGCCCTGTATTGTCTACCAGAGGGAAGGAGGTTGAACAGTTTGTGACCAGGATGTGAGGAGTCTGTAGAGATTTTTGCTGCCCTTTTCCTGACCCTGGAACAGTACAGGTCCTGGATGGTGGGGAGGTCAGCTCCATTTTATCCTCTCTGCAGTCCTAATTGTCCATTGCAGTTTGGCCCTGTCCCGTTTGGTGGCTGACCCAAACCAGACAGTGATGGAGGTGCAGATGACAGACTGAATGATGGCTGAGTAGAAAGTGGTCAGCAGCCCGTTAGGCAGGTTAAACTTCCTTAGATGTCTCAGACGCTGGATAGCGTCAATGTGGGGAGACCATTTTAGGTCCTGTGAAATGATTGATCCCAGGAACCTAAAGGAATCCACATTGGACACTGTGTTGTTCTGAATGGTTAAGAGGGGAGTGGGGGGGACTTCTCCTAAAGTCCACTGTCATCTCCACAGTCTTCTTGGGGTTAAGAGAGGGGGAAGAGCAGCGGGGAAAAGACACACCCCTGTGGGGCACAGACGTCAGGGTGACGAGCCTGTAGGCATTTATTCCAGCTTTAAAAACGCTCCAGTTGGTGCAGTCAAAGCAAGCCTGCAGCTCCAGCTTGGATTCCCTTGTCCATTTCTTAACAGTTTTTGACACAGGTTTAGAAGTTTTTAGTTTCTGCCTGTAGGTTGGGATGAGGTGAAGCAGACAGTGGTCTGAGAGTCCTAGAGCTGCCTGGGAAACGACATGATAGGCATCTTTTAAAAACTGTGTAACAGCGGGCCAATGTGTTTTTGTCCCTGGTGGGAATCTTGATATGCTGTCTGTATTTAGGGAGTTCCTGACTGAGATTGGCGCTGTTAAAATCCCCAACAATAATGGTGAGAGAGTCCGGGTGTTTTTTCTGAATGTCTGTTATCTGGTCAGCTAGCTGTTGTAATGCGTCTACTATGCAGGCTTGTGGCGGAATGTAGGCACCGACCATAACAAACGAAGAGAATTTCCGCGGAGAATAGAATGGCTTACAGTTTATGAAGATGGTCTCTAAGGGTGGTCTTTTCCAGCACTGTAACATCTGTACACCAACCTTCGTTTAAGTAGAAACAAATTCCTGCACCCTGAAAGTTCTTTGTTGCGGTCCGTTTCGATAAGTTGGAAACCAGGCAGCTTAATTGCGTTGTCCAGAATGCTTTCGCAGAGCCCTGTGAAACACAGGGCGGCGGATCTGTAAAAGTCAGAGTTGGTTTGGTTTAGAAGCAGCAGCTCATCCATTTTGCTTGCTACAGACCGGACGTTTGCCAGGTGAATGGCTGGAAGCAAGGTGTGTATTCCCCGCTTCCTTAATTTCATTAGCGCTCCTGCTCGTTTCCCACATCTGCGTCTCCGGCAGATTCGATGGAAAACCGCAGTGCCTCCAACAAGCATTTCGGTAAGAGTTGCTGGATCAGGGAAAATTGGAGAAAAAGTTCCTAAAGAGGTTTGCCTGATGTTTAACCCTTACAAGCCCGACCGTTCTAATTTCGTTAAAATTTTAACGATGACCAATCATCTAATATCTCAGCTGTCCAATGACTGATTTTATTTCTGAAATCTTCGCCGTAATGCTGACAACATAAGCTTCAATTTGATATGATTGGTTAAGGGGTTTATGGCGCGAAATGTTTTGGATACTTGAAGATGAGTCGTGAAAAAAACTTTTCACTTCAGTCGTACATTTTAACATGGACCGCCAGATGCCACCTGCACTTCGTTGGAGTTTACCTCGACTGGAAACCACACAGCTGGATAAACTGAGGTAATATATATATAACATCGTTTCTAGTTATGGTTAATCTTAATTTGTAGTCATAAAATCATGTTATTTGACAGTAATATGCTTTCTCATCAGCGTCAACATTATGGCATAGCGGGGGCTAAGTGCATCGTCATGTAACTTTAGCTAGCTGCATTACTCTGAACTGCTTGCAGTATTCTCGTTTGCTTTTTATATCAGTTATTTTCATTTGACAATTTCATTTAAAAACCTGTTAGTATATAACCTGTAAGTAAGTTTGTTTTCTAGTACCAATTTGCTTGTTAGGTAAGCATTATATTGGCAAGTCAGTATAGCATACCAAAGCTGAATAAATCAATGGGCGCCGCGTTTCTAAGTTGCGTTCTCTTACATGAAATAAGTTGAGCGATATTTTTACTCCTCTCAATATGTAGTTGTAGAAAACAAGATGTGAAATCACGGATTCTGTCAGAAATGTAGTGCTAATTAACGTATTGCCTCTCATCGGGTTGTTACCTCGCTAGGCAGTTTGTAGTGAACTGTTTTACCTTGCTTCTAAATGACAAACATCAGACGTGCTTGTCTCAACATTTTCTAAGATGGCATGATTTGATATTCTACTCTTCTCAATATGTAGTTTTATAGAAAACATGATGTGAAATCACATATTATGTCAGAAATGTCATTATTGCATTTAAGCAGTTAGTTACTAGGTGAAATGTAATCTGTCTTTATCTTAATGCCAGCCAGGCAATCAGATTTAGGGTAGCTAAACCCATGTGTAATAAAATAACTTTTCATACTTCTAAATATTTTTGAGTTACTCAAAATGCTTCAATAGTTTAAGCTACCTCTTCTTGTGTACTGTATGTATGTGCACACACGCACACATCTGTAGTTTTGTGATTTTATTTTTTAAATTAATAAATGTATTACATTTGTATGATTTTTCTGTTGTTTCAGATGGAGGATGACAAGACCTACACAGACCTCCTTGCAGGCCTGAAGAGGTGGCTGACTGCTGATGAGCTTGCGCTCACAATGTTGAAGACCATGTGAGGATGGAGGAAGAAGGTATAGATTTAGGTGGCGTGCGTAGGGTGGTGTAGACTGCCACTAAAACACTGTGAAATAGACTTGTTATGTTGATTTTTATGTTGTTGTCCCAGGCATATGTGGTTTTACCAACCGGAACGGGTGGGAGGTTGTGCTTAGTAGGCCGTTGTATGCAAACACACAGTGCAGGGGCATGGGACGAAGAGACCCCAGAAGAGTTTCACAGTTTTCTGGGATTGATCATTGACATGGGACTTCACTTCCCTCCCTAATATCCATTGCTACTGGGGAACCAAGTCTCTGAAGGGATCAGGGAGCGTTGACCAAATGAGAAATACATATTGTGTACACTTTTTCTCCATTGACATTGCTGTTTCAGTAGTTTCTTATTATTTCAAGTTTGGCAATGCAGAATCTGGTGTTGAACCTAGGTTTGGTAGCTACAGCCAGAAAGATTTTGGCGAAAATCTATCACAACAGCTGGCAGGCATTTCCGTCAAAATTTCAGCCTCGCCTTCAGCTGCTCCAACTACTACTCTGTCATCTTTTCATCAAGTACATATTCCTGTACAGCAGGAGCCAAAGAAAAATTGTTGGCTTTGTTATAAAAACAATACATAATAACACTAAAGTAGCTTGTATGGCCTGGAGTTTAGCGGTAGGTGACTGCTTTTTTGGTAAACAAAATTGCTGTCAGATTTGGCATTCTACAGAAGGGGATGCGTTTCGTTATGAGTCATAGGTCCTCTGTGTTTAACCTTCAGGTTCTCCACCCCACCTTTCCCTATCCTCCTCTGTGTGTGTGTGTGTGAGTTTGTGTTTATATGTGTGTATGTGTTTATTCTCAACAGGCTTGTTCTATGTAATCCACTTTCAAATGTTTAGACACATTGATTTTTGAGTGATGTTAAAGTTGATTGTATTCCTAGCTTTTCATAAATAATACATTTTATAGATGTATATCATTTTCATATTACACTAATTTATATAAGGAAGTTGTATCTGTTGAATCAAATGTATTCTATGTCTCTTCAGAATTGATCTTCAATAAATATACAGTATACTGTACTTACTTCCTGTATTACTGGTAAGGTACATGTTTTTCTTTTATATATCATTATTGTTGACTGTAGCATTTGCTTATATACAAATAAATGGTTTATTCTTATGGACCAAGTAAATCTAAACCATTGTGTCTGACTTCATTATTAGTTTTTATGCATACTTTTATGTTTTTGGTGAGAAAGAGAATGTGAATTCTGTCAACATTCTAAATCCCGTTTCCTGCGTTTTTTTACACTTATCACTTAATTTATCATAACTTTTGAAAGGTTAATGATATTCCAATTCAGTCTTTTTTGTTAAATAGCCCACAACTTGCTGAACATGTCATACACTCTATATTTTTCTCTATCTCGTATAGAAATATGATGAAAATTCATTTTTATGCGAATGAAATTCAATTTTAACGAATTTCGGTATACATTTGGAGAGGATTTTCAAAGACTGTTCATTATTATATCAACATTACCATATGTATTTTACATCATTTGATAGAACTGACCCTTCTGATTACAATGGTATGTATATCCCATTGATGGTATGTATTATACTCAAGAAATAAGGTTTTTTGTGTAAGGAGGTCATCCAGCACCAAAAATGGAATGTTCGGCACGGGCACGATAGGGTTAATAGTTCTTCCCTTGTAAAAGTAACTGCTGAAATATTGCAGAAAACGTGATAAACACACAAAAACAAAGTACTTGAGAGCGAAGTATCCAGGTAGCCATCTGCGGCGACATCTTGGATCCATGTACACACGCATTCATTCATTCATTCATTCACTCCACCCTTAGAATTTGAATCTGTCAGTTATATTCCATGCCACGGATTCAAATTTAAGAGTACACATGACAATAATATACAAGCAAACCAAGATGTGTGTTGGTTTGTTCTGTTGATCCTGGGTGAATATGTGTCTCTGTGTTGGTTTCCAGATTCTGATCCTGAGCTCCCAGTCAAAAGAACAAACAGTAATGAGGCACAGCCACTACCAGGTAAGTCTTTACTGACTGATTCTAACAGCCTCTAGGCCTTTACATGTGGAGTCTAGTATAGGAATGATAGTTTCACTTAATCTTTTCATCTTTAAAACCTTCTTTCAGATGTCAAAACTAAGAGACATGGGAAAGGGCCCCAGTGTTTGAAATTAAGACACTTAAAGTGTTTAGGAGTCAAAAAATGGCTGATCTTTAATGCAATAACTACATACGTATACAGATGGCCATTATCAGCAACCATTCATCCAATATGCCAAAGGCACGTTCTTTTTACTAATCTGATATAATATTAAAAGGCTAACTGAGAAAACATTGGAGAACCCTGGAGCAAACAGGTGGCCAATCAGAGATTTCAAACGAACGAGGGAACAACTTGTCGCAATGCAACACACTGTTTTCCCTTGATGAAAGTAAAACCATTTGAGTTTTCCCACATCTCAACTTCGGCCAAAGTTTTCAGAAATAATCGTTTTCAGTGATAAAACCTCATTGAAATAATATGCATTTGTTCATCTGTCATCTGTCTCCTTCTAGCCACAGCGGTTTTTTTTTGCAAACAAAATCAACCTAAGCGTGCTCAGATGACGTGATAGACGAGGCACTGTTGCTCACCTGTCCATCATCGTAATAGCCCAATTTGATTGGTCCAAACAGCTCTTGTTCGAGCATAGTTGCCCCGCAACAGTGCCAGACCGACCTTACATGTTGTGAGCGGGGCTAAGTTCGGAGTTTGTAAAGCCCTCCTTACACTGACAGACTTTGTAAAGATTTGGAAAAGATTTTTGAAAGACTACAGTCTCAAATCCTCTCACATCTAAAGACAAGTGATAGAGTTTTAAGTCACAGACTATGATTTTGCAATGACTAGGGATCTTGCAGGGTCACTTTTTACAAGACTGCAACTAGATTCCTTTAAATTATTACCCATCGTGCAATAGATATCAACAGGAACTGAAATGATAGCGTACTAAACTCAAAGTCATATTTTCGTGTTTCTGCAGCATTGTTTCATGCGTGACATCTCTAACCGATATTGAGTTGTTCTGTCACGTGGAAGGGCTGACTAAAGATGTATAAGAAACAAAATAACAAATAATCATATTATGGGTTTCCTCAGGTCCCTTGCTACAGCTGTCGCCTACTTCCTGTTTGGTGTTGGAGAGAAGTCACTATTGTTTTTTATTGTTCACGTCACTATTTGCATGAGCCACGACTAGAAAGACTTGCGATAATATTAAAAATGTTTGATATTGTCGTAACAGCAAAACTAGAAAAAGACTGACTCCAACTGACTTAAAACCTCTAAGATTGGCACCTTACACTTAACAATCTAGTTGACGGGAGCGCGCCGCGATTCCAGTACAACTCCCATGATTTCTGTACGACTTTGGAAATTTAGTCACCGACTGTAAAAACAGACCAAAATCGTACAATGTAAGGCTGCCATTAGTAGTAATGCATTTTTCCTTTCTCAGTGTCTGATGTCCAGGTGCCTGACCCAGTAACCAGAGACGAGTTTGTCATAAAAGAAACCCACCTCTGAACCTCTTTGATGTACCAAGTATCCGAAGGAGACAATGCAGACGAGAGATGCCGAAAAACTGTTGATCTGTATTCACCATATTGCAGTGAGAATACAGTCCAAACAATGTCTAGACTGAACTGTCAGGCAATAGGATGAAGATGGACCAGCTTGATTTACCCCGATGAGATCTGATCTGAATGTGTCTATGCTCTACCTTTTATGCTCCTCAGCGTTTGAGAAGTGCCTCCTTTAAGAAACGTCACCAAACACTGCTCAGCCAATCAGAATTGAGCTGAGCCCATTATAATGGTGGAAACCTTTTGCTGTTAATACATTAAAAAATATGTCTTATACTGTGTGTGATTTTGGTTGTTTCAGTACTTTCCAATCTGATGTAATGTGAGACTTTATTCCTAATTTCATTCTGACCATTTCTAAGGGAATTATCTCTTTACAGGCCATACCTGGCCTATCTGAGGTCTTTGCTTCTCCTTCCTGGGCCATATAAGGTCTATTTCCCTAGCCATACAGGTTATTTCCTTGACCATATATGGTTATTTCCTTTCCTGCTGATTTCACCTTTAGCCCCTTTGCTCTGACATTTAGTCTGTCGACTTACAGGAATCGCTCCTGTAAGGATCCTAATTCCCAGACTGATGATAATCCTTTCAATCATATGTGGACTTTGATCAGCTACTACTAAGTGTGGGCCTTTTGTGGGCCTACTGTGACATGCTTGTCACATGTCCACAGGAACAGTTAACTAGGAACAGGAAATGTATGCCTTGATTGGGTCACTCTAATGATGTCATTACAATAATGATCTCAAGTCTCAACAATACTTCTCATGTGATCCCAAGTCGGCTGACCTCCCATCATGTGATCCATATCAATGTAACCAATCACAAACTGGGTAGCAGCATGTAGCCCCACAAGGATAGCATGGACCCATTGTTTTGATCTGTAGCCCCCACCCCCCCCCAGTGTACATTTAGTGACTGTACACCAACAGAGTTTTCTGTGAATATCTTGAGAACCGTAGGGCCTAGGATGACCAATTTTTTTGTGTATGTTTGCCTCCAGGGGTCATCTTAACCCATTCCATGTGCACACATGTGCATAAACAGATACACACGCACACACATACATTCACAGTAATCATACGTATGACACATACTCACACAGTAGACATATGTACGCATGCATGCACATGCACAAACACAGGCACATACAGTGGGCATCGCTTTCAAATGACCACTTCATTCGCGCATTACGCGGCGTGAAGCTGCGTGAAGCTTTAGTACCACTTTCAGCCACTGTGCATCGCTCTACCACTGTACATCGCTCTGCCTGCGGTCCCTTCTGAAAAAGCAGTATCTACCATTAAACATAATTGTTGCCGAGAGTAATCCCAGCCTACGAATTCAATAACAAAATAAATCATGCATAATTAAACATTACCTCGATTTAGGCTACTTGGGTATGGCTTAAGGCTTGACTACACGGTGGTAACGATATCGAAATCGAAATTTGCTGTCTACATTATTGTCAGTGTTGGGGTTAACGCAACTACGCAAATCAAAACAGTGGTGTGATAATTGAGCCAGTAGAGAAATAACTGTTCAGAATTAATCTGTAGCCTTGGGTAGGCTTCTGCAGAAAACAATGTTGTTGCCGATTTGCAATGTACATGCAATGTAGTCAATTGACTGCTTGACATGTCATTTTTATTTTTCTGTATAATAAACAAATACATCTGCTTTATGCCGCAGAATTACATTCATATTTGGAACTTACATAGTCCAATGCATCGTTCCACTACGTTAGTGTTTCCCAAAACCATAGTAGCAACGAACGTTCGTTACCACTATCGTAAAGTTGTGTAGTTACAACTACACCTCTCGACCTGTGGTAGAATGTTAGAAGCATAGTTCCAGGGATCTTCATGTCAAAGACGTCACTGACGCGAGTTATTTGTTTGCAAATTAATAATTATAAATATATTTAGGTTTCTAATTGATATTTACACTTCTAACCACCATACATCCATATTTTAAAATGCCCAAGGCAGAAAATACATAAATTAAAAGTCAATTTGCAGCCATGTGCACGTAAGTAAAAGTCACACACTTGCAGATAATTTTTTGACGAGTCAGCTGAGAATATGTAGCCTTTGATTTTCATGGAGGGGGGGGGGGGGTCCTTGTTAGTTTACGCAAACCAAGCCAAGAAGGCTGATTCTGATTTTGATAATATGATCTGCACAAAAGATAAACTATTAATAATAATATTATTGTCAACGTCTTAACCCAGATTCGAACTCTTGGACAGGGGACTGGTAACTGCTGTGCAACGGCGGCTGTCATCTGCCGGCCTTAACGCAATGCGCCACAGAAGTATGTGCAGGTGCCCGTTCACGTGCTACTAAACGTCATTAACCACCTTAGTCCAGACTACTGAAATTTGGAAACTATCATGGTCCAAACTTACAGTACTATGTAAGTACGACAGTTTTGGGAAACAGTCGTAACTTACATGTTGGTTAGTTGAACGATGCATCCTGTTAGTAAAAAGCTAACCTCCGTAGTTGTACGGGAAACACCCCCCAGATCAGCTTGTAGGCCATTAGCAATCTGTTTATTTTATTTTATGAAGCCTACACAGTATATCACATGCCACATTCTCACTTTAAATAGACAGATGCAATAGCCATTGGTCAAGTATTGAGTATAAAGCAATTAAGATAGTACCCTATACAAAAAGTACTTCATACTATCATAAAAATTCGTTAAAACTAATAGCATTTTGCAACTTGACAAAACACTGGATTAAATATCGTAGGCACAGGAGAAAACTTGTACATCCATTGGCCCGTGGGGAGATCACATGCCAGTTGCCTCTCCCTTCAGTATGACTTGTTCGGCTGTGAGCTTGTTTCGCCAAAAAAAAAAACTATTGCAGATATCAATGCGTCTTTGTTCATGGGTTTGGCCTCACAGCAGAGGCTTAGACAACTATGACCCACGTTTTGGTTTCATAATTTGCACTACTTATTGACTGCAATGTAGTCAGTTGACTGCTTGACAGGTTATTTTTTTCTGTACAATACACAAATACATCTGCTTTATGCCGCAGAATTATGCACTTGGATAGCCTATAGAACGGGCACATTTTGGAGAGAACGCACGCAAGAATCTGTAGACTATTTGTGGCTGGTTACCAGCAAACAATGTTTAATGCATTAACTCAAGACGTCAAACATTTTCTAAACAATACAAACAGAAAGGATGCAGCAGGCAGCAAATGTAGAAGAGTCATTTCCAGTGGAAGAACAAAATGCTGAATGAAGCCCAAATTTATGAAGGCATATCTGGCAAGTTGTTATTTTTTGAAGACGTAAATGGTTGGGCTATAGGCCTAGTTTGCAAGAAGGAGACATAAAGCGTGTCATGAGCATGCCACACTATCCACAGCTGTGGTAGCGGGGGTAGGAGGATTACTGTTAGCGCAGGATTTATATAAAATTCTTCAACAGAAGGCCTGCCTCGAATGCAGGCTTGTGGTTTGCGTAGCCTACAGTAAGTAGGTCTAGTGAGTTAGGAGTCCTCTAGACTTCTTTTCAGCTATCTCAGAGGTGGAAAGTTGCGTTCGTTGGGGGCAGGGCCGGGTTAACAATTCATAGACTCTTGGGAACAAATGTCTGATGGCCCCCCCTGCCCCCCAGCCAACGTGAATCGGGCGGTCAGTTAATAGGCCTATCGTGAAGATTTGTATTGCCATTTAAGGCACGAGCGCATCTGTGAGGCCAAGCCTCACCAAGAAGCCCGTTTGTTTACAGCTAACATTACATTTAATTAAACTGCTTATAGGCTATGCCGAAATAGTTTCAACATTTTGAATATCAGTGTCAGGTGAATTAGGAAATGCCTTATGGCTAAAAGCTGCTTGGGATCCCCCCTATCAAGCAATAACCATACAAAAAGTTAAAAACAGATGACATGATGCGCATCACTGACATAATGCGCAAATAATATAGCCTAGATATTCCAATATATTTGAATACATGTGTTTATTATTACCGGGTATGTAGCCCCACTAGACTTTTACGGAAAAATTTTGTTTCGTCCCCGGGGGCCACTCCCCCCCCCCGTGCTGGGCCCCCCGAACCGCAAAAAAAGCAGTTTTTCCTAAATAACTACCTGAACCGTGGCACTGAGGATGAAGAATCTTTTATGGTATGTTGGTCTCAAGGGCCCACATAAACCTGGCCCATAATCACTCATTTGTAATTTGCAACCCCCCGGTAAAAAATGAAAATGCAATATTATTCTGCTTTAATCGCCCCTATCTTCGGTTAAGATGTTCAGAACTGCACCAAATTGTATGTGTATGATTGACCTGGCATTCTCTGGGGGTATGCCAAGTTTCGTAGAATTTCATCCATGGGGGGGTCTAAAAAAAATTAGGTTATGTGTACATTTAGTGACTGTACACTCATTGGCCTGTAGATGGCGGTGCACACATATACACATGCACACACACACAGGCACCCACATACTATCGGTATTAGAACGGCTGATACATAATTACAAATTCAGTAGGATTAAAAGAAAGCCAAAATAAATATTCATCATCATCATCATGGCTGCATTTCCAGTATTGCCGATAAGTAGTCGTTTGTCCACTAGATGGCGCATCATTGCAGTGAGACATAATTTTGTTGGAAGTTAAAAGTGGGTTGGAAAAACAATGGACGCTTCCTACAAGGACTGTACCGCAGAGAACGGTCTAATAAGGATAGGACCAGGGTAGGAATTTCACGGCGGCCACGACGGCCATGGCCATCGTAGCCCCTTGCATTGGCCGTGACGCCCCTTTGAAAATCAGAGGTTTACAGGCCACGGTGGCCTTGGTGCCCCCTTCTTTAAATATTCTGCTTTGCATCCTACTAATAGCGATATATATTTAGCCTATGGCCTGTCAAAACAATCTTAGCATTCACAGCGCAAATTACACAGTGGAGAAAGTGACAGCGCAAGAAAGAAAGTGCGTCCAAATTCACCCATTCTTCTCAGTTGAACTACTCGCAAAGTGCAAAGTAGCCTACTCATCACACAGACATAACAAGAATCACATGAAAGAGCTTTTTCTCAGTTTTTAAACGATGTTAGCCGCTAATTGCTGTGGTGAACGGTTCGCGAGAAAAGTGAAAAATATCATTCAATTTAATCATAAATTCTACTGAAGGTTTTGCGTCCATCTCCCTACCCATTCATCTCGGTGGAATACTTCACGAACCCTTCGTTTAACATACGACAAACCATACATCAGAATAAACAGCAGACCTTACCGAACAGAAAGGTGTAAAGCAGCCCCCTGTACAGTTAGCCGTTCAAGAGTAATCCCGTTTTGAATTTGCAGTAAATTTCAACATACATGCATGTCTCCAAATTTGGGATTTAAGTTTTACACTGTGTTTAAATTGTTCCACATTATTTTATTAACGGGCCAAATACAAAATAATTATTACAAATGTCGACTAGATATCGGTAAATCAGAGGACAGCTGACTAAGAGTTTGTGAAAGTAGCCTTAATGATCACAAAATGCTAAGCATGCATCTAGGCTATTTGAGTTTCTTAAAGCCGAGCTGTGCTTAAATTGTTCAATACATGATTTCATAACAGGCCAAATATAAAATAAATGTTAAATATAGCCTAGATATCAGTAGATATTAGATGATCAGATGATTTACAGTTATATGTAATATGTCATGTTTCATGTTTTTGTAATGTTTCATACAGTGATGCAGGTCTACTGCAGTGAATACAACTTTGATCATTTTTATAGCCTACTACTGTATTAACTTTGGCCTTGGTGCCCTGACATGTGGCCTTTGTGCCCCCCACCAAATATGCCCAACTGAAAGCCAAGTGGCCTTGCCCCCAGAATGGTGAAATTCCAAGCCTGGATAGGTAAATGTAATTCCCATTTCTTCTTGAAGCCGAAATAAATCTGAGGATGTTTATCGGACATGCTTGGTTTTTACTGCAGGTACGTTAATCTTATAATATCAATAAGGACCTAGGTAATGTTACCGTTAGCGTTAGTTGAGTGATGGAGGCCAATTTGATTGATTGCATTTGTAGAAAACTATAAATGCGGTTATACCAAGCAAATTGATAGCAGCACTGTAATTGTATCTTTCGACTGTCATTTGTTGCACGTGCTACAAAATCATTCTGTGCAATGGAAGATTTACCAGCGTTACACCGGTCTGATACAGTTTTGCCTATACATGCGTGAGACTGAGACGCCTGTTTATTTTGTTTTAAGTGCGTGCAGGGTGTGAGAGGGGAATCGATGTGCTTTGATTCCAGCTTGGTAGTTGTAGTCTGTGAAATTAAAAAGCACGTGTGTGTGAAGTATCCAAACAATGACACCTTCATTTCATTATAGCTGCTTTAGCAAAACACCTTAAGCTACTGTGTAGTGGGTCCCATTTAGAAGTGTCTACTTAATTCGCGCTTTCCTTGACTCATGGAGCTGCGTGAATTTTATTACAACTTTTCGCCAAACTATGGCAGTTTAAGTCCGCTTGATACTGTAAGGCGTAAGCCATTGGTTTCCAAAGGAGATTTTATTTGTGTCGCCAGCATAGCCTATTGACAATTTATGTTGTAAATAGGCCTACCTTATAAGCCTACCTGTAGCTTAGGGAAGCTAACAGCTTTCTATTTGGATCTAGTTTGTTAGTTACAGTTTTGTCATAACTCCCTGATGCATTTTTGCATAGCCAGAGCGTGGATATCTCAATCGGAAAATTAAACAATATCGGGTGCCTATGGACTAGGCTGGGTGAACCCATCTGATCTGCCCGCTATTTATTTTTTGATTTCTTAAAGATTGAGCTTGGTCTGGTGAAAGCCAGACTAGCCATGGACCTCAGTTACACAATGCAAAGGAACATGAATCAGCCTATATTTGCACGAACAATAACGGACAGCAGCTCTTCAACTTTGGCCCGTTAAAATGTGTATGAACAGTCTAGCGACGCATTTCATCAAGGCCCATTTGGACATGTCAGTTATTTGCACCACTGGTTAGATGTAAAACAGCATTTCGTTTCAGACTACTGTTATTTAATTTGTGCATTAACAATAACGTTTCAGACTACTGTTGCTTAATTTGTGCATTGACAATAAAGTATTACATGAACTAAAGATGACTAAAATCTTATGTAGAAGAAGAAACATTCACAAAAAATTCATCCATCCAAAAATGACCTTTGTTTTTGATAGCTGTTGAAAATGGCATGGAACTGACAGATGTTTTTGTTTATAAATAAATAAATAAATAAATAAATAAATAACATTATCCTAATACCTTTTGCTTTTCCCAAATACAGTGTAGCCTAGGTGTAAGTGACCTTTCATCAATCCAGTTGCAATGGATGAACTGTGATGAACTGCCCTACTTGTAATTGTTTAGAGATTTTAAAGGTTTTATAACAATGCTACATCTTCTTTGGCTATTTTACAATCTATTCACCTTTTCAGCACCAGTAGGCTACTTTCTGTGCAGTCGCACACACACACTCAGGCATGCCAAACAAGCACAAAAGTTTTAAGAGTGGGGGATGGAGTAAAATATGGAGACAAATTGAAGTGTGATTTATTTTCGCGGAACAGATGTACAGGACTGAGCGGCGGTCATATTTTGTACCGCTATGCGGTACATCTAGTTTTAGAGGGGATATTCGAACGTCATTTTTGAGCAATTTTGACAGCCCTAGTCCACTGTAGGCTACGCCAATCGTCTATTAACACCTTCCACTAACCCCGGTGAGTGGGGGTCGCTATAATGCGTGTGAAATAGCACCATTGAGTAGCCTATGCAAAATAGCCTTAAAATCGTTCCGGTGTTGTGTGCCTTCTGGTTTCTCCACGTACTGGTTTCCTTGCGCGTGCATGCGCTGCAGCAGTTGTCAGACATTCACAAACAAGTTGTTTTAGGCGGTTTGAAGTCGCTTTTCATACGCCATGAGCGCTCGGCTACATTACAGCCACTCGGACAAAAGACATGTAAAAAATATATGTTTTGAAAACTAGCATTAAACTGGATTCGATCCCGCAAAAGCAACACACGCGTGATTCTCTCTATCCTGATTCCCTACTCTTTGAGCCAATCAATTGTTACGCGAATCAATTAACTATTGTAGGCTACCATTAATTAATAATGTAGGCAACACCCAGGTAACATGTTGTCCAGGCTATCTGAAACAAGGGGTTGCCTTTTCATCAACAACAACTGGTTACGTTGGGCTGCTACAGTCGTCAGTGCACTGTGCACAGTAGGCCTATGCTACTCTTTGTGGTTGATCAACTAAAAATAAAAGATGTATTTGGTGATGACGTTATTGTAGGCCTAGTAGACCTAAATTCTGAGAAATTAAATGGTACGAGAAACGATCTACATAGCGCACCAGACCGCGATGTCTTCAAGGGTTGAATGAAGGGAGTTTGCAAAAATTAGTGTATTTTTCAAGTCAATAAACATTCTTAATTTTCGAATGTCTTTGTCAGGGAACATCTGACTTTTAAAAACCATAGGCCTGGTAGTCGCTCAGACAAGGAGTTATAAGATAAAGGCAATACCATTTGTGTCACCTAATGCAGTTCAGTGAATTAGCAAGATACCATCAGAAGGCAACAATCATAAAGCACAGTGCGCGCGCGCTCTCTCCCCTGCGCATGAATCTGTCTGCGTGTTGTAGGCTAGATTTGCGTGAGTTCTTTCTATCTGCTTACTTTTGTGAGTTGCGACCACCTAGGCTATGTTATAGACGTTCTATGAGGTACCAGTGTTTAGCTGCGTCACAAAACAATAAGCTTTGTCAGACTACTTTTAAAATGATATTCAGGGCTATATACATTTTAAACATTCGGGGCTGAAGACCCGACAAAGCCTTGCGTTAATTCTTCAGATGGGAAGTGTCAGGAATTTTCATATAGAGACGCTCTCATTGGTGGTTAGTATATGAAGTAGGGAATTGACAGCAACATATCCAATCACATTATGAGAGATGCTGAATTTAACATAAACTGCAATGTTTGATTTTAAATTAATGTAAATTTAGCCGGGACTGTAAGCTGTCACACGTGGGTGCTCGATGTTTTCAGTGGGTGCCCGAGAGACGGAGCATCCACGGTATCGGCGCCTATGACAAGCGTATCTCGCGGTTGCATCCATTACAAACAAACATGCAATGTGAACGTCTGGGATTGGGAAGAGCACTAAATGCTCTACTGAATAAGCATGAAGTCAAACCTTTAAATGAAAAACACTCTTTAATAATCAAAAAAATAAACCGCTAATGAAGTAAACTTGTGACCATCAAAAATCGTTTATCGCCTGTAACTCCGTGATAACAGGACGTAACAGGAAGGCATTTGGCTGAGCAACGGAGGTTAATATGCTTTATATTTTGTCCAAATGATGTCTGTCTATCATCGTTGCACTCGGAGAAAACCAGAATGTTTAATTTGTCCTGCGTTTCTTCTACGGCTGCAAACGGAATTCACTCACAGTTAACCAAATATTTCTTTATTAGGGCAGGCATATTTCTGGCTATTAAACTATTTCTAAACCAGTCTGCTAAAGTTTGTAGTGAAGTCTGTGTAGGGTTTTCCAGACTCCATTTCTTTTTACGAGACACCCTGCTCACTTGAGCCATCTACCGGTTGTTTGGGTTGTTGCAGCGTCACACTGGGAAAATACAAATTAAAGTCGCGTGATACCGCGTGATCCCACGCGCGGACCGCGAGTGAAGCTGGCCAAGTCGAAGCACTGCCCACTGTACGCAGGCACACACACAAGCACGCACACACACACACACACACACATAAACATAAACATGTACACGCACACATGCACACTAGAATTTCTCAGAATTATGAACAGGCAAGATGGGGGTGGGGTTGTATAAAATTAATTTTACATGTGAAATCTATGAACTAATCATGTTTTGGTACTTGTTGTCTAGCAGATACCAGTGAGAATTGAGTGTGGATAATGCAATTTAGTGAGAATCATATAGGCCTTTCAGCGTGATTTATTTTTGTGGAAAAAATGTGCTGGACTGGGCGGCAGTCATATTTTGTACCGCTCTGCGGTACATCTAGTTAATTGAGATGATGATCCCACTGTGACAATCTCATACCGTTGCAGCTTTACATCACACACACACACAACAAACAGCCCACACACACACACACTCACACACACACACACTCATTTTCACAGTGTGACTGGATGGATTGGTGTCTCACCCAGAGAAAAGTCTATGACTTGCGTCCGCTAGTCATTGTCTGTTTATCTATCTGTCTCTCATACAACCACACACATACACACTGGGATAGAGAGACATACCATGTGTCTTATCCATGTGGCAGCCACTCCTCCTGATGATAATACAGGAAACCAAAAGTGACCTTTCACACTGCTGTCTCCTCTCTTGCTCAGTGTGGTCAGGATGAGACATGGCGGACGCCTCAGTTGTCTAGATCTGCTAAAGGATCCAGTCACCATTCCATGTGGACACATGTATTGTTTGGTCTGCATTAAAGGCTGCTGGGATCAGGAGGATGGTAAAGGCATCTACAGCTGCCCCCAGTGCAGACAGACATTTAGGCCAAGACCTGCTGTCAGTAAAAACAGTCTAATTGCTGAGATGGTGGAGGACTTTAGGAAGACTGGACTCCAGGCTGCTGCTCCTGCTCACTGTTCTGCTGGACCTGGAGATGTGAAGTGTGACCTCTGCACTGGGAGAAAACTCAAAGCTGTCAAATCCTGCCTGGTTTGTCTGTTGTCTTACTGTGAAACTCACCTCAAAGCTCACAATGACCTCAATCCTGGGAGAAAACACTCAGTGATTGATGCCACAGGCCAGCTGGAGGAAAGAATCTGCTCTGAACATCAGAAGGTGCTTGAAATATTTTGTCGGACTGATCAGAGTTGTATCTGCTACCTGTGTACGATGGATGAACATAGAGGCCATGACACAGTCACAGCTGCGTCAGAATGGAAAAACAAAAAGGTAAGTAAGTTACTGGAGCTACACTTTTTGATATGACATTTGATTTGAAAGGTCTGATACACATAAGGTGTCTTGAAGTCTACAGATTTTTTACAACATCTCCTTCTCAGTAGAGAAGGCATGAACCAGGAAATCATAGCAGGTGCAAAGTGCAACATGTATAAATTCTGTCAAACATTGACATACTGTAGCAGCATCGATGGAATACCATACCGCACAAAAGGTTCAATGTTTTTTCAGGCTCTGAGCCAGCTTGACTTGTGTTTAATGCACAATGTCAGAGCTCCTACTGAAAACAAATGAATAGAGCATAGCACTGCTCTCAGATGCTTTCTGTTACAGTTGCTGTTCAAATGCACTTCCTGTTAATCAGATGCACTATGTATATTGTCCTTGTAATGATTCTATATTGTTTTTTTATAATTCCATTTTATGTACTTTGCTTTTTAAACTGTTTTTAATATTGCCCCTTATTTTTTTTATTTACTATTATTTGCTTTTGTTCATGCAAAGCACATTGAATTACCCATGTGTATTAGATATGCAATATAAATGAACTTGCCTTAAGTATGTCTGCCTTTTTATCAACAGAAGCAAGATCAAGGATCAACAGATCAAGGTGAGTCCTGACCAGAGAATTAATTAACCAGAAAAATAATTGATTAAGGTTTCAGCTCTCTAATATAATGTATAATTGTTATGGCAGCTGTGTTGATGTGCTATTACCAGATCACAGGTATAAAGTTATTTTGTGTCAACAAACTCCTTTTTTCATCCCATTGCTTAATGATAGTCATGATGAATTATGATGAATAATTGGCACACATCCAAAGAAAACTATTAGTATAGTAGTAGTGTTCTATTAAATATTACTAAGTACAATACATAGTCTGTGATATTAATGCTGAATCGTGGGGAGTGAGAAGAGTCTATTAGCAGTAATACATTGTAATTCCACCCTCAGGCCAGACTGTGCCCAGTGAGTAAGTGTGCCACTGCTGTTATCTCTACAGCACACAAAGACCCACTGACACCATGAAACACTTTCAGCTTCACCTCCCTCTGTGTGTCTCCTGCCCTCCTCTTTGTGTGTCTCCTAACAGAGCTCTGCACAGACAGCAGTGGAGGACAGTGAGAGGATCTTTACTGAGATGATCCGCTCCATTGAGAGAAGGCGCTCTGAGGTGACAGAGCTGATCAGAGCTCAGGAGAAGGCTGAGGTGAGTCGGGCTGAAGGACTCCTGAAGAAACTGGAGCAGGAGATTGCTGAGCTGAAGAGGAGAGATGCTGAGCTGGAGCAGCTTTCACACACTGAGGATCACATCCATTTCCTCAAGGTGACATCATTAATTTAAATTAAATGCGTTTCCTGAATCTGAAATAACATAATAATTAGATGTACTGCATAGCGATATAAAATATGATGCTCAATCCTGCAGTCTTTGTGTGTGTGTGTGTGTGGAGGGTGGGGTTTCAATTTGTAAACATCTCCTAGCGGTTCAGGACATCTCAGCTGAAGATGGTGGTGATTAAAGAGCCATGTTTTTGCATTTTCATTTTTACTGGGGAGTGCAACATCACAAATGAGTTATGGGCTAGGTTGATGTGGGCCCTTGAGACTAACATACCACAAACATTTTGTTATCTCGGGTGCAACGGGGTGGGTAGTTATTAAACGAAAAACTGCATTTTTTGGCTTTCGGGGGTCCAGCACAGGGAGGTAGTGGCCCCTGGGGACCAAACGCTTCTTTTCCGTGAAAGTATTTGGGGCTACATGCCCAGCAAGATTCATGTGCCTCAGTGTTTTGGTGTCCCAGGAATCATTGACCACAAATTCTGAGACTCTAGAGGCGGTCATTGGTCATAATAACATAACAGTTTCTACTGTATGACAGAGAGAATTCAGTTGATATATCTTTCTGTGCAAAGACATTGGTGTGTAAAAATAACTGTACAGTATGTGTGCTGTGTAATGTGTGTATAATGTGTGATAAGGATTGTATTGCTTTACATGGAGTAGGTATAGTATGTAACATGCACACATACTTAAACACATGAATGTACAATAACCAACACACTAAACAGACTGATTTAACCAAAATCAGATTTACCGGTAACTGATTTAACCCAAATCAGATTTAACTGATTTAACCCATTATGTCTGCAGCCTTTGGGGAAACAGCCCTGACTCTCACCTATGAGTATAAGTATATATACTTTTTTGATCCCGTGAGGGAAATTTGGTCTCTGCATTTAACCCAATCGGTGAATTAGCAAAACACAAACAGCACACAGTGAGGTGAAGCACACACTAATCCCGGCGCAGTGAGCTGCCTGCTACAACAGCGGCGCTCGGGGAGCAGTGAGGGGTTAGGTGCCTTGCTCAAGGGCACTTCAGCCGTGGCCCACTGGTCGGGGTTCGAACCAGCAACCCTCCGGTTACAAGTCCAGAGTGCTAACCAGTGGGCCACCTGACTCCAACCTTGTGGTTCTCTCTGCAGAATGTTGTGTCAGTCACTGCTGCTGACTGTTGCTGACTCTTTTGAGGCTGTGAAGGAGTCTCTGCAGTGAAGGTGCAGCTGGAGGAGAAACTGGATGGCATCTTCAAGCAGGAAGTAGCCAAGATATATGCAGCAGGTTGGACAATCATCTAGAATGGACACACAACCATGCACTACTTTTACAAGACATTGTTATGTCCGAATTGTTATGGATTCATTTTGACTGTATTTTCTGTCTCTCAACAGTGGCACATATCCAGATCATCCAGTCTTTAGAATGTGAGTCTGTCATTAAGATACATTCCATTCTACAGCTAAAATATAACTTCCTTTCAGAGCTAACAGGCCTGTCACGAATGCCAAAAGGAAACATTTCCGGGGGAAAAAATATGTGAAGATAATACAGTACATGCAAAGCGAGATGTGTGTTGGTTTGTTCTGTTGATTCTGGGTGAATGAGTGTCTATGTGTTGGTTCCCAGAGACTGATCCTGAACTCCCAGTCAGAAGAACAAACAGTAAGGAGAGACTGCCACCATACATTAAGTCTTTAATGACTGATTCTAACAGCCTCTAAGGCTTTACATTTGGGCTCTAGTAAAGGAATGATAGTTTCACTGAATCTTTTCATCTTTCAAATATTTTCTCAGCTGCCAAAACTTGAGCGCAAAAAAAGAGGCATGGGGGTGTTGCTGGTCTCTAAGAAGCTAAGGTCCTTTATATATTATGGCTAAATTTGCAGTAAGAGGCATGAAGTAAGACTTTTATGAAGGATTTAGGAGAAAAAAACAAACACACTAGATCTTTGAATTCATCTATAACAACAGAAAAAGGCAAAAGCTTGTGGAGATCAGAGATGGGGTTAGAATTCAGCTTTAACAAACAGTAACCTTAAAATGCACTCCAAATCAGATTGCATTCATTACTTCTGCAGTTGCCTTGTGATAATGAACTGATTGTGGTGAGTTAGAACTGAATGTCCTCTAAACATGCCTTTACCCTCCTAATGAAGATGATGGACTCGTAGTAGAATAGTGGAATATCCATCTTTACTTGTCAATGGGAGGTTTTTAGGCCCTTAAAGGTGCCATGTGTAATGTTCGGCAAAAAAATCAATTCATACTCCACATTCCATAAAAGATGGGGGCAGTATACCTCGAGAAAGTGAGTTGGTGTACCCTAGAGTAACAACCAAGACACGTGTATTGCAGTTTGGCTGGCAGTTATGTTGCCCGCATACCGCCTCCCATGGCCGAAACTGGTATAATGACACCTGTCGGGCTGTGGCTAGTAATTTAGCATGCTAATTCAGGTTGATATCTCTGCAGCACTATACCTTGTCATTTTTTTAATGACATCATCACCCTTATTTCTTCTCATTCTTTTGATGCGTGTAGCTCATTTTTTGGATATTTTTACCTCAATTCTTACACATGGCACCTTTAAGATTTAAACAGCTGGGGACTTACTTATTGTATAGACATTCATATAGACAATGTATAGACATTCATATGCAAAGTGCAGCCTTTTCTCCTTTTCTGTTATAAGTTATAAGTTGTTACAGGTACAGTACAGTATATGAGTTGTTTGGTCCAGCACTCTGAGAAACTACAAAAATAACTAGACTGCATTTCCGGCGGGAACTGCAAAAGTGTGCTTGCCCTGGTCCGGTCACCAACGTGAGCAGACAGTGACATACGCTATGCTGAACCTGGCTTGACCCAATGCGGTTCGTTGGATTTTACCTGTGGCCTGCCTTCGAATTTAGCTTCTATGACTAAAATCAAATCAATAAAATAAAACAACAGCAGTGATTGGCTGCAAAAAGAAATAATATCACACGTCTTGCACCTCTCAAACTGGGCTATCAGGTAACCTAGAGAAAAATGTGAAATTATGAAATATGACTAAGGCATTAAAATGCTGCTTGTTTGTCAGGATACTTTTTCACTGATTTATTTTAAAAATATGAGCTATGAGTATGAATGTTATATATTCCATCCCCTAATTCTGTTTTACTGGTTTATTTGACAAATAATCTATATGGATTTGCTCTATAAAGACCTTATGTCTGTTTGGGATTGTTTTGAGAGCCTATTGATGTATCTCAGAATAAAGGAATGTCCACAACATTTTTGTGTGTGTGAATGTATTTTACTTAACTCATTGAATGTAGCTGGATACTCATGAATGCATGTCTCTAATAGCCACAATAGGAGTAATTTTAGCAACACCGTATTTTGTGTGGCCCATAACGACCCAGTGGATCATGAAAATGTGCCAAAATTCACATTCCTTGCTTGTTGTTGGTACATTAATCCCATTCAGATTGCCACTTATCTGAGATGTAAGAGTTCAGTATAGGTTTAAGGTCTGGGGCAGGGATTTGACATTCTGTGACTTCTTCATTGAGGGCTTGCTCAGCAGCACTGTCCGCTTTCTCATTTCCCCTCAGACCAACATGGCCTGGGACCCAGCAAAAAACTACACTCAAGTTCTGGTTCTTTAGACATTCTAGATGATCAAGCTCAGCTTTGGTTGTACTTTTTGCGTGACATTAAAGCCTACTGGAAATATTATTAATTGCAATTTCATTGAATGCAATTTACTTTTACGATTAAATAAAATTAATTTATCCCTCTCACCCATAGTTTTCTATTTATTTACAAATGTACATAGGCCTACTGTAATTACATTTATACATAGTTATTCTACTGATCTTTATACTATTCATCCTGCACATAGACTTATCATGACCGCCGCGCAGCGAAGCGGCGGTCATATAGGTTTAGTCAGATTTTTTTTTTTTTTTTTTTTTTCTTTTTCGCATGCCCAAATTTCCGTCAATGAGTCCCGGGACACTGAAAGACCGGGGTACACGAAACTTGGTGGGCATGTAACCCCACATGGATAGCATGGAACCATCGTTTTTCGTTTTGATCTGTAGCCCCCCCCGCTGGACTGGACCCCCCGAAAGGAGGGTAGGGTAGACACAGTTTTCTGTGAATATCTCGAAAACCTTAGGGTTTAGGAGGACCTTTTTTTTTTTTGTATGTTGATCTCAAGGGGCCATGTCAACCCATTCCATAACCACTCATTTCATGTATAGCGCCACCTAGTTAAACATAAAAAAGTAAAAATGAGGTGTTGTAATTGAAGGTATCTGTGACCTAACATAGTCAAAACGGCACGAAATTGGAAGTGTAGGATCATTATGACACCCTCTGTATGCACGCCAAGTTTTGTGGAATTCCGTTCATGGGGGGCCACACAATAAATTAATTTATGTTACTATACACCAACTGGCCTGTAGGTGGCCGGAGACAGTTTTCTGTGAATATCTCGAGAACCGTAGGGCCTAGGAGGTCCACCTTTTTTATGTATGTTGGTCTTAAGGAGGCATGTCAACCCATCCCATTACCAGTTATTTCATGTATAGCGCCACCTAGTTAAAAATGAAAAAGCAAAAAATTAGGTGTTTTCATCACAATATCTCTGGCTGACAAGGTCAAAACTGCACGAAATTAAAAGTGTAGGATCATTATGACACCCTCCGAATGCATGCCAAGTTTTGTGTACTTTGGTTCATGGGGGGCCTTACAATAAAATAATTTATGTGTACATTTAGTGACGTACACCAACAAGGATTCCCGGGACACTGAAAGACCGGGGTACACAAAACTTGGTGGGCATGTACCCCCACATGGATAGCATGGAACCGTAATTTTTCGTTTTGATCTGTAGCCCCCCGGCTGGACTGGACCCCCCGAAAGGAGGGTAGGGCAGACACAGTTCTCTGTGAATATCTTGAGAACTGTAGGGCCTAGGATGACCATTTTTTTCCGTATGTTTGCCTCCAGGGGTCATGTTAACCAATTTCATGTGGACACATGTGCACAAACAGATACACACACACACACACACACACATAAATTCACAATAATCATACGTATGACACATACTCACACAGTAGACATATGTACGCTTGCATGCACAGGCATACACATACGCACGCACGCACACGCACACACACACACACACACACACACATAACATAAACATAACAAAAACAATCAAGAATTTCTCAGAATTATGAACAGGCAAGATGGAGGTGGGATTGTATAAAAAGAATTTCACATGTGAAATCTATGAACTAATCATGTTTTGATACTGGTTGTCTAGCAGATACCAGTGAGAATTGAGTGTGTTTCAGCGTGATTTCTTTTTGTGGAAAAAATGTGCTGGACTGGGCGGCGGTCATATTTTGTACCGCTCTGCGGTACATCTAGTTGATTAAGGTTTCAGCTCTCTAATATAATTTATAATTGTTGTAGCAGCTGGGTTGATGTGCTATTACCAGATCACAGGAATAAAGTTATTTTATCACAACAAACTCCCTTTTTTATCCCATTGCTTAATGAGTCCTGATGAATTATGATGAATAATGGGCACACATCCAAAGCAAACTATTAGTATAGTAGTAGTGTTCTATTACATATTAATAAGTACAGTACATAATGTAATATTAATGCTGAATCGTGGGGAGTGAGAAGAGTCTATTAGCAGTAATACATTGTAATTCCACCCTCGGGCCAGACTGTGCCCAGTGAGTAACTGTGCCAGTAATTTCCAACATCATACAATCCTCGTTGGAACATACTAATTAAATTGACATATACATCATAATTAAATTGTCTGTTTTCAGTTGAATGTTCTTGCATTCAATCAGTGCCAAAGCTCTGCAATATTGCATTCAGTGCCAAAAGTCTGCAATATGTAACCTTGGATATGCATTAGATCAGACGTCTTCAACATTTCTCAGACCAAGAACACCTATTAGAAACACAAGGGAGGGACCCTCTTGTATTACATCAAATTACGTTGCTTACTAAATCCGACCAACTATATTATATAGGACAACTTATTTTACATGAGACAGCAATGGTGTATACGATGCTAATCCATTAAAATATCAATTTTGCACAGAGATCATATATCTATAGATCAGATTTAATTGTTTCTATCCAGTCATCTCTCTCTCTCTCTCTCTCTCTCTCTCTCTCTCTCTCGAAGAATTTTCAATCAGTCAGCCCTCAACCTCAGTCTGAAGACTCATTCAGCACCTCTGTCAGCCAAAGCTTGTCTTTTGAGGCTGTGAAGGGATCTGTCTCCACACTGAAGGGGCAGCTGGAGGATTTCTTCAAGCAGGAAGTCATGAAGATCTCTGCAGCAGGTCGGTTACATTCATTAGAAAAGGAGAAAAGGTTACATAAAATGAAGTTTTTTGCCAAGTGCAGCCTTTTCTCACAGTCTCTTAGAAGTTATAAGTTGTTACAGGTCTATGAGTTGTTCGGTCAAGCACTCTGAGAAACTAAAAAAATAATTGATTGAAGCCAAGCGACTCACAAATGCATATTTGTACCCAGATAGTTTTGGTAATTCAATGCGTAATATACCAACTTAATGACTCATTTTCTCTGCATTTAGTTGGGTTGAGGAATTGATTAAAATGGTTCCATTGCATTCAAATCACAGACTGTATATATACTATATATTCAGTCTATGATTCAAATGAATCAATAAGCTGACACTCCAGAGAGTGTCCAGAGAGACTCACAGTGAACTAACTATAGGAACTACTGAAGCAACTTTGGGTTAGGTGCCCTGCTCAGAGGCACAATGGTGGCAGCCCCTGGGATTAAACTCACAACCTTTAGGTGTTCCATTTGTAAGCCCAGATCTCAAACCACTAATGCATTTCTTCTTTATGAGTGTCTGATGTCCAGGCTGTTTTTACTGAGCCAGTAACCAGGGAGGAGTTCTTAAAGTGGAAGTTGGTCTGGTCTACATACACTGAGACAAACATGTACACACAGTCATTCATTCAAGTATTTGTGGAATCGCAAACACACGCATGCAAACGCACGCGCACACACACACACACAGTCACTGCTCCACTCTCCTCCCGCCCACAAAACACATCTTCACTGTTATCACTCTCAGTTCTACCAGAAAGACTCAGTAGACAGAATAGAATCAGTTAACGATTTAATTAGTAAAGGAACGGCTTGGATGCAAGCATGATAGAGTCCTCAATAGGTAACAGTCTTTGGCGTAGGCCCCGTCTCAGATCCGTCCAGCGATGAGCGGATCTCGTCTCCTGCCGATGGATGAAGGCAGGGGCGGGGAGCCTACCCCCCACGACGAGACGGGGACCAACTGGTGGCGGTGGCTGAAGGAAGATGTGGTAGGTAGACCATGCCCGATGGACGTGGACTGCTGGCAGAGGTGGCTGGAGGGGAGGTGGAGGGGACGTCAAAGTCAGCGTACTGAGAAGCAGAAGCAGTGTTAGGTGGTACATATTTAAAGAGCCCACTGAATTCCTATAGGCTAGCGCTGATTGAATGAGTGAATGATCAGATTGCAGGGCTTTCCCGAAAGTAGGCAAAGCTAAGATTGGCTCCGTGTAAGCATGGGAGGAGTAAGCTACACTACGAGTCTTCCTAGTAGAACTTTCGCTGAAGCTATCATTACTCTGCTTGCAATAGTAAGTCCCTTCACCATACTTGCAGTACACTGCACCCCCCCTCTCCCCTACATACACAGCACATTATTTCATCAGGAAGCTTTTCCAACACACATCCCCAACATACTTACAGCACACTGCCCCCCCCCCCCCCCCCCCAATACACAGCACATTGTCTCATGAGGAAGCTTTTTTCCAACACACATATTGCACACTGCCCTCTCCCCACATACACAACACACACACTAAGACCCCTGGCAGTTGGGTTAGCCCCTTGAGCCGTGGATCTGCCCAAGGTTTCTTCCTTGGTAAGGGAGTGTTTCCTTGCCCCTGTTGCTCTTGGGTGCTCCTTGTTGGTGCCCCCCCCCCCCCCCCCCCCATCCTAATCCTCCCCCACCTCTCTTATGCAGCCCTTGCCACTTAATCTACTAAACCCCTCTTCTACTGCTTTTTTTACCCCCCCCCCCCCCCCCCCCCCCCCCCCCCATTAATGCACAAATAGGCTGACACCAGACATAATTTCACTGCATTTCTTACTTCCAGTAACTATATGCATGTGACAATAAACTTCCTTGTATCCTTTTACACACACACACACACACACACACAAATGCTAGTCTAAGTGTGTCTTCTCTCTTCTCCTCCATCAGACTCCTGTCACTTCACACTGGATCCCAACACAGCACACAGACACCTCCATCTGTCTGAGGGGAACAGGAGGGTGGAGTGGAGAGATGAGCTCCAGTCATATCCTGATCATCCAGAAAGATTTGATGGGTGGCTGCAGGTGCTGTGTAGAGAGAGTGTGTCTGGACGCTGCTACTGGGAGGTGGAGTGGAGTGGGTGGGTTTGTATAGAATTTCCCCTTGGGTGGGTATGTATCTATGTATCTATCTGTCTATCTATCTATCTATCAATCAAAAGCATCAGCAGGAAAGGTGATGAGTGTTGGTTTGGACGTAATGATCAGTCCTGGATGCTTCTCCAGCTCCTATTTCAGGCACAATAATAAAGACACTAATCTCCCTCTAGTGGCCAGCTCCAGAATAGGAGTGTATGTGGATGACAGGGCAGGGACTCTGGCCTTCTACAGCATCTCTGACACAATGACCCTCCTGCACAGAGTCCAGACCACATTAACTCACACACTCTACCCTGGGTTTAGATGTTACTTTACTGGACCATCAGTGAAGCTGTTGTGATCCCAGACCATATAGGCCCAATCCCCCACACTCTACCCTGGGTTTTATATAGTATGTACTAGATCATCAGTGAAGCTGTTGTGACTCACACCATATACAGCAGGACAGAAATGTAAAGACCCCAGACACATATAGATAGATGCTGTTATCACATCCACACAAACACCCATAAACACATCCAATCTCATCACACATATAAGCCACGACCACTCACATTCACTCACACACTCTGCCCTGGGTTCAGACCCGCATCTGGATCATCAGTGAAGACGCTGTGACCCACACCACATACAGCAGTATAGAAATGTAAAGATAGATGCTGCTATCACATCCACACACCCACACACACACACACACACACACACACACACACACACACACACACACATAAACACATCCCTTCTCATCACCACACATACAGTATAAGCCACCACTCACACAATGGTGCAGTTGCCTCTCAGCTGCCTGAGATTCTCTGTTCTTGATGAAAACAAAAGAGCAAAACCACTCCCTCATCTCTGGACCCCAGCAGATATTACAGCATCTGCACCTCTGCTGGAACAAACATCAGCACACCACACATAAACTATTGGGTAGGAAATGTGTTGAGCCCAGTGTTTCACCCCCTCTGATCCTCTCCCACAATCCATCTCCTCTCCCTCCTGCTCCCCCTAACCCTCCTTCCCCTCCCCCAGGTGTTCAGGCGTTTAGTCCCTCTGTGATTGGACACATGTCTGATGGAAAAAAAAAAATTAACAATTTCCTCTATATGTAGTCCTGTGATTGTGATATGTATTGGGGTTTATTGTTAAATTCACATAACTAAATAAATACATGAAAAAAATCACACAGATCACTTTTTTACAAGTTGTTGAATTTACTGAATTTGCTTATCATAGGACATGGGAAATCACAACAAGAAAGATCATATGAATATATAAGAATACAATACATTCCTCTTGAAAACAATCAATTTTGCATGCAAGTCTATGAGAAAGAAAAATCAGAGAATGTAGCCTTGGTAATGTACCCTACCGTCTCTATAGAATGTTGTCAATCAGAACACTCCATCTGACTCTGAACTCAGAATGTTGAACTCATCTCTTTCTGTGGAAGAGCAAAGACTCACCCTGAGTGCTGCATGTGTGCAATGAAGCTGATGTGTGTGTCTAAACGTATGTGATGATGGTGGCAGGGGTAGACGTGTAGGTGATAATATGAAAATAAATGACATATCCCCCACATACATCATTTATCTTGTATGGCAGATTTCATTCATAAACTCTTTTGGGAAAGTAACTTTCTAGCAAATGTTATATTTTCTAAAGGGCATCCATATGTATTTAGGCTAGGACCTTATGTGTTCTTGATATTTTAACCTAAACTGCATTGCTTAATGGCCCATTCCCAGTAGGCATCCAGGGAGGCATATCTCCAGTGGGTAAAAAAAGGTGTACAGGGCATCCTACATGCGCCCAAGCGAGCCACTGTTGTGTAGCATTGAATGCTGTCTGTCCACACTGAATCCGTTAAATAATCTCTTCTATTCGCATCATATTTCTCATTCAAAATAGCAGAGCAACACGAGCAACAGAAATAACAGAGACGGTTGCATCACGCTACACTGCAGCACGTGTGTTTCACGTGAGCACATTAAACTAAACTTTAGATTTTATTTTGCTCATGTCCCCTTAGGGGCTCCATACATTTAAATCCCCTATAATCCTTTATTTAAAAAAATTAACCCTTTCAGCCTCACAGAGACACATACATTTAAAGAAAGCATAAAACATATCCTTATAGCATATGAAAGGAATGGTCTACATTTGAATGCATTACACTTTTAGTCAGATTTAACTAATTGCATTTACATTGACATCTATTCTTACAGCAATAGAACAGAATAAAGGGCAGTTTCCGAGGCGTACATTCTGCTAAAAGTGGATAAAAGTGTCTGCTAAATATCAGTCAAATTTAACGTTGGTCTTTGTTTACACTTGTTTTAACGCTGTCCACTTATGATGAGATGACCAAACACACATTTTAAAAATGAAAACAAAGTAAAAGGGGTCCGAGTGTGGAGAGGTGAGGTGCAGGTGCAGCACTTCCACCAGTGGCCTACAGGGGGCAGCAGTCGCACTGACACTCTGTCTCCACATGGTGGCAGTACAGATCCATGGATTGTTGGTTAGTACATTCTCCTTATCTCATTCTCTCTCTCTCTCTCTCTCTCTCTTGCACACATGTGCGCACACACACACACACACACACACACACACACACACACACACAGCAGCAGACGGAAGGAGAAAATGATTAAATGTGTTGTCTATTGTGCCTCTTTTAGAAGAATGTTTCTACATGTGGACCTACCTGCAGGTCCTGTTCTGTTTCCTGAATGGCCTCCTGCAACAGACTCTGCAGGCGACTCTCAAAGGTCCTGCTCTCCTCAATCATGACAAGAGACTCCTCACTGGGAACACATCACACACACACACACACACACACGCAAACACACACACACACACACACGCAAACACACACACACACACATACACACACAAAGAGAGATCAGACTGAGAGACATTTTTCTTGACTAGGTAATTTTTTTTTAAATTACTGTAAATATCGGTACAACCAAGTGGGCAAACTGATATCTGATCTTAATAGGGAGATTACATATAATGTGGGGATGTTTATGACACAACCAACTCACTAGTGGCAAAGTCACAGGATGACTTTAAGACGGGCAAATCTGAGACTTAACTGACACACATGAATGCAGGAAATAAATAGTTGAGGCAGTGCTGGCGGGATGCCATGGTAACAATCATCTCGGGCCTGTCGCAATTACAGGTTAGATGACAACTCCTAAAGTCAAGTACTCCTGAGCACATTTATACTGTAGGGAAATCCCAACTAGGTAGGTAGGTAGGTAGGTAGGTAGGTAGGTAGGTAGATAGATAGATAGATAGATAGATAGGTAGATAGATAGATACTTTATTGATCCCCAGGGGAAATTCAAGAACTAAGTTTGCAATGTCATGAGAATATATAAAGATTATGGAGCAGGATGGCTATATCATCCTGAGACAGTTTCTTTTGGCACTGTAAGTTCATGAAGAGAACAGAATATGTAGCATGAGATATACGATGAGAAGGAGGACTAAATCACAAAGTTTATTTCATACACATACATAGAACAGAATGTAATTTAATTGAAACAGAAAAGTGTGGAGCATTTGCGGACCAATCAGAGTGTTTTCTCAGTGAATGCTCTGAGGGCCAGAGAAAACCCAGAGAGATCCTGTGTGAGTTCCACACTAGTCCAGCATGGGACCCCCACTTCACAGCATTTGGGTCACTGGTGTCCATGTCTGTGTTCATGTGAGAATTGTGTTTGTTTGCTCAGTGGACTACTGTATGTGAACTGACTTAGATTCTGAAGAGAAAATGGAAACCTTAAATACAAAATCAATCTGTGAGCAGATGAACCAGGAAAGACCAGTTTGATAACATGCTTCAAGCTCATGAAAACACCCAGCCATCTCAGGCATTCTGAAAGTGTTTGGATCTATTTTATAACAGCATACATAATGATCACAGTGTGTTGAGTCCACTTCAGTTCATGCCCTAAATGCCAATCTGATCCCACCCCCTTCCCCAGTCTCTGAACCAAACCCAAACACACACACACACACACACACACACACACACACGCACACACACAGAGAAAGAGACTGAGAGACTTATTTTATTTTTCTTATAAATTAAATACTTGTACAACCAAATGGATAAACTGATATCTGATCTTAATAGGCAGATTACACATAATGTGAGGATCTGTATATACAGATATTTACATATGTACATACACACATTTACATAACAGATATTTAGATATCTGTATACACACAGTCTGAAGAGGAAATGGAAACCTGAAATACAAAATCAATCTGTGAGCAGATGAACCTGGAAAGACCAGTTTGATAACATGCTTCAAGCTCATGAAAATACACAGCCATCTCAAACATTCTAAAAGACTGTTTGGATCTATTTTATAGCAGAATACAGAATGATCAGAGTGTGTTCCAGCCACTTTTGTGCATGCCTTAAATGCCAATCTGATCCCAACCCCTTTCCCAGTCTCTGGACCGCACACACACACACACACACATACACACACACATACACACACACACAAACAAAGACAAAAAGAGAGATAATTAAAACGTTCTTGTGAGTGACTAACATGTTACTTTTTTAAAATTAAATACCGACATGAACAGGTGGGCAAACTGATATCTGATCTTATTTGCCAGATTACAATGTAAGGATCTGTACAACTCAACCAACTCACCATGAGTGGAAAAATCGAAAGATATAAAGATTAGTATGGCTACATCACTTTGAAACAGGGCTATTTTATATGACACTGTAAGTACATGTAGATTATAGCATGAGAAAATATAATGAGGGGGGACTAAATTACAAAGTTTATTTAATATACGTACAAGAATAGAACAGAATGTAATTTAATTGAAACAGAAAAGCCTGGGGCTGTTTATGGACCAATCCAAGTGTTTTCTCAGTGGATGTTGTGTGACAGAGCAAATCCAGAGTGATTTTGTGTAAGTTCCACACTGGTTCAGCATGGGACCCCATTACACAGCACTGGTCCAGCAAGGGACCCCCACTACACAGTATTTGGGACTCTGGTCCACTACAAGGCCTTTGGAACACTGATCCATCATGGGACCCCCACTACAAGGCCTTTGAAACACTGATCCATCATGGGACCCCCACTACACGGCCTTTGGAACACTGGTCCATGTCCATGTTCCTCTTCATGTGGGGTTTGTGTTTGCTCAGTGGACCATTTGGACTGATTCTTAGAGTCTGAAGAGGAAATGGAAACCTTAAATACAAAAACAATCTGTGAGCAGATGAACCTGGAAATACCAGTTTGATAACACACTTCAAGCCCGGGGAAAGCTTAGCCATTTCAGGCATTCCAAAAGACTAGTTTCGATCTATCTCATAACAGCATACAGAATGATCACATTGTGTTCCAGCTGCTTTAGTTCATGTCTAATGCTAATACAATCCCACCCTTTTTTCAATCTCTGGACCTCACTCTCTCTCTCTCTCTCTCTCACACACACACACACACACAGTCAGATATTTGTTTATCTGAGTGTATCTGATTGGCTACATCCCCATCCCCACCCTACTGAGGAGAGTCCTGATGAAGTAAAACTCTTGATGTATTGGCAACATCATACCTCTAAAGTGGATATAAATGGTGGCATAGATAAAGAGAATGACCTGCTTGTTTATCTGTACTTCAGTTGAACAGATGCCATCAACATGAAGTTAAAGGTGAGGCCATTTTGATGAACTGACTCCAAAACATATTGTCAAAGAGTACAGTCCCCACCCTTCCTCACCCCGCCCTACCTGTCCTCCTCCTGAGAGTTCTGACGAAGCTCAACAGAAACTCAACCCTCACTCTGCTGCTGCTTCTCAGAGTGTGTGCTTGGTGTGTGTGAGAGCTAGAAAATGGCGGAGGCGATTTCTCAGGAGGAAGACTCTTTCACATGTCCAGTGTGTCGGGATCTGCTGAAGGATCCAGTGACTATTCACTGTGGACATAATTTCTGTAAGAGGTGCATTAAGGGCTGCTGGGATCAGGAGGATCAGAAAGGAGTCTACAGCTGCCCCCTGTGCAAACACACCTTCACTCCCAGACCTGTCCTCTACAAAAACCCTCTGATTGCTGAAATGATTGAAAAATTTGGGAAGACCGGAATCCAGGCTACTGTTCCTGCTCAATGTTATGCTGGACCTGGAGATGTGGAGTGTGATGTCTGCACTGGGAGAAAACTCAAAGCTGTGAAGTCCTGTCTGGAGTGTCTGGTGTCTTACTGTGAAGATCACTTCAAAGATCACAATAGACTTAATCGTGGAAGAAAACACTCAGTGATTGCCACAGGGCAGTTACAGGAGAGGACCTGCTCCGAACATAAGAAGGAGATGGAAGTATTTTGCCGTACCGATCAGAAGTATATCTGCTATAAGTGCATGATGAAGGAACATAAAGACCATGACACAGTCACAGTTGAAGAAGAATGGAAAAACAAACAGGTGAGTATTGGAGCTACACTTTTGGTTTAATTCTATTTGACAGACCTGATACACATAAAATGTGTTTATGTTACAATAACATTATAGCCTGAATGCCAGACAAACTTAGCTCCGCCCACAACATTTGAGGTCGGGAAGTAGAGGTCTGCACTCCCGCGGTAGACCCGACGCAAAAGAGTGCGGCGCGGGACAACTTTTGAAAGCTCTTTGCGGGAGCGGGCGGGATGAGAGAGGTGCGTTCGCGGGTGCGGGACAAACCGATGATTCACTGCACTCTCGCAAATTAAATATGTGCGTCAAATTAAATATGGAAATGATTAAAGTACTGTTCATAACTATAGTTCAGCTGGATGTTCTGTTAGGCAGCATTAAAAAACGGGGTTTAAGCATAACTGACGGATAGCAGGCCTATAGCCTATATTGTCATTTACGTGGGTTCAATTTGTTCCTGCTGCTCATTGTCAAAACTCAAAAATCGAAAGCATGACAGAGGAAGAGGGCACCAGACTAGGCCTACTTCAGTTGTTACATCTGGAGTCTGAAAAATCAGTCCAGCGCAGACCTCTATGGGGAAGTTCGGTCGGACTTATTCCGTTGTGGAGCAACTACGCCTGAACCAGAGCGGTTCGGACCAGAAGAACTCCTGAACAGTTTTGTTCAGAGCTGAAAATGCAACTGTGTTTGACAGAGGACAGATGTAGGTTGCTAGTGACAAAATATTAGCTTTGAGTATATGATGTCTTTGTAAATGACGTTTAACTAGATGTACTGCAGAGCGGTACAAAATATGACCGTCGCCCAGTCCAGCACATGATTAGTTCATAGATTTCACATGTAAAATTCATTTTATACAACGCCACCCCCATATTGCCTGTTCATAATTCTGAGAAATTCTTGAATTGTGTGCATGTGTGCGTGTACATGTTTATGTTTATGTGTGTGTGTGTGTGTGTGTGTGCGTGCTTGTGTGTGTGCCTGCGTATGTGCCTGTGTTTGTGCATGTGCATGCATGCGTACACATGTAAAAAATCGTTTTTCGTTTTGATCTGTAGCCCCCCCGCTGGACTGGACCCCCCAAAAGGAGGGTAGGGCAGACACAGTTTTCTGTGAATATCTCGAGAACCGTAGGGTTTAGGAAGACCACCTTTTTTATGTTGATCTCAAGGGGCCATGTCAACCCATTCCATAACCACTCATTTCATGTATAGCGCCACCTAGTTAAACACAAAAAAGTAAAAATGAGGTGTTGTAATCGCTAACATAGTCAAAACTGCACGAAATTGGAAGTGTAGGATCATTATGACACCCTCTGAATGCACGCCAAGTTTCTTGGAATTCCGTTCATGGGGGGCCACACAATAAATTAATTTATGTTACTATACACCAACTGGCCTGTAGGTGGCCGGAGACAGTTTTCTGTGAATATCTCGAGAACCGTAGGGCCTAGGAGGACCACCTTTTTTTTGTATGTTGGTCTTAAGGGGCCATGTCAACCCATCCCATTACCATTTATTTCATGTATAGCTCCACCTAGTTAAAAATTAAAAAGCAAAAAATTAGGTGTTTTCATCACAATATCTCTGGCTGACATGGTCAAAACTGCACAAAATTGAAAGTGTAGGATCATTATGACACCCTCCGAATGCATGCCAAGTTTCGTGAACTTTCGTTCATGGGGGGCCTTACAATAAAATAATTGATGTGTACATTTAGTGACCGTACACTAACAGAGTTTTCTGTAAATATCTTGAGAACCGTAGGGCCTAGGATGACCAATTTTTTGCGTATGTTTGCCTCCAGGGGTCATGTTAACCCATTCCATATGCACATATGTGCATTAACAGATACACACGCACACACATACATTCACAGTGATCATACGTATGACACATACTCACACAGTATGTATGCACATCATATATGCCTTTCAGCGTGATTTATTTTTGTGGAAAAAATGTGCTGGACTGGGCGGCGGTCATATTTTGTACCGCTCTGCGTTACATCTAGTTTATATATCGATAATGTATAGAATGCCGGTCATTATCGGGAAATAGGTCCCAACAGGGCAAACCGGACCCCGACACGCAGCGGAGGGGTCTTGTTCCGCCCTGAAGGGACCTATTTCCCGATAATGACCGGCGTTCTATACATCATCCTGCTTATTACACGGTTACTTGCCAAAACGAAACAATAAACTCCCCACGATATGACTCTTTAGCCTACATAGCTATAGCCTATTGGTTACCATTTCATCGTGGCTTTTGCTGAGAAACAAATAGTTCGCTGAACTTAAATTAAACATTCTTTAGAACACAGCTGATCAACCGTCTGCTTTCACTTTTGAATGAAGTTCCAGTCCTTGCGTGTGATATAAAAGACGGGAATTAGAAGCACAAAACCCATTTTCCTTGACGGCTGTCTGTTATTGTTATAGTACAGACAGGGAGACCCAATAGCAGTTCCTTTCAGTGCTTTTATTTTTTCACACGTGGAAGACACAAATCCAACAAAGGGAAAAAACTCAGAGGTTTAACTAGTTGCAGTCTGTATTAAAGTCAACAGAAGAAGACCAAGCACAGAGGCTCCAAAACTGTGGTTCAAAAGGCAAAAAAACCTCAGTATAGGTAGTCCATAAATTTTCAAGAAAAAACTCAAAAGGCTGCACAAGCAAGCGTCCACAGCAATCTTCAAGAAAAAAAAACTCAAAGGCTGCATAATATAGGCCTGTATAGCCTAGACTGACGTCGATGACAAAGTATTCTGCTTTGGGGAGTTATTTGCTATGGTATGGCATGGCCATGGTATTCAAATATACTGTAGATATGTACAACATAGGCTGAAAGTTATGTTTAACGTTCCATCTCCCAAAAATCGGTGACGTTTTATTCATTAATCTCTAAAGTAATGAGTCAAAATCACAACTTCAGGCGGCGCTCTTGTCCACCATCTAGCCTGGCCCAGCTACAGTAGATGGTTTTCATCAGCCGGTGCTCGTGGTTCAGTAAACGCAAGCGCAAAAAAGGAAAATTAGAAAATTGACACATCATTTGAATTTAACTTCTGAACAGAAAACCGTAACTCTGTTCAACTGAAAATCAAAATAAGCATCAATAACCCATTTACCGTGCCGTCTTAAAGAATGGATAACGGATTTTTAAGCCTATTTTTATATTGTTTCATGTGAATTCTGCAAATAGAACACAGCACTGCAAAGCGTTACACGGACCATGATACAGCACATACGATTCAATATTTATTTACATACTGCAACTACACTTATACATAGCCGTATTCTACTGCTTTTCATATTATTCAACCTGCACACTTATTCTTACAACTCTTACAATGGTACTGTTACCACACTGTACATAGCTGTGCATACTGTACATATCTGTACAGTTCATACTGAATATCCATATTTGTTCTGTTTTTTCTTATAATATATTCTCTTCATACACTGCATATAACTATATCATTATTAATACTCTTATAATGTTACTGCTACAACACTGCACATATCTGTACATGATGTTCATACATTGTTCATACTACGTAGCCATATTTATTCTGCTCTTATAAAGTTATCACTAATACAATGCACATAATTATATTTAATTTATATTACTGTAAATCCCCCACTGTAAACCAACTGTATAATACTGTCTAGACTGCACTTATGTATGCACCACCTGTCTATAATTTGCACTTTTCTGCTTTTTTGCACTTCTGGTTAGACGCAAACTGCATTTCGTTGTCTTTGTACTTGTACTCTGCACAATGACAATAAAGTTAATTCTAATCTAATATAATCTAATCTAATCTAATCACAGGAGAAATACTTTAGATATTTCACTGCTAGTAAAACAAACATGGTGAAGCAGCTTTTATGCGGTGCAGCACTCGAAACAACTCCGGGTGACATAAAAAATGCACCAACCTTTGCTAGTTTCAAATCTAGACCCAAGACCAAGCTGTTTTTGGATGTTTTCAGCTAACTGATCAAATGCAGTTCCTGTTGATCAGATGCACTCTGTCATTTTATGTGTTTAAATTATTCTACTTTATGTATTTTATGTCTTTTCAATATCAACATGAGACCTCCACTTTTTTAGGTATCCACATTTCTGGTCTTACATTGTCCTGTTATGCTTGTATTTACTAGTATTTACAATGCATTGCTTTTCTTTATGTATAACACATTTAGTTACCATGTGTATGAAATGTGCAACCCATAAACTTTCCTATCTGCATTTTTATCAACAGAAGCAGTTAAAGAAGAATCAGAGGAGAATCCAGGAGAGAGAGAGGGAGCTGCAGGAGCAGCTGAAGGCTGTGAAGATTATCAAGGTGAGTACTGATCAGAGGAGAAGACAACAGCTGATTGATTAAGGTTTCACCTATCAAATGTATTTATAAACACATTTCAGCTCCCAAATGTATTATAACTAGATGTACAAAATATGACCGCCGCCCAGTCCAGCACATGTTTTCCACAAAAATAAATCACGCTTAAAGGCCTATATGATTCTAACTGTCTCACTAAATTGCATTATCCACACTCAATTCTCACTGGTATCTGCTAGACAACAAGTACCAAAACATGATTAGTTCATAGATTTCACATGTAAAATTCATTTTATACAACCCCACCCCCATCTTGCCTGTTCATATTGCCTGCGTATGTACCTGTGTTTGTGCATGTGCATGCATGCATACATATGTCTACTGTGTGAGTATGTGTCATACGTATGATTACTGTGAATGTATGTGTGTGCGTGTGCACATGTGTGCATATGGAATGGGTTAACATGACCCCTGGAGGCAAACATACGTAAAAAAATGCTCATCCTAGGCCCTACGGTTCTCGAGATATTCACAGAAAACTGTCTGCCCTACTCTCCTTTCGGGGGGGCCAGTCCAGCGGGGGGGCTACAGATCAAAACGAAAAACGATGGTTCCATGCTATCCATGTGGGGTTACATGCCCACCAAGTTTCGTGTACCCCGGTCTTTCAGTGTCCCGGGAATCCTTGTTGGTGTACGGTCACTAAATGTACACATAAATTATTTTATTGTAGGGCCCCCCATGAACGAAAGGTCACAAAACTTGGCATGCATTTGGAGGGTGTCATAATGATCCTACACTTTCAGTTTCATTCAGTTTTGACCATGTCAGCCAGAGATATTGTGATGAAAACACCTAATTTTTTGCTTTTTAATTTTTAACTAGGTGGCGCTATGAAATAAGTGGTAATGGGATGGGTTGACATGCCCCCTCCAACAGAGTTTTCTGTGAATATCTTGAGAACTGTAGGGTCTAAGATGACCAATTTTTTGCGTATGTTTGCCTCCAGGGGTCATGTTAACCCATTCCATATGCACACATGTGCATAAACAGATACACACGCACACACATACATATACAGTAATCATATGTATGACACATACACACACAGTAGACATATGTACGCATGCATGCACATGTACACACACAGGCACAAGCACATGCACGTGCGCACGCACGCACGCACACACGCGCACACACACACACAAAGATTAAACTTAGACAAGAAAATGTTAGCCATTTCACACATTTTAACCTAATATGGCGTTAACTAAAAAGCATAATAGATTCAAAGCCAACTCTTAACATGCCTCAAATTTGACATTAGGTTTCTAACACGACTAACTTCACTTACTGACTGCTGTTTTTTTTCTCCTTTGAGTTGTCAGATACATCATCTGTGAAGCCAAACATTATTATGTTTTGGTATCAGAACTCCCCCTATTACCGTTGGTCCCGTATTTCCGCCATCTGGCGTGTACTGTATGTGCCATTTCTATACAAACCAAGACGGCGGATTCCTAAAGAAACGCAAGCACCCACACCACAGGTGTATCTAAATTAGCAATGTGCCAAAAACGAAATTTGACCATGACTCGAAGAACTGTAAACAGTGTTGTAAGGCTGCGTGTACACATCCGCTTGGAGCTCCAGTGGAATTTTAATTTCATGACGAGAATTCTCGGCCTAACCGTTCATGTGCTGTGAAACGGTGTAAATAGGCGACCCACCAGGCCAGCACTAACCTCCGAGCATGGTAAAGAAAATCGGATATTTCAGGCAGTAAATGCTCCCGTTAAGAAACAAAACAGATATTGTTCATATCTACCCACCAATGGCTACTGAAAAATGTAAGGTTCATTTATCAAATGTGATTTTGAAGTATTGAAAAACGTTGTTTTAGAATTTTTGAACGAAAGTGGTGATAATTGGAGGTATTACGATATAAACGTAGAGCCTTCCATATTTGCAAGTTAGCCTACCTCAGTCTGTCTCATTTGATCTGGCAGTTGTTGTTGGTTTGTCGCGTCACTTGGTAACAATGACAGGTTCGCTCATGTGACACATGCAACAACACCTAAGCAGATTTTCAAAAATCGTGAAGTTAACTCCTTAATATCTATGAAAAAATTAAAAAGTCAAGTCATTAGTCTCAAGTCTAAGTCAAGTCTCCAGTCATGAATAGCAAGTCAAAGTCAAGACAAGTCTTTTATACATGTTGATCAAGCAAGTCTCAAGTCCTAAAAAATGTGAATCGAGTCAAGTCATGTGACTGGAGTCCCCCATGTCTGTTAGTTAGTACTTGGATAAGAAACCTCCTTGGGAGAGTATGTTCCTGCTGGAAGTTGGGTTTGTTTGCTGTCCAGTAGGTGGCACTCTTCCCTGAGGCCAAAAGCCACCAAACAAATGTCAATCCCAATGTCCTATTGCAGTGACAGGGACACTGTACTGCAGGAGATGTTTTCCTTTGCATGAATGGTAAATTGAGGTCCTGACTCACCATGGTTGTTAAAGGTCCCATGGCACTTATCGCAAAGAGTAGGTGGTTCCCTGATTTGCTGGCTAAATTCCCAACCTGGTTCTGTCAGGTTGCTGAGTAGGTTTGGACCCAAATGCACGACAAGAGTCTTGAGAATACGTCCAAAAACTATTTTACTTTCCAGAAACATGGGCAACATGACAAAACCATAATGACGAAGCAAAGACAAAGACAACCACAAGACCTTAAACACACAGGAAGGTAATTAAAGGACAGACGATAGCGCAAAAACAAGGAGACACAGGTGAACAAGGCACTAATCAGACTAATAACTTAACAAGACTCAGGTGAGGGGCGGAGACATGAGACAAGCCACATGGCAATTTAAACAAAGGAACACATGGCACATGACACAGGAAGTAACAAAGACAACAGGAAGTAAACAAGAGAACACAGCAAACTACAAACTAAGAGTCCCAAAAACCAAAACACAAACTCCAAACCGTGACAGGTTCATTCAATTTGGCCTTGTAATCATCCTCCCAGTGTGTAATTGGTTCATTCACTCCTTCACTCTCCACCTGAAACTAATGTGTGGTGAACATTCTGGCACATAATGGCTGTTGTGCATCACATTGGTGGTGCTTAGTGAGATTCCGCCTCTCCTGTGAAGCACTTTGAGTGTCAAGAAAAGTGTTATAACTGTAATATGTTGTTGTTACTCCTGTTATATATATACTTTACATTTGATGTTTGTTAACATTGTTAAATTATGGTGATTCACTAGTCCCCTACAGTATTTTGAAGGAAGTAACCAGTTCTGCATGCATTATTACAGATGGGCTAGGTTATTGGTAAAGTGGTTGAATAGCACACTACACATGCACACACACACACATGACACGCACAAACACGCACACGCACACCCTCACACACATGCACCCACACATACAAACACGCCTACATACACAAACACACACACACACAAAAACTAACTGACATGCAGGCACACACACTCAATAAACACACACAGAAGCACACATATACACAAAAACAACCACACAATCTGCACACACTCAATTACAAACACAAAAAAGGAACAAAGTAGGAAATGAACACAATTTGACAAACATGACTTATTTTTCTGGAAAAAATGTGCTGGACTGGGCGGCGGTCATACTTTGTAGTTATTACGACAGCTGTGTTTATGTGCTATTGATAGATTACAGGTATACAGTTATGGGCCAGAACAAAGTCCATTTTATTTTTATTGATTGATATATATGCTGAATTCATGATGAGTAATGGGCATACATTGTAAGCAAACTATTACTATAGTAGTATTTTATTAGATATTAGTAACTACGCTGCAAAGTCTGTGACATAAGTGCTGAATCGTGGGGAAGAGCTTAAATTAGCAGTGATAAATTATAATTCCACCCTCAGGCAAGATTGTAGTGTGCCCACTGACTAACTGCCTCTGCTGCCATCTCTACAGCACACAAAGACCCACTGACACCATGAAACACTTTCAGCTTCACCTCCCTCTGTGTGTCTCCTGCCCTCCTCTTTGTGTGTCTCCTAACAGAGCTCTGCACAGACAGCAGTGGAGGACAGTGAGAGGATCTTTACTGAGATGATCTGCTCCATTGTGAGAAGGTACACTGAGGTGAGTCGGGCTGAAGGACTCCTGAAGAAACTGGAGCAGGAGATTGCTGAGCTGAAGAGGAGAGAAGCTGTGCTGGAGCAGCTTTCACACACAGAGGATCACGTACATTTCCTCAAGGTATCATTGACCTATCCTTATGAAATGACTATAAAAAAGTGTCAATCATGAGACCTTTCTGAATACCTTCTGGTATTCTATGATACCTTTCTGTGGAACACATGACACATGACCAAATTAATGGTGTGCTATAAAATGTATATATGTCGTATAAAAAAATATTGTATTGCTTTACATCACATGCAATATGTATGTACACTAGACATTCACTAAACCAACTGGTTTAACCCATGATGTCTGCAACCTGTAGGAAAACAGCCCTGACTGAATATTCAGGTAGTCTGCTCTCAACTTTTATATTGCTTTCTCCATAGATAATCCCATCCATCAGAGAACTTCCTCACTCCAAAGACCTCATCACTTTAAGCCAGATTGTCTCTTCTGAGGCTGTGAAGGAATCTGTCTCTGCATTGAAGGTGCAGCTAGAAGAGAAAATGGATAGCACCTTCAAGCAGCAAGTAGACAAGATATCTGCAGCAGGTTGGACAATCATCTAGAATTGACACAATCATAAACTGTTTCTATAAGACTTTGTTATGTTAAAATATCTGTATGCATTATGTAGTGGCCATTTGTCAACAAATGTAACAAAATTAAACTTAAGAAAGTAAACTTAAATCAAACATTTAAACGACAACTTCTGGCATCCTGGGCAGGTGATGTATGCGGGCAAGAAATCAAATTCCAGGCTGAATTCAAGTTTTGTGGCTGGTTTATTTGTTCCAGCAGAGCAAACATACAGCATCTCTCGCACTGGTAAAAAAAATGTGCCCACCACCGGCCTACGGGCCTCCTCCTACTTCCTACCTATATTAACCTTTACCAAAGTCCTTTTAGGCAAGTCCCTCCCCTTGGCGGCCATATTGCAACGCTTTTTGGGCACTTATCGGGCATCCTATTCGGCAGAAAACGCGTGCGCAAGGCTTCATAACACCAACATTGATACAGCGGCGAGTTCACAACACATGATTGGCACGATGTCTTCACAGCACACCATATGATTGGCTCAATGTATTCACATTACACCACATGATTGGCTCAATGCATTCACACGTCGACGTTTTGCAGAGGAAGGGGTGGGATATGTGTAGACAACGGCCACATTGGCGTTACAAACTAACCCCATGCATTTCTATGGAGGATTTTTTGAGTGCAGTGTCTCCTCATTAGAAAGTCTCTGGTGCTGCCCCCAGGTGTCTAAAGACTAAACATATAAATCAAAACAATTAACTACACAAATAACTAGCAAAAGAATATTACCAAAATATATATTACTACTAATGTGAGCAAATCATAATATTAAACAAATGAATTAACAAAATGACCACGACTGAAAGCAAACTAATGTAGCTCCAACACTTAAACACTTTCTTGAATTTCCCCTTGGGGATCAATAAAGTATCTATCTATCTATCTATCTATCTATCTATCTATCTAAAACATTATCTGTCTCTCAACAATGGCACATATGCAGATCATCCACTCATTCAGTCATTCAGTTATATTCCTAACAGGCCTACCACAGATTCTAAAGACATCTTTTCATCTGCCAAAACTAAGAGGGTTGGTGGTGTGGTTGAACTCTATATTTTATGTGTAAATGCTTTAAGGAAGTTGTAGGAGTGGTAAAAATAAAATAGATCTTTAACGTTATCTATAATACCAGACAAAGGCCAACACTGATGGAATGTAGAGATATTGTATGGTCTATTCCGGGCATTGTCTGGAAGGCGCTAAGGTTAGGGTTAGGTGCCTTGAAGTCGACAGTGGCAGAGCTGCCTTGAAGTTGACGGTGGGGGTTCAAAAGATCATCAAGCCATCAGTAGATTTCACCCATCACTCTTCTACAGTTGTCTTGCTATAATGAACTGATTGAAGGCCCCCTAAACATGCCCCTACCCTGCTAATGAAGATGAGGGCCTCTAAACATGCCCCTACCCTCCTAATGAAGATGAGGGCCTCTCCGTGAGGGCATCTCCATCTTTACTTGTCAGTGGGAGATTGGCGGACTTTAAGATCTAAGCAGCTAAGGACTTTATAAAATCTCTACAGATGTGATTTGAAAATTAGTATATTGTTTTAATTATGCATTCTCATACTGTACAACTCTAAGTAAAGTTATATTTTCTGTTTCAGTGTCTGTGGTCCAGGATGATTCATCTGAATCAGAGCGTAGGTTGGACACCTAAACAAACATGCAGACCCATAGTGAACATGCTATTCGCTCCCTTATCCTATTAACTCCCTTCAAACATACACATCTCTATCACACACACACACACACACACACACACACACACGTGTACACACATGTATACACACACACACACACACACACACACACACACACTGGATGGCATCTTCAAGGAATTCTAGGAGTAGACACAATCATGAACTACTAACATAAAACCATGTTAAAATAGCTTGGGATTCATTCTGACTATGCATTCTCTTTCTCAACACTGACACGTATCCAGTTCATCCACTCTTAGAATGTGAATCTGTTAGTTATATTCCATTCTACTGATGATATAAAAACTAACTTCCTTTCAGAACTATCAGACCTGACACAGATGCTAAACACAAACATTTTCCAAAAAGACGGAGCACACGTGAAGATAATATACATGCAAAGCAATATGTGTGTTGGTTTGTTCTGTAGATCTTGGGTGAATGAGTGTCTCTGTGTTGGTTCACAGATTCTGATCCTGAACTCCCAGTCAGAAGAACAAACAAGGCATTGCCACCATCCAGTAAGTCTTTACTGACTGATTCAAACAGCCTCTAAGCCTTTACGTCTTGGGTCTAGCAAAGGAATGATCGTTTCACTGAATCTTTTCATCTTTAAATCCTTTTTTTTATCTGCCAAACCTAAGAGACTTGGGGGTGTGTCACGGCCCCAGTGTTTGAAATTAAGGCATTTAAAAAACGTGTTAAGACAAAGGGTTTAGGATTGGAAAAAATAGAATTGATCTTTAAAGGGGCCTCATGCAGTTTTGGCAATTTCTTAGTTGCTTTCCCGCTTTTTGCTCTGCAGTACTGGGGGCATTCGTAACTCCCTGTGGCATCCTGTTAAACTCCCAGAACCCCATAGGTGTCACGAAAGCGGTTTTGCACTTGTCCTCCTCCTCCATTTCTACTTGATAGTAGCCAGACTTGAGATCCATAATAGAGAACCACTTGGACCCGTTCAAGGCTGAAAAGGCTTCTTCTATGTTGGGTAAAGCATATGCGTCCTTGATGGTTTGTCTATTCAGTTTTCGATAATCGACGCATAACCTAATATCACCGTTCTTTTTCTTCACCACAACAATTGGAGAAGCGAAGGGGCTTTCTGATTCACGTATGATGTTAGCATCTTGAAGCTCTTTTAAATGACGTCTGACGGCCTCATAGTCAGATGGATGGATCGGTCTAGGCCTCTGTTTAAATGGAGATGGATCTGACAAGCGTATCCTGTGTTTGATTTCAGTGGTATGACCAAAATCAAGGTCGTTGAATACAAAGACATCTGACATTGAATTTAACTTCCTGGTGATTCTCTCCTTCCACTCTTCAGACAGAGGAGAGTCTGCAAAGTCAAAGGTGAGTTTACCGGAATCAGACACATGCATGGAGTTGTACGTTGCGGAAGATGGAGTAAGGTGGGATGGTTCACTCAATGTGTCTTTGTTGTCATGAGCTGGTAAGGATGACACAGCTTTAGGAAAAGAGAGCTCAGCAATGCTATGACCTGCGGATACTTTGATGTCATGTGCGGTCTCATTTTTCACCAAAACAGGCATCTTGAAGGATGGAAATGGGGGGCTTGTCATGACGTAGCTACAGAACAAGAGTCCAGCAGGTAAGTTGGATTGAGGGGGCTCTACTACAAGGGGTGTATCGGTTGCTACTGGGACATGTCTTGCGTATCCAGGTAAAGCCACTCTTTCACCTGCAGGAATGATGACACTCTTTTTGCTTTGCAGCTTCACAGTCCCAACTCTGCCATTTTGTTGATTTATTTTGAATCTGTGATATAAATGTTTCACAAGTGGGGAACAGTGACTGTTGGTCCGGTCATCCTGAATAAGTGCACACTTTTCATACAGGGGGTCCAATGTGTTAGTGCCTATCAACAAAGGAACGTCCATGTTTGTTCTGTGGTCAGGCACGACAAGTGCTAGGGTTTGAATCTTCACAGGCTTTCCCATGATGTTCTCTGGAAAGTTTATGATGGCTTGGATATAGCCTAGATAAGGTACTTCCTGACCACCAGCACCTTCTATGTCTAATAGGTCTTGAATGGGGAAAATGGGCTGATGTGAAAGATAACTCTCATGGTAAGACTTTGAAATAGTGCTAACCTGGGAACCTGAATCTAGAAGGCAATCACACTGAACTCCTTCAACTACAACAGTTGATGTACATTTTGGTCCTATCAACCCTCTTGGGAGAGCAACATCCAATGACTGAGCTGGAGAATGTGTTTCACAGATGATTGTGTCTTTGTTTTGTGTGGGACGTTTCATTTTACTTCTGGGTGCAGTCAGTCCCTCTACTGCGACCCTGTCCAGTTTAAATGGCCATGTCTGGTATCCCATTCGGTTTGTCTTGTTTTGAGTTCCTTATATTTCTGATCCACCAACGGCTTATTTGGGGGATTTTCACACTGTCTTGCTAGATGACCATCATTGCCACATTTGAAACAGAACCAAGCCCTTGGCCTGGGTTTTGGCGATGTTTGTTGGGCTTGAATTTCGGCTACTCTAGCTGAGGGGGTTTCTTGAGCTGAATTCTGGATTTTGTTAGCATACTTTTGCCTCCTTTGATCTTTCTTTTTGGTAAGTTGCATTTTTAGTTCAGCGACTTGTTTCCGTAAAGCTTCAGTTTCTGTAATGTATGCCTGGAGGACATTTGCGCTTGCATCATCAGAAAAAGGCGGTTCATGCACGAGTTGCATATTCAAAGAGGATTTGGGCTTTGTATTCCCTAAATGACGTTGCATGCGATCTTGCTTTGCAGTTATCCTGTCTTCCTCTGTTCTAACTTGAAGTAGGAAATCAGAGAAATTGGGTGGGTTTTCTGTTTTAAGGCCTAATTGCAGTGCCAGAATAAGGGACTGATCCCAACACCCACGGCGAAACTGTCGCAACAGCTGTCTATTGGCATCTGCTTTCACAATGCCACCCCTCTTTATAGCTGTAGTGATTAGCACCTGCAATCGCTGCAGATATTCTGAGGCTTTCTCTCCTGCGTTTTGATGAGTGCTAAGGAACCTTGCAAAGATTTCTTCCCCATCCTCGACTAACCCATATGCTGAGTCAAGGAGCTTCACATAATTACGAGGGGCTGCATCTGGGCCTAGCTGCCTGATTAAATCAGAGGCTGGTGGAAGCAGGCTTTCTAGGATTTTACGTCGCTGTATGTCAACAGGGGTTTTGTCCTGAATCATAAGCTCCACATGAAGAGACCATGTCTGAAAGTCAGCTTCATTTGTAGGTTTAGGAAGTTTGCCTGAAAAAGGACGAAGTCGCTTAGATCCCTGGTTTAAGGCATTGGAGTTGTCATTTTTAATAACGTGCTCTACAATGATCCTCTGAACTTCAGGTGGATTGAATATGTCATTATCTAAGGTTTCTTGGTTGATTTGAGCTGACTGTGTTGTCAGTTTTCTTGTTTTAGTGGTGAATGTAGGGGAAGCATGGTGGGTTGGTTGATATTTAGTGTGTGCTTTAGGGACTAAAGGGGTTCTACGGTCATCAGAATCTGGCTCACTATCAGAGTTTGAGCTGTTACTTGAGTCCAAGAGCCTCGATCTCACTGGGGGTAGGGAATTCTCAGGGGTTGGAGCTACTTTATAAGCCCTATCTACACGCCACATAATGTTTGGATCTCCAACACTAGGGAGATATTGTGGGAGGTTAGGAGCTAGGTCTATGACTGATTCCTCAGATTCAAACTCAACTAGAGCTTTAACTCCATTCTCTTGTCCTGTCTGTCTAACCCTAAGAACTTTGTTCACAGGCCCAAAAGCTGAACAGAATTCGGTTATCTGTTCATCAGTATCAGTTGAGGTAATACCCTCAACGTACACAGCCATTTTCAAATTTACACCATACTCTTGTTCAGTATCCATGAGTATATAAGATGACACAATTCACAAAAGCAACTGAAAACGCTAACAAGAAACAATATTACAGTGTGTCAATAATCAGGTTTAACCGGCAATGTAACCAAATACTAATTCAAACTAATTTCTCCTCTTGGCCACTGGCTCGCCAAATTATGTAAGGGGCACTTATTGTAATAAAAGTGAAGTGCTGCCTTTCTAAGGAACTTTTCAAAAGAGGAGAGAAATATAAAAACTCAGAACATATAGCCGGCATTTATTTACATCAGTTATCAAACAGAAATAGAAAATAAAATGACCACAGAGCTCTGTTTAACCCCAAAATAATAAATCCAAAGTCCATCTACCCGGGTAGTATGTTTTTTTCTTAAAGTAGGTCGAAATCTCAAGCTTATCTGACTGATGAAATGAATTGGTGAGTAGTAGCAGTTCGTAATGCCGGCAAGATGATCCTTCCCCGCCCTCCGCTCTGCTGCCTCGTGTCCAAATGGCGAATTTTCCAAAGGAAATCTTTTTCTTAAATCATGCATCCAAGAAAAAACCAACCGGAGAAAAGGAATGAAAGAAAGTAAATTCCTTTCAGTAACTTAGAATATTTTCCTCTGTTGTCTCTTACTTAGACGTAAGCTTGATGGGAAAACTCGTAACTATCTCTTAAATGCGATTATTAACCAGTGTGGAATCTCTAATTCAGCTTCAGCTTACTAGCGTTCTGCTGTTCACGTTGTTTGGGTCTTCTTCTCTAACAAAGTATAGCAGTTTCCCCTCTATGCAGCGCCACCACTGCCACCTACTGGACAAATATGATGTGCAGGGAAAACTTAACCAAAAGAAATCAAGAAGTTGGATGTAGTACTAAAAATAACCTAATCCTGTATGAATGCTATTTCTTTGAGTGGGTTACACTTAGAATGGGAATCTTTCTTTTGTGTTGAAAAACTAACAGACCTGTCACAGATGCTAAACACAAACATTTTCACATGACAGTACACATGACAATAATATACTGTACATGCAAAGTAAGTGTGTTGGTTTGTTCTGTAGATCCAGTGTGAATGAGTGTCTCTGTGTTGGTTCCCAGGTTCTGATCCTGAACTCCCAGTCAGAAGAACAGACAGTTATGAGGCACTGCCACCATACAGTAAGTCTTTACTGACTGATTCTAACAGCCTCTGCTTTACATCTGGGGTCTAGCAAATTAATTATTGTTTCACTGAATCTTTTCATCTTTAAAACCTTCTTTTAGCCCGCCAAACCTACGAGACATGGGGAATTGATTGAAGCCTATTCCTATACTGTACCTGTGCATAGTTATATTCATGGCATCATGTTGGTCATCAGTAACAGTGTGATGATTCATTAATCAGGCAAAGTGACTTACAAATGTTTACTTTTGTTATTTGTACCTAGATATTTTTTGTCATTCAATGTGTAATATACCAATTTAAATGGCCATTTGCTCTGCTGTTTATTGGGTTAAGGAATTGATTCAAATGGTTCCATTACATTAGAAATGAATAGTCATTTAGCTGACACTCTTATCCAGAGAAACTCACAGTGAACTAATATAAGCAGCATATTGCCACAAACCTGCTTTATATAATCCCTACTGATGCAATTTGAAAATAAGTATGCTGCTATCATTATATGTTCTTTATACTGCATATGTGTCTAAGTTCTTGGGTAGAAAAGTTATATTTTCTGTTTCAGTGTCTGAAGTCCAGGATGATTTGTCTAAAGCAGAAACCAGGAAGGAGCCGTGTAAGTTAGACACACATGCATCCACACCCAACACAAATGAGAATATATCCTATTGACTCCCTTCACAGTCAGATGTCAAACAAACAAACAATCACAGACACACAAACATACTGGGTTGCATTTTCAAGCAGGAAGTAGCCAAGATATCTGAAGCAGATTGGAAAAACATTGAAAACTGACCATAGCAATTTGATTTTCAGCAAAACATATGATATTACATATTCACTTATGAATCACGTTAATCACCATTGGATGGGATAGGCTACAGCTTACTCTGTGAGGATGCCAAAAAGTTACTTCAGGAGTTAATACCCGATAACTATGGTAGGCCTATTTTTGTAACATTTCTGGACATCCTCATCTGGCGTTTGCATTAATTGGAAAGACGTGCTAAAAGAGATGAATAAACTGGAAAATTTGACAACACTGCAAGTTTTGATACATAGGAAAATTGGTTTACATTTATTGATTTGGCTGATGCTTCTATCCAAATCAAGTTACATACGTCAATTATATCACAAAGGCCACTGTCCCCAGAGCAACTTGGGGTTAGCCTTGCTCAAGGGCATAATGGTGGAATCCAGGAATTCAACCCACGGTCATCCATTGACAAAGGCAGAAGCTGATGGAGATCAGAGATAGAGTTAGAATTCAGCTTTCACTAGCTTCACAAACTAGGCTATAACTTATTGTTAATTCTTTGTCAACTTTCAGAGAGAAGACATGTATGACTTTTTTCTGGGCAAATTTCACAGCTTCTAAGAAAGTCTGTCGTCTTCGTGTAAACCGAGTTTTGAACAGAGAAAATAGAAAAAAGTTCTCCCACACACCAAATCAGTTTAATTTTAGTGAAATAATGTTCCTGTGCCAGGCTATCAAATATTGAACAATGGGATAACGTTTCATCATCACCTTAATACCTGATATTGATGAAATAGAGATGTAGCCTACCGAGAGGCAACTGAAGACAGCGATATTCAATAGGTTCAACGCATCCTTTGCCTACTATTATATGTTCTTATTAGATGTTCGCTGCGGTAAATTACAGTCCTTGTATGAAGCGTCCATTGTTTTTTCCAACCCACTTTTAACTTCCAACAAAATTACGTCTCACTGCAACAATGCGCCATCTAGTGGACAAACGACTACTTCTCGCCAATACTGAAAATGCAGCCATGATGATGATGATGAATATTTATTTTGCCTTTCTTTTAATCCTACTGCATTTGTAATTATGTATCGGCCGTTCTAGTACCGATAGTATGTGGGTGCCTGTGTGTGTGCATGTGTATATGTGTGCACCGCCATTTACAGGCCAATGAGTGTACAGTCACTAAATGTACACATAACCTAATTTTTTTAGACCCGCCCATGGATGAAATTCTACGAAACTTGGCATACCCCCGGAGAATGCCAGGTCAATCATACACATAAAATTTGGTGCAGTTCTGAACATCTTAACTGAAGATAGGGACGATTAAAGCAGAATAATATTGCATTTTAATTTTTTACCGGGGGGTGGGGGTGCAAATCACAAATGAGTGATTATAAGCCAGGTTGATGTGGGCCCTTGAGACCAACATACCATAAAAAATTCTTCATCCTCAGTGCCACGGTTCAGGTAGTTATTTAGGAAAAACTGTTTTTTTTATTTTGGCGGTTCAGGGGGCCCAGCACGGGGGGGGGGGGGTTGGTGGTGGTCCCCGGGGACGAAATTAAATTTTTCCGTAAAAGTCTAGTGGGGCTACATACCCACCAAATTTCATGTACCCCGGTGGTTCGGTGTCCCGGGTATCAATGACCAAAAATTCAGGGAGTAGATGACGGGAAAAATTCTTGAATTGTGTGCATGTGTGCGTGTACAAATTTATGTTTATGTGTGTGGGTGTGTGTGTGTGTGTGTATGTGCGTGCTTGTGTGTTTGCCTGCGTATGTGTGTTTGTGCATGCGCATGCATGCGTACATATGTCTACTGTGTGAGTATGTGTCATACGTATGATTACTGTAAATGTATGTGTGTGCGTGTGTATCTGTTTATGCACATGTGTGCACATGGAATGGGTTAACATGACCCCTGGAGGCAAACATACGGAAAAAATTGGTCATCCTAGACCCTACAGTTCTCAAGATATTCACAGAGAACTGTGTCTGCCCTACCCTCCTTTCGGGGGGTCCAGTCCAGCGGGGGGGGGGGGGCTACAGATCAAAACGAAGAATGACGGTTCCATGCTATCCATGTGGGGGTACATGCCCACCATGTTTTGTGTACCCCGGTCTTTCAGTGTCCCGGGAATCCTTGTTGGTGTACGTCACTAAATGTACACATAAATTATTTTATTGTAAGGCCCCCCATGAACCAAAGTACACAAAACTTGGCATGCATTCGGAGGGTGTCATAATGATCCTACACTTTTAATTTTGTGCAGTTTTGACCTTGTCAGCCAGAGATATTGTGATGAAAACACCTAATTTTTTGCTTTTTAATTTTTAACTAGGTGGCGCTATACATGAAATAAGTGCTAATGGGATGGGTTGACACATAAGACCAACATACATAAAAAAGGTGGACCTCCTAGGCCCTACGGTTCTCGAGATATTCACAGAAAACTGTCTCCGGCCACCTACAGGCCAGTTGGTGTATAGTAACATAAATCTATTTATTGTGTGGCCCCCCATGAACGGAATTCCACAAAACTTGGCGTGCATACAGAGGGTGTCATAATGATCCTACACTTACAATTTCGTGCAGTTTTGACTATGTTAGGTCACAGATACCTTCAATTACAACACCTCATTTTTACTTTTTTGTGTTTAACTAGGTGGCGCTATACATGAAATGAGTGGTTATGGAATGGGTTGACATGGCCCCTTGAGATCAACATACAAAATAAAAATGGTCCTCCTAAACCCTACGGTTTTCGAGATATTCACAGAAAACTGTGTCTGCCCTACCCTCCTTTCGGGGGGTCCAGTCCAGCGGGGGGGCTACAGATCAAAACGAAAAACTATGGTTCCATGCTATCCATGTGGGGTTACATGCCCACCAAGTTTCGTGTACCCCGGTCTTTCAGTGTCCCGGGAATCATTGACGGAAATTTGGGCATGCGAAAAAGAAAAAAAAAAAAAAATCTGACTAAACCTATATGACCGCCGCTTCGCTGCGCGGCGGTCATAATAAATCAAATACGCACCATACACACATCATATAAACACACATGCACACATAGACACACAAACACACACATGCATGCACACACACACACACACACACACACACACACACACACATTGTCAAGATCGTTGTCATTATGCATCTGTTTGCATTAATGGTGGCAATTACAACGGGTGTGCGGTCTGGATTTAGAGTAATTTAATCTCACTACTCCCAACTCAGCATGGACACCATGATGGATGCGCGCACACACACACACACACACACATACACAGGCACACACACATAAACATAAACATAAACACACATACTCTTGTTTTAATCTTTTGACAGTGAAACACATTCAATGTACACTTTCACACAGCCATTCATAGAAAAATGTACAGAGTCACACACACACGCACATACACACACACACTCGTTCACACAAACAAACACACACACACACACACACACACACACGGACATGCATAGTTTTGAATAGATACACTAGAAATCTCAAAAATAAATCAAATACGCACCATACACACATCATATGACAGACAGACAGACAGACAGACAGACTATAAACAACGCACACATACAGTACACACACATACGCAAACACACAGAGAGACAGACAGACACACACACACACACACATTTTTAATAGAGATGCAATGATAGATCGGCTGGTGACCGGAATTGGCCGATTTTCATGTGATCGGCCATGACCGGCGACCGGCCGGTCAGTCTGAGACATGCCGATTTTATGCCGGTCAAATGCACTCGCCTGCAGCAATTGTAACAACACCCAGCTGAGTTGGTAAAGTTTGAAGAAGCTACTGTAGCAATCAGGCCAACACTCAGGGCTGGACGTAGGGCTACAAAGAAAGCGCTAATAGGCTATTGAGTTTTTCTATGCAGCGAACGCTGTGCTTTGCCATATTGCATGGAATTTACTAAGCTGTCACTTCATAGGCTACGTAAACATCGCTCATCACCACCCGTCCCTGCCGCTAATTGCATGCACACAGCTTGAACCACAAGCGCAGCTGAACGGAGATAACCGATTGCGACATTAAAAAGAATCAAAGTTTAGCGATCATAGGTTACATGATAATAAGATGTCAACAAGCAGTGACATACAGTAGCCCTAGTAGTTCTACTCCACTTAAAAAAAATACTAGAAGTATTTACTGCACGTAGACTATAGGGCTATGCCTAGCAGATTGAGAAGTGAATGTCGTGAAAGGGAACAAACGATAGCCTATTAGAAAGGCAAACAAAAGCTAAAGTTGCTTTTGACATTGTAGCCTAGGCCTACAATGAAGAATACTGATGCCCTGAATACTGAATCTGAAGCTGTCTCTCAAAGTTTCTATAGCCTAATTGATGCATTTAACTGGAATTTGGATTTAAGTTTTTCACTGCAAAACAGACGTGCGCTGTTTTCATATGGTGGAGCACCTAATCGCTATTAGCACTTCTCCTCCCCTGTGTTTGTGTGATAGCCTACTCCCACTTTTTCCCTCACCCTCCCATAAATTCATCAGTGCATATGAAAATATGTTCCATGGTAGCATGTTCAAATGTATCATGAAAATTGTTCTTATATCTTTAGTTGGATATTGGATGTGAGAAGAAAAAAAAATGGATGTTCCATAGCATTTATATTATTAGGCTAGTCTATGAAATGAATGTCCCACACTGTAGTTGGCATTATAACATTCTAACATATGGCATTATAATTACACTGGCATTATAGTTTGATACTGCAGCTGAAGTTAAACTTGAAGAAGAATCTGTCTAATCACCGGTTCCATTTTTTTAACAGACATTTTATTATTGATAAGTTGATATATTGTTCTATTAAAGAAAAGATAGAAAATAACTATTTGTGTGTGTGCTGTAAAATGGTTAGAAGAAATGAAATCGGAATCGGCTAAAATCGGTACCAGCAGGTGAAACTATGAAAAATCGGAAATCGGAACCGGCCCAAAAATTGCAATCGGTACATCTCTAATTTGTAATCCTTTTCAAAACAGGCAGTGAAACACGCTAACATGTACACACAAACAATAATAGAAAAATGTACAGAATCACAAATAACACACACACACACACAAACACACACAAACACACAGAAACACACATACACTACTTTGATTTAATCCTTTGAATACAGACACTGAAACACATTTAATGTACACTTTCACACAGCCATTCATACAAAAATGTACATAATTACGACACAGACACACACACACACACACACACACACACACACACACACAACACACAAGTCTAAGTGTGTCCTGTTCTCTCTTCTCGTCCATCAGACTCCTGTCACTTCACACTGGATCCAAACACAGCACACAGACACCTCCATCTGTCTGAGGGGAACAGGAGGGTGGAGGGGAGAGCTGAGCTCCAGTCATATCCTGATCATCCAGAGAGATTTGATAGGTGGTATCAGGTGCTGTGTAGAGAGGGTGTGTCTGGATGCTGCTACTGGGAGGTGGAGAGGAGTGGGGAGTGGGTTGCTATAGCAGTCTCATATAAAAGCATCAGCAGGAAAGGACAGGGTAATGAGTGTGGGTTTGGAGGTAATGATCAGTCCTGGATACTCCTCCTCTCCAGCTCCAGCTCCTCTTTCTACCACAATGATAAAGAGACTAAACTCCCTCTAGTGGCCAGCTCCAGAATAGGAGTGTATGTGGATCACAGGGCAGGAACTCTAGCCTTCTACAGCATCTCTGACACAATGACCCTCCTGCACAGAGTCCAGACCACATTCACTCACACACTCTACCCTGGGTTTTGGATAGACACTGGATCAGCAGTGAAGCTGTTGTGAGCCACACTGTATACAGCAGGACAGAAATGTACAGTCCCCAGATACAGATAGATACTGTTCATCCACACACACTGTACACACTGTATATCCACACACACACACACACACACACACACATAAACGCATCCCATCTCATCAGCACACATATAAGCCTCCACTCACATGTAAGGATCTGGCAGCTGCCTCTCAGCTGCCTGAGATTATGTGTTCTTGGGGAAAACAAAAGACCAAAATCACTCCCTCATCTCTGGACCCCAGCAGATATTACAGCGTCTGCACCTCTGCTGGAACACACGTCACCACACCACACATAAGCTATTGGGAGGGAAATGTGTTGATGAGCCCAGTGTTTCACCCCCTCTGATCCTGACTAGAAGGAAATCTTTTTGAGTCTGTATTCAAGTAAGTATTCACAAAGTAATTAACAACAGTTGCCTCATGCTACGTAGTCTTGCGTTTTTTGATGCTTTTTGTTAAATTTGCATGATAAATAACAAAATAAATAAATGAAAAAAGCACACATGATCACTTTTTTAGAAGTTACTACTGAATGTGCTTATCATAGGACATGTGGTAATACTGTAATAACAAGACATTTCAAAAGATGAGAAACAATAAAGCCCTCTAGAAAACAATCAATCTTGCATTGTCTAATGTCTAATAAGGGGAGAACTTCCACTCTCGGAAAACTTCCGGTTTCTGAAATGGTTGCAGTTCCTTCCGTGGTTCCACATGAGGGCGCTCGTCCACGATTGCAGAATGAATGGAGGTCTATGGAGCTGTACCCCTCAAAATCCACTTTTCTCGGGATATATATATTTTTTGTCAAGTAATTTGAATATTGTATTCGAAAGGGGAGGCAAAGAAAATACACTTGGTTGAGTATTATATTTGTTAAAGTCACTTAATTGTTCTAAAAAGCCTTTCAAACGTGTCAATGACAACAACGACCCAACCTGTAAGAAATCAAAAGGACATAAGTACTTGTTCATTCAACTTTTGACCTATAACCCATGTTGAAGTTATACAAACTACAATCAAAGCTTAGATTTTTCAATGACAATCAGGTGAAAACAGCTTTACAAATTTAGCCATCTAGCTCCATTGACTTAACCTTACTCTCACCAGATGAATTTCGTTCCGCCTAGCTCCACTCATCCATCTGGGATCACTCCATTGGAGAAGTGTTTCAGAAGGCTGGGCCTTATCAAAAATCCTTGCATATGATTGGATAAGCCACTTGTCCGTCATCTTTATTGACGTGCTACTTCAACCACTCACATCGAAGCCAACCCATGACGCTTGCTTCCACGATGCGTTGTCTGAATCAAAACAGTCTCACAGTCGCTTCTCCGCTACGTCACATCTATGAAACTCCCGCCCTGCATCCTGATTGGCTCTACCATAAAATCTGGTGCTGAAATCACTCCCAACGGAAGCGATCCAAGATGGATGTGAGTGGAGCTAGGCGGAATGAAATTCATCTGGCGAGAGTCAGGTTACCATTGACTCCCATTCATTTTGCACTCATGGCGATCGCCCCCAGTGAAACTCTGGTGGAACTGCAACCACAATTCGGTGCAATGGGACTTAATAGGGAGTGGCCAGGCTCTCCATAGACAGGCTCTGCTTGCAGTCTATGTCTAAAGAAAACATCAGAGGATGTAGCCTTGGTAATGTGCCATCTCTATAGAATGTTGTCAGACAGAACACTCTAGAACAGCGGTTCCCAAACTTTTTTTCCCGCGGAACACCTGTTACATCCTGACTAGGCTCGCGTACCCCCACCATCCGAAAAGAAACACATTCTATTGACGCATTCCAGGCATCATGTTTAATTAGCCACGCTATATGATAACAAATAGCGTGCAACTTGTGCAACTTGTCTATGAGCTCTCACGCTAAAAAAAAAAAACAGTGTGGAGAACAACATTAGTCTGGTTAGATAGCACCTCACTGCAAACCACGCACTGTGGCTTTGGGCAGTCTGTCTCCCAATCCACTTGAAGCCGAGGCCTTATATGCCTCATCATAGGCTACTTTCGTTTTTTTCCCAGTCTTTTCTGTCTCGTCTCATCCCTTTTTTTACCCCCCTGCGCTCCACCTCCATCATTCTGCCCCCCATCCCATCGTTACCTGTCTGCTGCTCTGTTTCTCTCGCTTCTAATTTTCGATCGCTTTAATTAGTCCTTTTGGACAGTGTCCCTGTTTTTAGAAAGTTTTCCATGTTTGCGTAGCCTTCTACATAGCCTATTCCACGAAACTAACGCGCCAGATATTCTGGCTGCCCGCTGCATTGTGGGTAGCTTTTTTTTTTAACGAAAACATAGCCTGCTATAGAGTTTACAAATGATTTCCTTTAATTTCACGCTTCCATATCATTATAACCCGATTCGAAATTATTTATTATTTATGAACTAATTTGATTATTAATTAATTAATAATTTTTAGCACATTTCCGACATTGCCCTTTTCATCTCGCGTACCCCCTAGTGGCAGCTCACGTAACCACCACAGTTTGGGAATCCCTGCTCTAGAACAATCCGTCTGACTCTGAACCCAGATCAGAATGTTGAACTCATCTGTTTTCTGTGGGAGAGACTCAGTCTGATGTGTGCAATGAAGCTGATAGCAACATTACATTTCTATAGTGCTTTTCTCAACACTCAAAGCACTTCACAGGGAAGGAGGAACCTCACTAACCACCACCAATGTGTTGCACGGCAGCCATTATGGATCAGAGCGCTCACCACACACCAGCTTGAGGTGGAGAGTGAATGAGCTATTTATACTGGGGGATGATTAGGGGGCCAGATTGAATGAGCCAGGTTGGGAATTTAGCCAGGACACGGGGAACCCCCTACTCTGCGATAAGTGCCATGGGATCTTTAATGACCACAGTGAGTAAGGACCTTGGTTTGACGTCTCATCCGAAGGACGGCATCTCCTACAGTAGTGTCCCCGTCACTGCACTGGGGCATTGGGATCGATCTTTTTGGCCAGAGGGTAGAGTGCCACCTACCAACACCACTTTCAACAGCCACCTAGGGCCCTATTATGACAATTTCTAAAATGTATGGTCACTGGCGAATAGTTAAAACAAATTTCAGGGTTTGTCCAGTCCATATCGGGTGTGGTTTAGTTATGAAACGTTATGAAACATCTGGCGCATGAAACTGTTGAAACTGATTTTGTTGCTAACGCTCACATCACATGCAGCTGGACATAGTGTTAATTTTGTCACCTATTTTTAATTTAGTCTTAGTCTTAGTCTTGTGACGAAATGTGCTTTTTAGTCTTTGTCATATTTAGTCATTCAAATATCATTTTTGTTAGTCAAGTTTTAGTCGACTAAAAGTCTCGTCATTTTAGTCTAGTTTTAGTCAAAAGAAAACTAAAGGTATCTTAGTCTTAGTCAGTTTTAGTCAACACATTTTAGTCTTTTTTTTATAACAAATTATTTCTGATTACCATTTGAGTCAAATAGTGTTTCACACATCTCAGTTTTCCAACAATATTGTGTGTCCACAGGGCTACTCGTCTGTTATAATTACTCATTCTGATTTGTTGTCAGTCAGTTACAGTTATAGCTCGGCTGGGATTTGACCATAGACAGTAAAAGATTTGACTGGACCACTGTCATACTCGTAGACCAGTGTTTCTCAAAGTGTGGTCCGGGAATCACTGGTGGTCTGCAAGCTATCCCAAGTGGTCCGCGAGCAGACGTGGTAAAATATAATATAGATGAGTTGTTTGCAATATTGAACCAACTTGTATGTAAAAACAGTTCTGCAACACTGTCTATGTAAGATATGCCAGTTTAAATCATACAGTATGAATCCACACAGTAAGCAAAGTGCAAAGACAATAAGCAAGGTGGTTCAGTGAGTAGGCCAATAATGTAGACTAATTATAGGCTACTGTTGAAGTAGGTCTAATCTTTTTTTTTTTTAGCTAGGGTTAGTTAAGTGGTCCTGAAACTGAAAAAGTTTGAGAAACACTGTCGTAGTCCAAAGTATTAATGTTTTACTCCGTCTCGCTAGATGGCGATATGCGCCCAAACACAACACATTCCCCAAACAGACTCTCCATCTTAGCCATAGCTAACTTGCTAGCGAACTTTCCATATTAGCTTACTTGCTAGCAAACTTTGCATCATCAGTCTAACTAGTTAAATAGTTGACATTACATGATGAACATTTTCGTATGGACATTCTGGTGGATGTTAATTTGTATGAGATAAGCTTCAACTTCTGGGTATGTAGCATTGTGGCATAAAGCTTAGGTAATTAGTTTGCTAACTCTGGCAGAAATCTCCAGTGTTCTTGTTCCATGTAGTTTCGTGTTGCAGCCACAGGGTTGCAGCAACAGCACGTAGACTAGCCTACAGGAAAGCTGTTGCGTTTGAACTCATTCGGAATATTTTGAAAACGTAACAGCTAGATATTCTGTCTTCTCATTTTGTAGACGAAAATGAAGAGAGATTTTATCTTAGTTTTTATTTCATGCAAAACATTTTAGTCTCGTCTTTTTTCGTCAACAATAATGCATCTTAAGATAGTCTTAGTCAGTGTTTCAGGACAATACTGCCGTCTCGTCATCGTCTCGTCTTAGTCATTAAAAAAAAGGTCGTTGACGAACATATTTCCTCTCGTCTCGTCTGACGAAATTAACACTAGCTGGACATGGTGTTAGCCTGAGATGGCATCATGGTCAGGTGATCAAGCCTGGCAGAGAAACCAAGTTAATGGTTCAATTCAATGACACTCCACATGAAAAACATGTAATGAAGTCATAATTTATCTCATAACACATTTATTACACAAGCAGTCCTTTCTCTGTGTGGGTGAGCAGGAGCCCTTTAGATGTGTAGAATCACATTACTCATAATTATTTTATATAACAGACACATCACAATCGTTTAACAGCCCACAGACACCTGAGTTGTTTTCCAATAATATATCCAAAGAGGAAGAAATAAAAAGTGAAAATGGTATAGCCAAAATACATGTCAAAACTTTTTCTTAAATTTAAAACCCCTATTAACCTTTATATGCAGTATTTTAAAATACATAAACTATTTAAGCCTCACAGAGACACATACATTTAAAGAAAACATAAAACACATCATTATAGCATAGTGGTCCAAATTCGAATGCATTACTCTTTTTGTCATTTATCTTGCATTTACATTGATATGTATTCATTAGGCGGACGGGTTTATCCAAAGCCACTTACAGGAGTAAAATAACATTGAATTGCTTCTTATGGTCCTCTGGCTGTGCATTTAAATCATTTCCTAAAATGAGTTTGTACACAGAGTCCTGTTCTATGGACAGATGTGCTGAAACATCAACAACTGTTCTTGTCTAAATCACCACTTTTACAGTGATCCAGGAAGTCCTTTTTCCCTTTAAAGGGCATTTTCCAAGGTGTACATCCGGACATATTAATGACCACTTCTGTTCAGATTTATGGAGTTGCCTACCTCACATCCATAACAAGTTCCATTTTGGGGATGCATCAGAATGTGTTCATACAACAAAATGTACATAATCAAATGTGTCTCAGATCACCTGGGCAAATGGTTTGCGTGATTGAATCACAGTGTGTCTTGGTCCTTCGCGGCTGGGGTGGTTTGATTCCCAAACCCGCCACTGCAAGTGTGTGTCGCTTTGGATAAAAGAGTCTGCTGAATATCAGTCAACTTTAACTTTGGTCCTTGTTTATACTTGTATTAGCACTGTCCACTTATGATGAGATGGCCAAACACAGATTTTAAAAATGAAAACAAAGTAAAAGGGGTCCGAGTGTGGAGAGGTGAGGTGCAGGAGCAGCACTTCCACCAGTGGCCTACAGGGGGCAGCACTGGCACTCTGTCTCCACAAGGTGGCACTAGAGATCCATGGATTGTTGGAGTCAGTACATTCTTCTTATCTCTTTCTCGCTCTCGCTCTCTCTCTCACACACATACACACACACACACAGACACACACACACACACACCACACAAATCCACACACACACACACACACACACAAACACACAAACACACACAGCAGCAGACAGAAGGAGAAAATTATTAAATCTGATGTTCATTGTAAATTTGTATGTTTATTATTCACAAAGAATGTTTATTTGTTTCTACATGTGGACCTACCTGCAGGTCCTGCTCTGTTTCCTGAATGGCCTCCTGCAACAGACTCTGCAGGCGACTCTCAAACGTCCAGCTCTCCTTAATCATGCCAAGAGACTCCTCACTGGGAACACATCACACACACACCACACACACACACACATACATACACACACACACACACACACATCACACACACACGCACACACACACACACACACACACACACACACCACACACACACACACACACACACACGCAAGAGAGAGAATTTAAAAAAATCTAAGTGCTGTGCTCAACATGGTGGCGTCTGGGTTAAGTGCTGTGCTCAACATGGTGGCGTCTGGATTAAGTGCTCAACATGGTGGCGTCTGGGTTAAGTTCTCAACATGGTGGCGTCTGGGTTAGGTGCTCAACATGGTGGCGTCTGGGTTAAGTACTGTGCTCAACATGGTGGCGTCTGGTATAAGTGCTCAACATGGTGGTGTCTGGGTTAAGTGCTCAACATGGTGGCGTCTGGGTTATGCACTGTGCTCAACATGGTGGCGTCTGGGTTAAGTGCTGTGCTCAACATGGTGGCGTCTGGGTTAAGTACTCAACATGGTGGCGTCTGGGTTAAGTACTCAACATGGTGGTGTCTGGGTTAAGTGCTGTGCTCAACATGGTGGCGTCTGGGTTAAGCGCTGTGCTCAACATGGTGGCAGCCTCTGAGAACAAACTTACAGCCTTTAGGTGTTCTATTTGGAAGCTCTGATGCCTAACCACTAGATCTAATGTAATGTAATGTAAAACATAGATTACAATTTGACTTGATTTCTAATTTGATCAATAAAAGTAGTTATTAATAGTTTGGTATTAGTTTATATTAGATTAGTAGTTATACTTCGTATGGGCTCCGCCCTCTAACAGCTCCGCTAGTTCTAATCCCTTAGTTCCGCTAGTTCCCATCCGCTAGTGCCAATCCCTTAGTTCCGCTAGTTCCCATCCGCTAGTGCCAATCCCTTAGTTCCGCTAGTTCCAATCCGCTAGTTCTAATCCCTTAGTTCCGCTGATTCCCATCCGCTAGTGCCAATCCCTTAGTTCCGCTAGTTCCCATCCGCTAGTGCCAATCCCTTAGTTCTGCTAGTTCCAATCCGCTAGTTCTAATCCGCTAGTTCTAATCCCTTAGTTCCGCTAGTTCCCATCCGCTAGTGCCAATCCCTTAGTTCCGCTAGTTCCAATCCGCTAGTGCCAATCCCTTAGTTCCGCTAGTTCTAATCCACTAGTGCCAATCCCTTGCTGCGCTGGAGCCTTTGTGAAGAATTTGCATACTCCGCCCCCTCCAGAGGGGACTACCCTATATAACGCAGATCACCCCACAATCGACTCCCTTAAAAACTTCAGCTTTGATGAAGAAAGTCGCATACAAAGAAGAAGAATGGAAGTCGCCAGGAATACTCCAGCCACCGCCCCGGTGGTCCCGGTGAGGAAATGTACAGCTTGCCCTGGTTGGATTTTGGACCTGCATGTCCAGTGCTCCATCTGCCCTGGAGCGAAACACGCTGGAGACACGCTGGCTCTCCAGCCAGGCTGCGGGATGAGTGCAGCGCTCTCCCTTCTAGACAGACGGGAGGTGGCTGCGCACTTTGATGCTGAAGTTCCTCTGGAGCAGGCGCTCAGTGAGGTACTGGAGGAAGTCTCTGAGGCTGATGTCCTGGAGTTCGAGTGACACTCTCCTCTCTCTACGCTGCCAGACTGGGATCCACTGGAGCTGAAGGAGGATTACCCAGTGGTTTTGGAGTTGGAGGCCATCCTTTCTGGTCTACAGCAGGGATGAATTACTGCACGGGACTACCGGGCCCAGGCCCAGGGGCCCAAGGGGTCAGGGGGCCCTGAAGCCCAAGCCTTTGCATGGAATCATCATCAACAAAACAGGATGTAGGCTATGCATCTGATTGAATTTAGTATTGGCCATCCCCAAAATGCACCAGAATACAGGAAATCACATCAAACAAATGAAAAATCGCCATCCGGTCTACAGCTGAAGGAGGATCTCCCAGCGGTTTTGGAGTTGGTGGCCATCCACTCTGGTCTACAGCTGCCCTAAGCTACTCCCCAGCCGGCCAGTGACCCACACAAGCCAATGGAGTTTGGATCTTATAACGAAGGCCCCTCAACACCATCAGTGGTGGCCCCAGTGTTTCCGCTCTTGCAGGAGTTTGGAGCTTATGCGAAGGCTCGCTCCTCAACACCATCAGTGGTGGCCCAAGTGTTTCCGCTCTTGCAGGAGTTTGGAGCTTATGCGAAGGCCCCTCAACACCATCAGTGGTGGCCCAAGTGTTTCCGCTCTTGCAGGAGTTTGTGCAGAGTTCCTGGACGGCCCCAGCCAAAGCCTCCCTCCCAGCAGTTCGTTTCCTCCCCCTGCAGAGCCGTTGCAGGCTGGATGGAAGGATTTGTGAACAGCGCGCCTCCAGTAGACAGTCAGCTGACACACACACACACATCTCTGGAGCCCATGCTGAAACACACACACACACATCTCTGGAGCCCATGCTGAAACACACACACACATCTCTGGAGCCCATGCTGAAACACACACACACACATCTGGAGCCCATGCTGAAACACACACACACACACACACATCTCTGGAGCCCATGCTGAAACACACACACACACATCTCTGGAGCCCATGCTGAAACACACACACACACACACACACACACACACACACATCTGGAGCCCATGCTGAAACACACACACACATCTCTGGAGCCCATGCTGAAACACACACACACACATCTGGAGCCCATGCTGAAACACACACACACACATCTGGAGCCCATGCTGAAACACACACACACACACACACACACACACACATCTGGAGCCCATGCTGAAACACATCTCCACACCTCACACCAGCCTCTAGTGTGGAGCCCAGTGTTGAGTCCCCTCTGAGCTTCCGCCCTCTTCTCTTGTTCCCCCGACACCCTCTTCTGTTCCCTTCATCACACACAGCACCTGACTTCCCTTATAATCAGATACATGTCTGATGGAAGCTCTAATGTGACAGCATTTCACAGAGTCTGTAAATATTAAAGAGACTACAATATGTATCCAAATCCTGAGAATGAACAAAAGGTGTAAAATAAATAGCTGTCTGACATCAATGGCATTGTAATGCAGCAGGTTTATGTGAAACTGTTGATGATTCTGTAGGGATAGAGTGTTAAACTGTAATCAAGTATGACATCTCTTCAGGTTGGCTGTCTAATGATATTTTGAAAACTGATGAAGAGAAAGAAGTGCAAAAAACATTCAGCATTGGCTCATCACCGGGAGCAACATACAGGTTTGTCTATAATTTCACACTACAGAACCTGTTGTTCAGTTAGTCATGTTTTGGTCAGACCCCTGTGTGGAGGTCACACAATGACCCTTTGTGTGGGGGATCAGAAGTGGATTTCCATACCAACCCTACACTCATAACTCCTCGCTGTCTGTCTGTCTGTCTGTCTTTCTGTCTGTCTTTCTGTCTGTCTGTCTTTCTGTTCTGTCTGTCTGTCTGTTTACCTCCCTGTCTCTATGCTATGGCTTGTCACTCTTTATTACATTTAATCATATGCTTCATTTTGTTTAGTTTTGTTTTCATCTTGTGAACCGGGATAAGGGCACTCGGAGCTCCTTCAACCTTACTTTTTAAAACCATTTTATAAAATTGTCCTTTATATGAATAAAAATAAAGTTGCTATTTTTATTCAACCATTATATGAATTAAAAATAAAGTTGTAAAGACAGGGTGGTGGGGGAAAAAAGTGAATTTCAGGCAGGTGCCTTTCCTTGCAAGGTAGCCTACATAATGAAAAGTGATTATTACTGTAGATGTACACATTACCAATATTGGGATTGTCTTCATGCACATAAGTACAAATACGTTATTGGCATTTTACTGCAATTCACTGTGTCAGTGATGAAACTTGCTATGATGAAATTTGCTATCCATGAGTCAGGGCATGTTCCGGTGACATCAAATAATCTACATGTTTTTAATCATTAATTCAAATGTCTTTCATATGGAATAACTGATAAACAATAATGTCTAAATAAATATTGTGCACCTCCTTTTTTGTCCACCGTCCCAAGTCTCACCAGCCGTCTGCACACCTGGAAGTAGACGTACAGTAGTAGACCACAGGGTCCAGTTGATGTGGAGGTAGGTGAGGGTCCAGTTGATGTGGAGGTAGGTGAGGGTCCAGTTGATGTGGAGGTAGGTGAGGGTCCAGCTGATGTGGAGGTAGGTGAGGGTCCAGTTGATGTGGAGGTAGGTGAGGATCCAGTTGATGTGGAGGTAGGTGAGGGTCCAGCTGATGTTGAGGTAGGTGAGGGTCCAGTTGATGTGGAGGTAGGTGAGGGTCCAGCTGATGTGGAGGTAGGTGAGGGTCCAGCTGATGTGGAGGTAGGTGAGGGTCCAGTTGATGTGGAGGTAGGTGAGGGTCCAGTTGATGTTGAGGTAGGTGAGGGTCCAGTTGATGTTGAGGTAGGTGAGGGTCCAGTTGATGTTGAGGTAGGTGAGGGTCCAGCATGCTGTTGAGGTAGGTGAGGGTCCAGTTGATGTTGAGGTAGGTGAGGGTCCAGCATGCTGTTGAGGTAGGTGAGGGTCCAGCTGATGTGGAGGTAGGTGAGGGTCCAGCTGATGTGGAGGTAGGTGAGGGTCCAGTTGATGTGGAGGTAGGTGAGGGTCCAGTTGATGTTGAGGTAGGTGAGGGTCCAGTTGATGTTGAGGTAGGTGAGGGTCCAGTTGATGTTGAGGTAGGTGAGGGTCCAGCATGCTGTTGAGGTAGGTGAGGGTCCAGTTGATGTTGAGGTAGGTGAGGGTCCAGTTGATGTTGAGGTAGGTGAGGGTCCAGTTGATGTTGAGGTAGGTGAGGGTCCAGTTGATGAGGTAGGTGAGGGTCCAGTGTGCTGTTGAGGTAGGTGAGGGTCCAGTTGATGTTGAGGTAGGTGAGGGTCCAGTTGATGTTGAGGTAGGTGAGGGTCCAGTGTGCTGTTGAGGTAGGTGAGGGTCCAGCATGCTGTTGAGGTAGGTGAGGGTCCAGCATGCTGTTGAGGTAGGTGAGGGTCCAGCATGCTGTTGAGGTAGGTGAGAGTCAGTGTGCTGTGGAAAACCGCACTTACCACCTCCACGGCTTTGCTCATCCTGTGTGACCACACCCTAACCCAGATAAGCAGTTGGGCCACGTTGCTGGGCAGGAAGCAGGTGACCAAAACCACCACCACCACCCACCATAGCCAGGGAGGTGAGGGTCCTCTCTAGTGCTGCTGTGGTGATCTACATGTAGACTAGGGGTTACCAAACAACTTTTCAGCACGCGACCCCCAAATATTGTGACCCCAACCAGGGGCGGAGCCAGACATTTTAAACATTGGGGGCTTAGCCCAGTGTCACACACCGGAAGGCTAGGGGGGTCCGGGGGCATGCAAAATTTTGAAAAATAACCCCTTAAATAATGACTTCTAGTGAATTCTGTGTAGACTAATGGACACATTGAGACTTTAAAAATGTCAGACTCAAGATATATCTGACTGGCACTTTGGGTCTTTCAAGAGGGGTCTATAGGCATAGCCTATCTGATCAGCAGGCACTTAGTTAATTAAGCGTTTTTTATGAGTTATAGTTTGTATATTATAGGCTAGTATACTATGCTAAGATAACCCTGATGGGATGCTACCTTGTCTCAATACATTTTTACTTTGAACTCTGTCAAAAGTAGCCTTATGGTCAGGTTTAGCACAGCCCCACACATTGTGAACCCACTTGTTATAATGTTCAATGGAATACATGAAGCTAAGTTTAATTCAGGGCTTAAAGTTCATTTTTCAAAATGGGAGGAATTCTCCCCTTCAGTGCTTCACATAGGGGGACTAATTCAGTTGGGGAGGGGGGGGATAGGCCTACCTTTTACAAACTGAAATTGCATTTTCCTTATAGGCCTACAGGCGTCAATGAGAGAACACTTACACTTACATGATTTTGGTTTCGATTTTCTAATTGGAGTCTTTGCGACAACACGCCATGATACATTTGATAATGTTTGATCGTTGTTTTGGTATGAAGCATCTTTTACGTAATTAATGCGCACTCTAGAAAGTGAAAGTAGCCTATAGGCCTATGCGCTCTGTGTCTGAGCTGTCTGTGCACGTCCGCCATTGATTAGGCTACGTTACTCAAATGGAGAACACATCAATCTCATGGTATTGTTTGCCCTAAAATGCATGAAACATGCAAATTCAAAATCCCGCCGGTAGCCACGTTACATCTCCGTTTCATATTTGCCTAGGCTACTAGCCTACAATAAATGAATTGAACGAACTCAACTGACAACAGGTCTACTGATTCGCTCATTGAGACTATGAATACAGTACAACAAACTTTGTTTTTTCAAACGTTTATTTTTGTATTCCGGGGTACAGTAGCCTAATTGCCTAATGTCTTGACAATAGTTTTTCTTACCGCTTGCTGTTTAAACTGACTGCGCCGCTCTGAACTTTCCTGCCAGGTTTATGATGTAAACCGCTACATCTCGGCTGTGGCATTGCCTAAACTCATCGTGTGGGTAATCAGATTATCTGTCAATATTGGGCTTTGAAAATAAGGGATAGCCTATTTGCTCAGTAATAGTAGCCTACATTTTGTAACATTTATAGAGAAACCAAGGGGAAGTTAAATTAGAAATTAGAATCGTTGGAAATTGAAAACACATACAAAAAAAAAGATTCAGGGCTTGAGCCCCCGAAGCCACCCCCTCGCTCCGCCAATGACCCCAACTTTCTGAGTTCAGGAGCAGCACTTGTGGCCTACAGGGGGCAGCAGACACACTGGCGCTTTGTCTCAACTAGGTGGCATTAGAGATCCATGGATTGTTGGTTAGTACATTCTCCTTATCTCTCTCTCTCTGTCTTATCTCTCTGTCTCTCTCTCTCTCTCTGTCTCTCTCTCGCACACATGCGCACACACACACACACACACACACAATCTGAATCAGAGAGTATGGGGATTGTCATCTTTCAGCCACTCCCGTTCCCTCATCATCTGATGGAACAGGAGACACAGACACACAAGACACACACACACACACACACAGAGCAGCAGACAGAAGGAGAACATGATTAAATGTGTTGTCCGTTATGCCGCTTTCAGAAGAATGTTTATTTGTTTCTACATGTGGACCTACCTGCAGGTCCTGCTCTGTTTCCTGAATGGCCTCCTGCAACAGACTCTGCAGGCGACTAAGGTCCTGCTCTCCTCAATCATGACAAGAGACACCTCACTGGGAACACATCACACACACACACACACACACATACACACACACACACACACACACACACAAACCACACACACACACACACACACACACACACACACACACACACACACACACATTTCTTGGTGTTTTATGCCCCCAACATTGTCTTCAAGGCAGCGCTACCTGGGAGGCAGTAGGGTTAGGCATAAATTAAGGTTAGGGTTAGGGGGTTAAGTTTAGGATTAGGTGCCTTTAAGTCAGCGGTGGTAGCGCTGCCTGGAAGACGACGTTGGGGGCATAAAACGCCATTAAGCCACACACACACATAGACACACACACACACACACACACACACACACACACACACACACACACAGAGACAAGTTAACATGTTACTTTTTAAATTAAGCACAACCAAGTGGACAGATTGATATCTGATCTGAATTGGCAGATTACGTATTACCGATTGTGCATGCGCACACAAACAAAATGGGTTAAGTACTGTGCTCAACATGGTGGTGTCTGGGTTAAGTACTATGCTCAACATGGAGACGTCTGGGTTAAGTGCTCAACATGGTGACATCTGGGTTAAGCGCTCAACATGGTGGCGTCTGGGTTAAGTGCTGTGCTCAACATGGTAGCGTCTGGGTTAAGTACTGTGCTCAACATGGTGGTGTCTGGGTTAAGTACTCAACATGGTGGCGTCTGGGTTAAGTGCTCAACATGGAGGTGTCTGGGTTAAGTGCTCAACATGGTGGCGTCTGGGTTAAGTGCTCAACACAGTGGTGTCTGGGTTAAGTGCTCAACATGGTGGCGTCTGGATTAAGTACTCAACATGGTGGCAGCCTCTGAGAACAAATTTACAGCCTAGTACAGCCAATCCGCTAGTCCCAATCCCTTGCTGCGCTGGAGCCTTTGTGAAGAATTTGCATACTCCGCCCCCTCCGGAGGGGACTACCCTATAGACCCTTTCAACAATAAAAACAAAAACAATGCTTGAACATTCTATTTGGGCCCCAATCTACTTCCTCTGCATTAAGATAACATATGGAATGTTAAAACGGAAGTCTTGTGGGGCCAACTATGATGCTGATAATGGAACTCTCTCGGCTCCCTTAAAAACTTCAGCTTTGATGAAGAAAGTCGCATAGGAAGAAGAAGAATGGAAGTCGCCAGGAATTCTCCAGCCACCGCCCCGGTGGTCCCGGTGAGGAAATGTACAGCTTGCCCTGGTTGGATTTTGGACCTGCATGTCCAGTGCTCCATCTGCCCTGGAGCGAAACACGCTGGCTCCCCCAGCCAGGCTGCGGGATGAGTGCAGCTCTCTCCCTTCTAGACAGACGGGAGGTGGCTGCGCACTTTGATGCTGAAGTCCCTCTGGAGCAGGCGCTCAGTGAGGTACTGGAGGAAGCCTCTAAAGGAGGCTGACGTGCTGGAGGTCGAGTGACACTCTCCTCTCTCTACGCTGCCAGACTGGGATCCACCGAAGCTGAAGGAGGATTACCCAGCGGCTTTGGAGTTGGCGGCCATCCGGTCTACAGCTGCCCTAAGCTACTCCCCAGCCGGCCAGTGACCCACACAAGCCAATGGAGTTTGGAGCTTATGCGAAGGCCCCTCAACACCATCAGTGGTGGCCCAAGTGTTTCCGCTCTTCCAGGAGTTTGGATCTTATGCGAAGGCTCGCTCCTCAACACCGTCAGTGGTGGCCCAAGTGTTTCCGCTCTTGCAGGAGTTTGGATCTTATGCGAAGGCCCCTCAACACCATCAGTGGTGGCCCAAGTGTTTCCGCTCTTGCAGGAGTTTGGAGCTTATGCGAAGGCCCCTCAACACCATCAGTGGTGGCCCAAGTGTTTCCGCTCTTGCAGGAGTTTGGATCTTATGCGAAGGCTCCTCAACACCATCTGTGTTTCCGCTCTTCCAGGAGTTTGTGCAGAGTTCCTGGACGGCCCCAGCCAAAGCCTCCCTCCCAGCAGTTCGTTTCCTCCCCCTGCAGAGCCGTTGCAGGCTGGATGGAAGGATTTGTGAATGGAGCACCTCGAGTAGACAGCCAGCTGACACACACACACATCTCTGGAGCCCATGCTGAAACACACACACACACATATCTCTGGAGCCCATGCTGAAACACACACACACACACATCTCTGGAGCCCATGCTGAAACACACACACATCTCTGGAGCCCATGCTGAAACACACACACACACACATCTCTGGAGCCCATGCTGAAACACACACACACACACACACACATCTCTGGAGCCCATGCTGACTACTCAGCTGCAGCTGGACACGGCCGCGCGACCTGTTCTGCCCAGACGTGAGCAGGAGGCTTAGATGGATGATAAAATGTTTGTGGGCAGCGCCCAGGCGGCGTCTACCTTGAACATTGTGGGCCTGACTGGCAATGCGTTGGCTGAACTCTCCCTCTTCCATGTCCGTCAAGATGGGGGAGTGGCTTGGCAGGTCTAAGACAAATCACATGCTGCCTACATAGCACCATCTTACTGCAAATACACACACACACACACACACACACACACACACACACACAAAGAGAGAGAGAGACAACTCCATCACACTCTGCCTACACAGCACTGATGCGTTTCTGTTTGCTCAGTGCACAATTTGGAGTGACTCTTAGAGTCTGAAGAGGAAATGATAACCTTAAATACAAAATCAATCTGTGAACAGATGAATCTGGAAAGACCAGTTTGATGACATGCTTCAAGCCCATGGACACACCCAGCCATCTCAAGCATTCTAAAATACTGTTTGGATCCATCTTATAACAGCATACAGAATGATCACAGTGTGTTCCAGCCACTTTAATGCTAATATAATCCCACCCCTTTAGATAAAGTTGCCGTCACTGCTCCTTATCCATGTGGCAGCCACTCCTCCTGATGGTAATACAGGAAACCAAAAGTGACCTTTCACACTCCTACCTCCTCTCCTGGTGTGTGTGATCAGGACAAGACATGGCGGACGCCTCAGACAAAAGACAGGAGTCTTTCACTTGTCCAGTTTGTCTGGATCTCCTGAAGGATCCAGTCTCCATTCCATGTGGACACACGTATTGTTTGGGCTGCATTAAAGGCTGCTGGGATCAGGAGGATGGTAAAGGCACCTACAGTTGTCCCCAGTGCAGACGGACATATAGACCCAGACCTGATATCAGTAAAAACACTCTGATTGCTGAGATGGTGGAGGACTTTAGGAAGACTGGACTCGAGGCTACTACTTCTGCTCAGTGTTCTGCTGGATCTGGAGATGTGGAATGTGACGTCTGCACTGGGAGAAAACTCAAAGCTGTGAAGTCCTGTCTGGATTGTCTGTTGTCTTACTGTGAAACTCACTTCAAAGTTCATAACGATTTAAATCCAGGAAGAAAACACTCAGTGATTGATGCCACAGGCCAGTTGCAGGAGAGGATCTGTTCTGAACATAAGAAGTTGTTTGAAATATTTTGTTGTACTGATCAGAGTTGTATCTGCTATCTGTGCACGATGGACGAACATAAAGGCCATGACACAGTCACAGCTGCTGCAGAATGGGAAAACAAACAGGTGAGTACTGGAGCTACACTTGTGTCTTCATTTTATTTGAGAGGTCTGATACACATTTAATGTGTTTGAATAATCAAAAGAACACTACTGTAGTGACTATAAGACTATACTTCTTAAAGTCATGGCAGCCTCAGCTGAATAAGATACTGTACAATGTTTTATCAGGTCCAATGTATTCAGTCTCTGATATGTCTTTTCCACCAAAGCAGTTCTGGTGCTGGTTCGGAGTCAGTGCCAAATATCGAACCGGTTCTTTGTTTTTCCACACAAATAAACCTGGTTCTGGGCCAACAACTGGGGCAGATTGTGACGTACCTAAAACAAAAAATGTGCGACGCCAGCTTGACTTTTAATACATAATGTCAGGGTTCCTACTGAAAACAAATTAATAGAAGCATAGCACTGTTCTCAGATGCTTTCTGTTAAAGTACCTGCACTTCTTGTTGATCAGAAGCACTAGGCCTATATACAGTATGTTTGTCTTGTAATGATATTGTGTGTTTTTTCATTCCATTTCATGCACTTTATTTTTGAAACAATGTTTTTTTATATTGCCCATTTATGTTTTTTATTTGCTTTTGTTAATTCAAAGCATATTGAATCAGTCATGTGTATTAGATATGCAATATAAATTAACTCACCTTAAGAACAATATGTCTTATTATCATCAGAAGCAGTTGGGGCAGACCCAGAGGAGATTCCAGCAGAGAATCCAGGAGAGAGAGAAGGAGCTGCAGGAGCTGAGGAAGGCTGTGGAGACTCTCAAGGTGAGTACTGACCACAGAAAAGACAACTGCTGATTGATTAAGGTTTCAGCTCTGTAATTATTATGGCAGCTGTGTTGATGTGCTATTACCAGATCAAAGGTATACAGTTATTTTGTCACAACAAACTCCCTTTTTTATACCATTGCTTAATGATAGTCATGATGAATTCATGATGAATAATTGGCACACATCTAGATAGATAGATAGATAGATAGATAGATAGATAGATAGATAGATAGATAGATAGATAGATACTTTATTGATCCCCCAAGGAGAAATTCTAGAAACTTCAAGAAATCTAAAGCAAACTATTAGTATAGTAGTAGTGTTCTATTACATATTAGTAAGTGCAATACATACCGGTAATATGTAATATCAACTGAATCGTGGGGAGTGAGAAAAGTCTATTAGCAGTAATTCCACCCTCGGACCAGACTGTGCCCAGTGAGTAAGTGTGCCTCTGCTGTTATCTCTACAGCACACAAAGAACCACTGACACCATGAAACACTTTCAGCTTCACCTCCCTCTGTGTGTCTCCTGCCCTCCTCTTTGTGTGTCTCCTAACAGAGCTCTGCACAGACAGCAGTGGAGGACAGTGAGAGGATCTTCACTGAGATGATCCGCTCCGTTGAGAGAAGGCGCTTTGAGGTGACAGAGCTGATCAGAGCTCAGGAGAAGGCTGAGGTGAGTCGGGCTGAAGGACTCCTGAAGCGACTGGAGCAGGAGATTGCTGAACTGAAGAGGAGAGATGCTGAACTGGAGCAGCTTTCACACACAGAGGATCACATTCATTTCCTCAAGGTGACATCATTAATTACATTTAAATTAAATGCATTTCCTGAATCTGAAATTACATAATAATTAGATCTACTGCATAGCGATATAAAATATGATGCTCAATCCTGCAGTCTTTGTGTGTGTGTACGTGTGTGTGTGTGTGTGTGTGTGGAAGGTGGGGTTTTAATTTGTAAACATCTCCTATGGGCCAACTTGCCCCCCAGAGGTTGTCAGGGGGATCATACACATCACATTTGGAGCAGTTCAGGACATCTCAGCTGAAGATGGTGGTGATTTAAAGAGCCATGTTTTTTGTATTTTCATTTTTACTGGGGAGTGCAACATCACAAATGAGTGTTTAAAGGGAAACTTGGCAGGATTAGCTATATTTCCCCCTCTGCTGGAGAAATTGTGCATTATGCTATTTCAAACTGTGGAAAAAGGTAATGATAAAGCACATGGATTTGTTTACAAGCTAGCGAAACGGTTAGCATAAGTTCGGCAGAACAATGTGGATGTTACAAGGTAACACAATTTAAAACAAGTTTCTTGTTTCTCACTTCTCTTTCCGGGACGGTAGTCTCAATGTTGCAAGATGGTTTTCCGCCTGGAGATGCTAGGGGCAGCGGGGAAAGTCACCATTTTCACCGGAATAGGTCATTTAACCATCCAAATGATGTCTAAACGGGTTTATTACGTTGAAATAGTTGCCAAGGTCCCCTTTAAGGGCTAGGTTGATGTGGGCCCTTGAGACTAGCATACCACAAACATTTAGTTTTCTCGGGTGCAACGGGGTGGGTAGTTATTAAACGAAAAACTGCATTTTTTGGCTTTTGGGGGGCCAGCACAGGGACGGAGTGGCCCCTGGGGACCAAACGCTTATTTTCCGTGAAAGTATAGGGTGTTATATGCCCTCCAAATCTCAGTGCCTCTGTGTTTTGGTGTCCCAGGAATCATTGACCAAATATTCTGAGACTAGAGGCGGTCATTGGTCGTAATAACATAACAATTTCTATGACAGAGAGAATTCAGTTGATATATCTTTCTGTGCAAAGACATTGGTGTGTAACAAAAACTGTATGTGTGCTGCGTAATGTGTGTATAATGTTTGATAAGGATTGTATTGCTTTACATGCAATAGGTATGGTATGTAACATACACACATACTTAAACACATGAATGCACAATTACCAACACACTAAACAGACTGATTTAACCCAAATCAGATTTAACTGATTTAACCCATTATGGCTGCAGCCTTTGGGGAAACAGCCCTGACTCTCACCTGACTCCCACCTTGTGTTTCTCTCTGCAGAATGTTGTGTCAGTCACTGCTGCTCCTTGCAGTACAGTTTCAACCAGCATGAGCTTCAGCCAGAGTTTCTCTTTTGAGGCTGTGAAGGAATCTGTCTCTGCAGTGAAGGTGCAGCTGGAGGAGAAACTGGATGGCATCTTCAAGCAGGAAGTAGCCAAGATATCTACAGCAGGTTGGACTACTTTTACAAGACACTGTTATGTCCGAATTGTTTTTCAAGTGCAAATTTAAAGACTCTTAAGACCTTTTCAAGACATCTAAATGGAAAAAATAAGACTATACCACGCCAAAAAAGATAAACATGACAACACTGTTTTATGCAATGTTTTTTTTTACTAACTTTAACACCCATCCCATTTTGCTTGCTTGAGTATTAACATGCTGGCAGTACCAACCATGAGATTTGGAAAACAGACTGCTTACTCATCCATCATCAGCAATTTATTTTCAAGGCTAAGCAGCAGTCTAGGAGGTAACCGCTTCAGGTCTTCCAAACCCATTATATTTTTTTGAATGAAATGAAATGTGTAGGACAATTGCTTTGGATAATCGAGATGAAGTGCATAAATTAAGCCAAATAGCAAAATTAACGTCTCTGTCAACTCTGCTATATCACACACAACAATATCTCCGTCAAGAACTATAGAATGGATAGCAGGACCAAACTTCACAAGCAGAGTATCTGCACATTTTTCAAGTGCAAAATTAAAGACTCTTAAGACCTTTTCAAGACATCTAAATGGAAAAAATAAGCCTATACCACGCCAAAAAAGATAAACATGACAACACTGTTTTATGCAATGTTTTTTTTACTAACTTTAACACCCATCCCATTTTGGATGTCTACAGAAGTTACCAAATATAGATTTTTGGGGAAAGAAAATTAATTGTGTGTGAATCACCTTCACAGCTATAAATGGCCAATTGTAGGCTCTGGACTCGTTGCTTTTGAAGCTGGCTGTACATATCTGGTTGTGCTACTGGCTGAGGCTGACTGTTCCTCACCTGCGTCTGTACTAGCCTAGGCTACTTGCCAAAGATCTAAACCAACCAAAGCTTGACTGAAACATTGTAAAACCATTGACTTGTTTTAAAAAAATGTATGGGAAAAGTCCCCTATTAATTAAGAGAGAGGTCCTCCTCGCATATTATTTTTATTAGAATATTATTTCTGCTGAAAAAACTGCTATGCGGTTTGCAAAGTACTGGGAAAGGCTGACAAGCAAGCCTATTCACTTCCCTGTTGGGTAGGCTAGGCCAGCAACACACGCTGGAGAGATGGAAACAGATGAACTTTACGTGTATTTCCTCCTGATTGCGAAAACTTTCTTTTTCCGTCAGTCCGTGGTTCCTTCATAAATTGCGCAGCAGATCATCAGACAAGTGAAAGAAGCACCGGGCATAATTTGACCAGCAGTCTCCACTTCCATGGTTTATGAAACGCTATGCTGCTAAGGGATTGACATCATTTTCATTAAAGCAGTTATTTTAGAGTGCATTACGCCTTTGGTCGGCAAGCTTGGGCATGAGGATGCTTTGGTGTTGAAGATGCTTTGGTGTTGAAGATGCTGACTGGAAGTTGTTTTGTGGGGAAAAAAACAATTGGCTAATTGGTTGATATGGGTGTGTGTGATTGTGACGATAATAAGCAGAGAGTGACGTTGACCATTTTCTCCATCTCCTGTTGCTATGTCACTTTTCAAGTCCAGGCCTGTCTGGAGAAATGATATTTCGCCCGCTCAATTAGAGGCACTCAGCGGCAGCTCAACCTAAACAGGGGGTGTAGTGGTAAAATAAGAGGTGGGTACACTATCAGTTCTGTGATCACGGTAAGGTGGACTGCGCCATGCAGTAGTAGGTTTTTAAAAAAGGCATTCAGAACATGTTTGATGAAGGTGGAGGGCAGAGGCACAGTATTGTCCAGGTGCATTGTAGGCTATAAGTGCCCTCCGCTGGCTGCAGATAATTGCAGATTAATAATAAACAGTAATGCTAATCTGAGGTACCTGTCTAGTTTTATTCCATAAATATATTGTTTTTATATACATTATTGGAATGAAGAGCTTCCATGTACGCTTGTGGCTGTTGACATGAATCAAACATGTTCTGAATGCATTTTTAAAAAACCCACTACCGCAGTCCACCTTACCGTGATCACAGAATTACCACTAGGCCTACACTCTGCTTAGGTTGAGCTGCCGCTGAGTGCCTCACATTGAGCGGGTGAAACAAAAAAGTAGTAAATATATTTTTTAGTTTTTCTTATTTCTTCCAAGGACAAGAAAAGTATCATAGTTGAAGAATTACCCTGCAGTGTTACTTTGCATTACATCTAGCAGCTAATGTGAATCATAGCTTATGGCAGCTTATGGTAGGCTACTAATAAAATGTTTATAAGTGTACTGCCTGTTTGTGCGTGTCATGTGTTTGATTTCCAACTTATGAAACGTTGCTTTGGTGTCTAACCTGCGGGGCCAAAGTAGGCCACACCAGAAACGGATGATAAAGGATCTTTGGTAATGCTAAACAAGGATACAAGGATACAAGGAAGTTTATTGTCACATGCATATAGTTACTGGAAGTAAGAAATGCAGTGAAATTACGTCTGGTGTCAGCCTATTTGTGCATTTATGGGGGGAGTAAAACGTGCAGTAGAAGAGGGGTTTAGTAGATTAAGTGGCAAGGGCTGCATAAGAAAGGTGGGGGAGGATTGGAATTGGGGGGCGGGGGCCACCAACAAGGAGCACCCAAGAGCAACAGGGGCAAGGAAAAACTCCCTTACCAAGGAAGAAACCTTGGGCAGATCCACGGCTCAAGGGGCTAACCCAACTGCCAGGGGTCTTGGTGTGTGTGTTGGGGGGATGACAGGGGAGATGGGATAGTGTGCTGTGTATGTGGGGAGAGGGCAGTGTGCAATATGTGTGTTGGGGAAGCTTCCTCATGAGACAATGTGCTGTGTATTGTGGGGGGGGGGGACAGTGTGCTGTAAGTATGTTGGGGATGTGTGTTGGAGAAACTTCCTGATGAAATAATGTGCTGTGTATGTAGGGGAGAGGGGGGGGCAGTGTACTGCAAGTATGGTGAAGGGACTTACTATTGCAAGCAGAGTACTGTATGTATGATGTATGTGAGTGATGAAGATGTGTGTGTGGGCGGGAGGGGAGTGTAGCAGTGTCAGATATGTGTGTGTGTGTGTGTGTGTGTGTGTGTGTTTTGACGTGTGATGAAATAAGAAAATAAATAAAAGGTCTATAGCATAGGGTGAGGGATGTAAAAGTGCTAAAAGTCTTGTAGGTGTGTGTGTGTGTGTGTGTGGGGGGGGGGGGGGGGGGGGGGGGGGGTCATGAGTGCTGAGGAGTGAATGAGTGCAAAGTCAGTATAGTGTGAGTTCAGAGTTGGGAAATGTTTGAGAGTGCTGAACAGTGAATGTGTGCAAAGTCAGTATAGTGTGAGTTCAGAGTTCGGATGGCCTGGGGATAAAAACTTCTCCTGAGTCTCTCAGTTCTGGCTTTGTGACTACATAGGCGTCTTCTTGATTTCAGCGGTATACGGTATGTAAACCATACTGTTTGTCACTAAAGTAGTGCAACAGGCTGGCTGGCTGGCTGGCTGACGGTACACAAATAAATAAACAAAGTACACCTACATTAAGGCGCGTTCTTACCTTTGTGTAGAGGCTATAAGCAGAGAATGTCTAATAAGGGGAGAACCTTCACTCTCGGAACGCTTCCGGTGTGGTACTGCATCTAGGGGCGCTCGCGGGCGAGTCCAGAATGAATGGAGGTCTATGGAGCTGTACCCCTCCAAATCCACTTTTCTTGGGATATAATTTTTTTTTCAAGTAATTTGAATATTGTATTCGAAAGGGGAGGCAAAGACAACACACTTGGTTGAGCATTATATTTTTTTAAGTCACTTAATTGTTCTAAAAAGCCTTTCAAACGTGTCAATGACGTCATTCATTAGCATGATCATAGCATAGCATAGCATCAATGCTAGTGTGTTATGGGCAACAACGACCCAACCTGTAAGAAAACGAAAGGACATGACTCCCGGATTATTTCCCTTTTGATTGATAATCCATATCCATTTTGCGAAAAATAAAATAAAATCTGAGGGTTTCAGTTGTTAAATAGGTGAAAACAATAAATTTAGCCATGTAGCTCCATAGGACCCCATGTATTTTGGACTCGCCCGCGATCGCCATCTAGGTGAACTCTGGTGAACTGCAGCCAAATTCGGTTTGTATGGGATTAATAGAGAGTGGGGAGGCTCTCCGTAGACGGGCTCTACTATAAGGCTTGCAGCCTGATGATGATTGATGGATCATCTCACTGATTGCTTGCAGCTTGCCTGCCTACATCCGGGTGCAGTCTTCTTCTTCTTCTTCTATAATGTTTAGTGGCAGTTTGCATACTTCGTGCACTACCGCCATCTTCCGGGCTGAGGTGTGATCCAACGGGATGCTATTTATATCCAGTTTTTAAATTAAATGAAAAAATAAATAAATAAATAAATAATAATGAAATAAATAAATAATGAAATAAATAAATTCTATTTGCTAGTTGGGTCTCTTTTATGAAAGCAATAACAGCCTTAGCTGTGGACTGTGTGCTAGATATACTTATATAGGTTTTCCATGGTTAGATCTTTTTTAACCACTCCATGTTTTCTCTTTCTCTGTTATAATATGTGCAGTCTATGAGTATGTGTTTAACACTTTCTATTGCGCCACAGTGTGCGCACACCCCCGTTTGATGTTTGCCTATAATATGTAATCCACTGTTTAACCTTGTGTGTCCCATCCTCATTCTGGTGATTCATGTCTCCTCCTGCCTTTTCAGTCCACTGATCTTACTAGATGTTACATCTTTGTGTATGTTGTATAAATGTCTGCCTTTTCCCTCCTTATCCCATCTCTCCTGCCACATTCTGTTGATTTTGTCCTTTATAATACTCTTAATTTCTGACTTGCTTAAAGTGACTTCCAGTTCAACCAGTTCTGATTTAATTGCTTCTTTCGCTAGTGTGTCTGCCTTTTCGTTTCCCTCCACTCCCCTGTGTGCAGGAACCCATATCAATTCTACTCTTATTCTGTTGGGATATTTTAAAAATGCGTTCATGAATCTCATCTATTAAGTCCTGTCTACATGTAGACTTTTCACTCTCAATGGATGTTAGTGATGACATTGAGTCTGAGCAAATTACCACTTTATTAGGTTTTGCTTCTTCCACCCACTGTAGAGCCAGAATTATTGCTAGTATTTCTGCTGTGAAAATGGCCAGGTGGTCTGGTGTCCTTTTTTTTTATATTAACATTGTATCTCGGAATGTGGACTGCAGCCCCTGTTTTCCCTGTCTGATCTTTTGATGCATCTGTAAAAATTTGAACTGTGTCATCATACATTATATCCATATATTGCTGAACATTTTGGTATACCCCTGTTTTTATTATATTCTTAGCCTCCAAATCTATCCTGGGAGAACAAAACACCCAGGGTGGAATTGTCGGTATGCTAACTGCTTTACTACATGCAATTCTGTCAATTCCCATTTCCTTTGCCTGTCTGTTCCCATGCCACCCAAAACTGCATGATGGGCGCCCATACTCCCAGCACTCTAACAGCACCTGCTTTGTGGGATGTGTTACTTCATGACCCTTTAGATTTGTCCAGTAAGACATTGATAACTTTAACCGCCTGAGGTCTAAAGGCATTTCCCCTACTTCCACTTGTAGAGATGGGATTGGTGTTGTCCTAAACGCATCACAACATATTCAAAGTGCCTTGGCCTGTATCCTGCGCAGCAGTCCTTGCAAACAATTAGTCTTAGGCCTACGATGTCAAAGTGTATCAACTTACAACTGCCACAAAAGATTTTAGACTAGTTCATTCACCATTCATTGGGATTTACGATTTTAATGGTTTATGTTGGTTTGTGTAGGTTATTAGGTTATTTGCCATGCTGATATGAACCTAACCAATGAAGTTGCACGTCTTTATTATGTCAGACATAATTTCAATCCACTCTTGAAAGAAATGAGTTTGGGGGTCAGTTCTACTCATAGCTAATCTTGTCAAAATAATCAATAACTGGGAAACTAGTTGAGTGAACTTAAAACGTTTGTGGTGCCTGAACAATATGGCAGCTTTGAGTACAGCTCTGCAATTTTATTGAGTTTAGAACACTGTTGGGGAATACAGTGTTGACTGTGTTTTCTCTGTCTCTCAACAGTGACACATATCCAGATCATCCAAGCTTTACAATGTGAGTCTGTCATTGTTACATTCATACTGTTACATTACATTAGGGGCAGCCGTGGCCTACTGGTCAGGGCTTCAGGCTTGTAACCGAAGGGTTGCCGGTTCAATCCCCGACCAGTAGGAAAAATGTGGGTGGGGGAAGTGGTTGAGCACTGCTCTCCCGTGCACATCCAAGTGCCCTTGAGCAAGGCACCTAACTCACTGCTCCCCGAGCGCCGCTGTAGCAGGCAGCTCACCACGTCGGGATTAGTGTGTGCTTCACCTCACTGTGTGTTCTCTGTGTGCTGAGTGTGTTTTACTAATTCACGGATTGGGATAAATGCAGAGACCAAATTTCCCTCACGGGATCAAAAGAGTATACAGTACAGTATATACTCATACTTACTTACTTATACATTCCATTTTACAGCTAAAATAACTTCCTTTCAGAGCTAACAGGCCTGTCACAAATGCTAAAAGGAAACATTTTTTAAAAAGATGGACACATGAAGATAATATGCAAAGCAAGATGTGCGTTTGTTTGTTCTGTAGATCCTGGGTGAATGAGTGTCTCTGTGTTGGTTCCTAGATACTGATCCTGAACTCCCAGTCAGAAGAACAGACAGTAAAGAGATTCTGTCACCAGAAAGTAAGTCTTTAATGACTGATTCTAACAGCCTCTAAGCCTTTACATTCTCTCAGCTGCCAAAACTTAGAGGTATGGGGGTGTTGCTGGTCTCTAAGAAATAAAGGACCTTCGTTTAATATAATGGGTAAACATGCGGTAAGAGGCATGAGGGTAAGACTTTTATTGAATTGATTGAGGTGGGTTAGAACTGAAGGTCCTCTAAATATGCCTTTACCCTCCTAATGAAGATGAGGGACTCTTGACTAAGGGCATATCCATCTTTACTTGTCAATGGGAGATTGTAGGCCTCAAACAGCTGCCTTACTTATTATATAGATATTCATTAGAAAGGCCACACCAAATAATGAAGTGTATGCAAAGTGCAGAATTTTCTCCTTTTCTGTTATAAGTTATAAGTTGTTACAGGTATGCGTTGTTTAGTCCAGCACTCTGAGAAACTACAAAAATAATTGATTGAAGCCTGCTCCTATACCTGTAGTGATATTCATGCCGTTGTGTTGGTCATGGCTAACAGTGTGATGATTCATTAATTAGACAAGGTGAATTTTATCCAGATCTTTTTGGTCATTCAATGAATAATATACCAACTGAATTGACCCATTTGCTCTGCAGTTTGTTGGGTTAAGGAATTGATTCAAATGGTTCCATTACATTAAAATGAATCATCATTTAGCTGACACTCTCATCCAGAGAGACTCACAGTGAACTAACTACAGGAACTACTGAAGCTACTTGGGGTTAGGTGCCCTGCTCAGAGGCACAATGGTGGCAGCCCCTGGGATCACACTCACAACCTTTAGCTGTTCCATTTGGAAGCTCCCGAACCACTAGACCAGCAGCCCCCACATCTGAAGGTGTTCTGAACCTGCTCTTCCCATCCTGATGAAGATCAGTGATGCTTCAATGAGTGCACCTCCACCTTCACTTTGGTTCAAGTTTGGTTATAATGTTTTTTTTCTTTCTCAGTGTCTGATGTCCAGGCTGTTTTTACTGAGCCAGTAACCAGAGAGGAGTTCTTAAAGTGTAAGTTGGTCTGGTCTACAAACACTGAGACATGTACACACACAGTCATTCATTCAAGTATTTGTACAATCACACAAAAACACCCCACCCACACACACATAAACTCACAAACATAACACAATACACACTTTTAATCTGTTTGAAAGCAGACACTCTCACATGTACACTTGAGAACATATCTATTATACAAAAACATGTACACTTGAACATATCCATTCATACAAAAAAGTACAGAATCACACACACACACACACACACACACACACACACACACAAACACACACACGCACAAACACTGCAATACACTAGTCCTCTAAGTGTGTCCTCTTCTCTCTTCTCCTCCATCAGACTCCTGTCACTTCACACTGGATCCCAACACAGCACACAGACACCTCCATCTGTCTGAGGGGAACAGGAGGGTGGAGTGGAGAGCTGAGCTCCAGTCATATCCTGATCATCCAGAGAGATTTGATGGGTGGGAACAGGTGCTGTGTAGAGAGGGTGTGTCTGGACGCTGCTACTGGGAGGTGGAGAGGAGTGGGGAGGTTGATATAGCAGTCTCATATAAAAGCATCAGCAGGGAAGGAGGAGGTGCTAAGTGTGGGTTTGGACATAATGATCAGTCCTGGAGTCTGCTCCTCATCAGCTCCAGCTCCTCTTTCTACCACAATCATAAACAGACTAAACTCCCTCTATTGGCCAGCTCCAGAATAGGAGTGTATGTGGATCACAGGGCAGGAACTCTGGCCTTCTACAGCATCTCTGACACAATGACCCTCCTGCACAGAGTCCAGACCACATTCACTCACACACTCTACCCTGGGTTTACATGTTACTTTACTGGATCATCAGTGAAGCTGTTGTGATCCCAGACCATGTAGGCCCAATCCCACACACTCTAGCCTGGGTTTTATATAGTATGTACTAGATCATCAGTGAAGCTGTTGTGACTCACACCATATACTGTACAGCAGGACAGAACTGTAAAGACCCCAGACACATATAGATAGATGCTGTTACTACATGCACACAAACACACATAAACACGTCCCATCTCATCAGCACACATATAAGCCACCACTCACATTTAAGGATCTGGCAGCTGCCTCTCAGCTACCTGAGATTCTCTTTTCTTGGGGAAAACAAAACACCAAATCAATGTCTCATCTCTGGACCCCAGCAGATATCACAGCGTCTGCACCTCTGGACCTCTGCTGGAACACACATCAGCACACCACACATAAACTACTGGGTGAGAAATGTGTTGATGAGCCCAGTGTTTCACCCCCTCTGATCCTCTCCCACAATCCATCTCCTCTCCCTCCTGCTCCCCCTAACCCTCCTTCCCCTTCCCCAGGTGTTCAGGTCTTTAGATCCTCTGTAGTTGGACACGTGTCTGATAGAAAAAAAATATTAACAACAATGGCCTCTACATATACGTAGTCTTGTGATATGTATTGGGTTTTATGATTTTTTTTTGTGTTAAATTCACATGTTAAATAACTAAATGAATAAATGAAAAAAAAAAAACACACATGATCTTTTTTACAAGTTGTTGAAGTACAGAATTTGCTTATCATAGGACATGTGGAATTCACAACAAGAAAGATCATATGATGATAAACAATAAAACCCTTCTGAAAACAATACATTTTGCATGCAAGTCTATGAGAAAGAAAATATCAGAGAATATAGCCTTGTTAATGTACAACATATTTTATACAGTCTATGGTAATGTACCCTACCGTCTCCATAGAATGTTGTTAAACAGAACATTCTAGAACAATCTGACTCTGAACTCAGAATGTTGAACTCATCTGTGTTCTGTGGGAGAGCAAAGACTCACCCTGAGTGTGTCTAAACGTATGTGATGGGGTAGATTAGCCTGGGTTTTCCCATGCTGCCTTCAATGAGATGAGGTTTGGCGTTAGCCAGGCTAAGGGTAGATGTGTAGGTGATAATGAAAATAAATAATTATGCAGATTTATGTTGGTGATGATGTATCTTGCCATTTGTCTTGTCTGGCAGGTTTCAAATTAACATTCAGAAACTATTTTGGGAAAGTAACATTTTAGCAAATATATTTCTATATATTTTTTTAAAATATATATTTTTTCTGAAGGACATTCATATCTATTAGGATTTTTATGTGTTCATGATATTTTAACCTAAACTGCATACAGATCAAAACGAAAAACGATGGTTCCATGCTATCCATGTGGGGTTACATGCCCACCAACTTTCGTGTACCCGGTCTTTCAGTGTCCCGTGAATTCTTGTTGGTGTATGGTCACTAACTGTACACATAAATTATTTTATTGTTGATGATTCTGTAGGGAGTGTGTTAAACTGTAATCAAGGTTGTCTGTCTAATGATATTTTGAAAATTGATGAAGAAAACATTCAGCACTGGTTCATCACCAGGAGCAATATACAGGTTTGTCTATAATTTCACACTGTAGAACCTGTTGTTCAGTTAGTCATGTTCTGGCCAGCCCCCTGTGTGGAGGTCACACAATGACCCTTTGTGTGGGGGATCAGATGTGGATATCAGGCAGGTGGCTTTCCTTGCAGGTACATAATGAAAAGTGATTTTTACTATACATGTACATGTAATCCAGGTTACTATTTGAGGTAAAGAAGACCAGACTACGCCACTTAAGGCCCCGCCCCTTAAGACTAGTAATTAGTGTAGAGAACTCCCACACAGGTACAGTTGTATGAAACAGAAAGACAGACTGATATTCCAGTGACTGGGTAATGTTTATTTAGAAAAAACAGGATTATATTAAAACACTTCAGCAAGATAAATTAATCAATAGCAACCACTTTATTCCAGTATGAAAAGATAAAAACAAGGCCTCACAACAATAAGCAGCAAGCAATAGTAAAAGGCTGAAGTACTGGCAGGTCCCATATAATAAGCAACAATAACAGCCCACGAGAGTGGTTACCTGAATGCAGGGAGAATGGGGGAAGTTCAACACAGCAACCACGCCACGTGCTCCAATATCTGAAATTGGTCACACACACACCACACACACACACACACACACACACACACACACACACACACACACACGCGGCTACACAGCAAACTACCAAATAGAATGGGGGGGGCTCATTAGCTCTATGCCTAGTTCACCTCATGCAGTGCAGGAAAAGGAACCCAGCATCCCAACACCAGTACCACGTTCACAGGGTCTGTTAACACAAAAAGAGAGAATAGAGATGACACTAGCCTAATGCAACCAAGAATTTGGATCGCCAGTACCCAAGCTGAGTGCAGATGGAATCCTATGCAGAGAAACAGCAATCATTGCCCAATCATTGTCTTAGCATCACAGGTAAAGACGCACATCCATAACTGACAAAGAAACAAAATAAAATAAAACTAAACAAACAGAAACAGGCAAAACAGCAATGGCAACTCCTGAAACACACAGCCAAACAGATTTGTACAGCACAGCCACAATACATCAGAATCAAAATGTTAATCATGTATAGTGCGTGCGTGCTCAAGAACCAGTTCGCCATACTTGCATTTCCGTACCTGCAGTTAATAACAGCAAGTCGTTATCAATGTCCGTGAACGCTCATGCAGAAGCTGAACACCGCAGAGGATACCCGAAACTGTAGGAAAGTACAATGCAGTTAGCATATGTTATAAAAAAAACGGAATCTTAACACACAAACAGACCAACCTTGCCGGGATCTCCATTAAATCCCCACAGCTCGGAGTGAAATGGAAAGACAGAACACGCAGCCCTGTTACGGCTGCTTCCTGGTTTTATTGTGTGGCTGCAATTACTCTAATCAGTGCATAGAAATAGATACTATTTCTATGTAATCAGTGTAAGTGTCGTCAGGTGTGTGTGGCAGGTAGCTTAGGTCTTGTTAGGCCAAAATGTAAACACGGGCATTGACATTTTATTGTAATTTACTGTGTCAGTGATGAAACTTGCTATCCATGAGTCAGGGCATGTTCCGGTTGTCATGAGCTCTCTCTCTGCCTGGTAACACGTGCTGATTGAAGTCTGATGACCTCCACCTGTTCCTGCTCTGCTCTGCCTCACCCTCGTTACCTACCAGCTGCACTGCATTCACCACTCATCATGCCCTCTATATAAAGCCTTGCTTTTCAGTCCACACTTGTCAGATCGTCTGCAACCAGCACCAGTTACCTGCCTGGTTTTGAAAACGCCTCTGACTCTTTGCCTGTGATCCCGGACCCGCTCGACTACTTCTGTGTTCTCCAGCCCCGGTAATCTTGACCTGCCTTCCGTCCCTCTTCTACGAATACCGCCTAGTCCTTGACTGTACTGCTGCTTCGTTTCAATTGCTGTTGTGTGTGTGTTTCCCCCAGGACTTCCCGGATCATCCAGCTCCTGCCATCGCTGTTCGGCTACTGGGGGAACACACACACGCAGACTCTTGGAACTCCTGTACCCCCCCCGGAACCCCTGAAACCCCCAACCCTTAAATAAACTTTTGAACGTGACGCTTTTGTGGTCCTCGTCCTGTTTGGTGTCTGACAGTACGATCTGACCAAACATGGACCCAGCGCACGGTCGAACCAGCATGGAAACCGACGAACCAGAACCACCCACCGCCATGCAACGCCTGGAAGAGACAGAGAGAGAGGTAAACCGCAACACTGCTGACATTGCCTCCCTACTTCAAGCCGGCTTGAGCCAGCGTCAGCAGTTCCAGCAGCAACAGCAACAACTTGCAATGATCATTCAACTTCTCACCAACCTTTCTCCTCTGCCTGCTCCCACCGGCCCAGCCCCAGCCAGCCTGCTCACCAGCCCAGCACCCGAGTCTCCTGCCCAGTCCACTGCTACCGTGGCTGCCGGAGCCCCAGAACCCAGGATCGGCAATCCAGAGCGGTTCAGTGGCGACCCAACCCAGGTACGGGCGTTCCTGACGAGCTGCCGTGTCCAGTTTACCCTGCAACCCAGGACTTTTGCCACTGAAGGGGCGAGGGTCGGTTACGTGATCACTCACCTGACGGGCCGAGCTCGACTCTGGGGAACGGCGGAGTTCGAGCGCCAGACCCCAGCATGTGCAACCTTCAACCTATTCGCAGAGGAGATGCTCAAGGTATTCGATTTGGAATCCACAATAGCCGAGGCATCTCGGATCCTGATGAGTATTCGCCAAGGCAGAAGGACTGTTGCGGATTACTCCATCGACTTTCGAACCGTGGCAAGTCGGAGCTCCTGGAACATGGAAGCATTGGTGGATGCTTTCCTCCACAGCCTGGCGGACTACATAAAGGACGAGCTGGTTTCCCATGATCAACCCCCCACTCTTGATGAAGCCATTGCTCTGGCTGTCCGCATCGACCGCAGGATCCAGGCCCGCCGTCATGAGAGAGGGCGCCAGAGTCCATCCACCAGCACACGGAGTGTCCCAACTGCCCTTCTGTCCGCACCTGCCACACCATCTAGCCAGCCGGACCAGTCTGAACCAATGGAGATCGGCCGCACCTCCCTAACCCCTGCAGAGCGCCAGCGACGCATCACCTCCAACTTGTGCCTGTACTGTGGTGGTGATGGTCATCGAGTCGCCACCTGTCCAGCAAAAGCCGGAGCTCACCAGATGTAGGAGGAATCCGGATGAGCTCAATGAACATTCAGCCCTCCATCAGCCGTAAACCCCTCATCCAAGTCTGTCTTCACCTGTCTGATTCCACCCACACCCTGGCAGCCCTGGTGGACTCTTTTGACACAGGACTTGCTCGTCAGCTGGGCTTGGAAAGCCATCGCTTGTCCACTCCTGTTCCAGCCCGGGCCCTGGACGGTCACGCAATTGGCACCGTTACCAGCATCACAGCCCCCATCTCAATGATGGTGTCAGGAAACCACCGAGAGACCATCCGCTTCCACCTGCTCAGCTCTCCAGGCCAACCCCTAATCCTGGGCTACCCTTGGCTCCGTCTCCACAATCCTCACCTCGATTGGGCCTCCGGAACTGTGAAAGAGTGGGGAAATGCCTGCCACCTGACCTGTTTGCGTGCTGCCTCGCTGCCCCCCGGCTCAGTACCCCCCAGCACTGCCCCCGACATTTCTAATGTCCCTGAATGTTACCATGGCCTCCGAGAGGTGTTCAACAAGACCAAAGCCACATCTCTGCCCCCACACCGTCCGTACGACTGTGCCATTGATCTCCTCCCTGGGACTGCTCCACCCAAAGGTCACCTCTACTCACTATCCCCTCCTGAAAGAAAAACTATGGAGGATTACATCAGGGACTCCCTGGCAGCTGGACTCATCCGCCCGTCTTCCTCTCCTGCTGGTGCCGGGTTCTTCTTTGTGGGAAAGAAAGATGGTTCTCTTCGCCCCTGCATTGATTATCGAGGTCTGAATGATGTCACAGTGAAGAACCGGTACCCTCTGCCTTTACTCACCTCTGCTTTTGAATTGCTCCAGGGATCCACTATTTTCACCAAACTGGACCTTAGAAATGCTTACCACCTAGTGCGAGTAAGGGAGGGTGACGAGTGGAAGACAGCATTCAACACCCACACCGGCCATTATGAGTACCTGGTAATGCCATTTGGCCTCACCAACGCCCCAGCGGTATTCCAGGCGCTGGTGAATGATGTGCTGCGGGACATGCTGAATAAATTCGTCTTCGTGTACCTGGACGACATCTTAATTTTCTCCAGAACTCTGTCCGAACACACCCGTCATGTCCAGCTGGTTCTTCGACGGCTCCTGGAGAACTCTCTCTATGTCAAGGCGGAGAAATGCGAGTTCCATGCTCAGACTGTCATTCCTGGGATACATCGTCGCTGAAGGCAATATCCAGATGGACCCCGCAAAGGTCTCGGCAGTTACCTCCTGGCCAGTTCCGGGGAATAGGAAGAAGCTGCAGCAATTCCTCGGTTTTGCCAATTTCTACCGGAAATTCATCCGGAACTACAGCTCCGTCGCCGCTCCCCTCACAGCTCTGACCAGCATCAAACACCCCTTTTTCTGGACCCCAGAGGCCAACACAGCCTTTCATACCCTCAAGGCCCGGTTCACCACTGCCCCCATCCTCCAGATGCCGGATTCAGACCGGCAGTTCGTTGTCGAGGTGGATGCCTCAGACGTGGGAGTCGGGGCCATACTCTCTCAACGGGCAGAGGAGGACAACAAGTTGCACCCCTGTGCATTTTTCTCTCGCCGGCTTTCACCTGCAGAGCGCAATTATGATGTTGGAAACCGTGAGCTGTTGGCTGTCAAGCTTGCCCTGGAGGAGTGGCGTCACTGGCTGGAGGGGTCCACAGTTCCGTTCCTGGTCTGGACCGATCACAAAAACCTCGAATACATCCGCAATGCCAAACGTCTTAACCCCAGACAGTCCCGCTGGGCCTTGTTTTTCACCAGATTCAACTTCACCCTGTCATACCGCCCAGGTTCTCGGAACACCAAACCGGACGCTCTCTCCCGTCAGTTTCATAAGGATGATGCCCCTTCCCAGGAACCTGCATCAATTCTGCCCGATCCCTGCGTCGTAGCTGCCCTGACCTGGGATATCGAGGAGGAAATTCAAGAGGCCCTCCGTGACCATCCCAGTCCCAGTGCATGCCCAGACGGTCGTCTCTTCGTCCCAGATAATTTGAGGTCCCGGGTCATACAGTGGGGACACAACTCCCGCCTTGCCTGCCACCCGGGCTCCGCCCGCACCTGCCATCTCCTTGCCCAACGCTTTTGGTGGTCGTCTTTGAGAAGGGATGTCCGAGAATTCGTCCGTGCCTGCCCCACCTGCAATCAGAACAAGTCCTCCACTCGGCCCCCCGCTGGTTTACTCCAGCCCTTGCCTGTGCCCACACGACCCTGGTCCCACGTCTCCTTGGACTTTGTAACTGGCCTCCCACCATCAGGTGGGATGACTGTCATTCTCACTGTGGTTGACCGGTTCAGCAAGATGGCACACTTCATTCCCCTCCCTAAACTGCCATCTGCCAGAGAGACTGCCCAGGCTGTTCTTGATCATGTCTTCCGTCTACACGGGCTGCCCAGGGATGTTGTCTCTGACCGAGGCCCGCAATTTACCTCTACATTCTGGAAGGAGTTCTGCCGTCTTCTAGGGGCCACAGTGAGTCTCACCTCTGGGTTCCACCCCCAGTCCAATGGTCAATCCGAGCGGGCAAACCAGGAGCTGGAGAAGGCGCTGCGGTGCATGGTTTCTCGCAAACCCCAGGCTTGGGCACAACAACTGATGTGGATAGAGTATGCTCACAACTCCCTCACCTGCTCTGCCACTGGTATGTCACCTTTCCAGTGTGTGTATGGCTACCAGCCCCCCCTGTTCCCCAGCCAGGAAGGAGATGTGTCCTGCCCGTCTGCCCTCGCCTATGCCCGCCGTTGCCGTCGTACCTGGTCACAAGCTCGTGCCACGCTACTCAAGTCAGCTGTCAGCTATGCCACTGGGGCTAACCGCCGAAGATCGCCGGCACCCGCCTACCGTGTTGGCCAGAAGGTGTGGCTGTCAGCCAAGGATCTCCCACTGTGGGTGGAATCGCGTAAACTGGCACCTCGATTCCTCGGCCCGTTCCCTATCCAGAGGGTCATCAGCCCAACCGCAGTCCGGCTCCAGTTGCCAACCTCCATGAGGGTGCACCCTACTTTCCATGTTTCGAAAGTCAAGCCGACGCATGAAAGCCCGCTGGTCCCCGTGCCGCTTCCTCCTCCTCCTCCTCGCCTCGTTGACGGTGGGCTGGTGTACACCGTTCGACGCCTGCTTCGGTCCAGACGGCGAGGTAGGGGCCTCCAGTATCTCGTCGACTGGGAGGGCTATGGACCTGAGGAGAGAACCTGGGTGCCAGCCAGTCGGATTGTGGACCGGACACTCATCGCCGACTTCCACCGTCTGCATCCTGATCAACCTGCAATCCGTAGGGGCCGCCCCAGAGGGGTCCCTAACCGTCCTGCCCGCCCGGCTTCCTGTCATGTGCCTGACCCTGACCCTGTCTCGGTACCTGTCCCGTCTTCTGTCCACGACCCTCCAGCTCCCTCCGAGGATGAGGATGTTCACTCGGACCGCTCGGAGGAATTCTAGCCCTCCACCGGCTCCCCTCCGCCCTCCCGACGTGGTGTCACTCTTGGGGACTTCTGGGGCCGTCCCTTAGGGGGGGGGTTCTGTCATGAGCTCTCTCTCTGCCTGGTAACACGTGCTGATTGAAGTCTGATGACCTCCACCTGTTCCTGCTCTGCTCTGCCTCACCCTCGTTACCTACCAGCTGCACTGCATTCACCACTCATCATGCCCTCTATATAAAGCCTTGCTTTTCAGTCCACACTTGTCAGATCGTCTGCAACCAGCACCAGTTACCTGCCTGTTTTTGAAAACGCCTCTGACTCTTTGCCTGTGATCCCGGACCCGCTCGACTACTTCTGTGTTCTCCAGCCCCGGTAATCTTGACCTGCCTTCCGTCCCTCTTCTACGAATACCGCCTAGTCCTTGACTGTACTGCTGCTTCGTTTCAATTGCTGTTGTGTGTGTGTTTCCCCCAGGACTTCCCGGATCATCCAGCTCCTGCCATCGCTGTTCGGCTACTGGGGGAACACACACACGCAGACTCTTGGAACTCCTGTACCCCCCCCGGAACCCCTGAAACCCCCAACCCTTAAATAAACTTTTGAACGTGACGCTTTTGTGGTCCTCGTCCTGTTTGGTGTCTGACACCGGTGACATCAAATAACCTACATTTTTTAAAATAATTTATTCAAATTTCTTTCATATGGAATAACTGATCAGCAATAATGTCTAAATAAATATTGTGTACCTTCTTTTTTGTCCACCATCCCGAGTTTTATCAGCCATCTGCACACCTGGAAGGTAGGGCTGGAGACGTAGTAGACCACAGGGTCCAGCTGCTGTTGAGGTAGGTGAGGGTCAGTGTGCTGTTGAGGCAGGTGAGGGTCCAGCGTGCTGTTGAGGTAGGTGAGGGTCAGTGTGCTGTTGAGGTAGGTGAGGGTCCAGCATGCTGTTGAGGTAGGTGAGGGTCAGTGTGCTGTTGAGGTAGGTGAGGGTCAGCGTGTTGTTGAAGACCGCGCTTACCACCTCCACGGCTTTGCTCATCCTGTGTGACCACACCCTAACCCAGATCAGCACTTGGGCCACGTTGCTGGGCAGGAAGCAGGTGACCAAAACCACCACCACCACCATAGCCAGGGAGTTGAGGGTCCTCTCTAGTGCTGCTGTGGTGATCTAGACCAGGGGTTCCCAAACTGCGACCCCCAAAATAACAGTGCCAGTGACTTGTGACCCCAACTATCCCCTGATAACATTAGCGTCCAACATTTGTATAGAAGTATACAAATGTTGGACGCTAATGTTGTTAATCTGTCGTAATCACAGGATTATATATATATATATATATATATATATATTAGGGCTGTCAATCGATTAAAAAAATAATCTAATTAATTACATACTCTGTGATTAATTAATCTAAATTAATCACATTTAATTTTTGCTGTGAAAGTATTTTAAATATTTAAATTCAAATGAATCATTGAATAATCAGCATTAGTGACATTAAAATTCAAAGACTCTTTTATTATTATTTTATTAACCTACTGTAATATTAACCTAATATGCTGAGGAAATAAATTCAAAAGTGCTTCGGGAAGAAGTTTTTTTTTCACATACCAGGCATTTCAGGCCACAGATATAACCTAGGGGACACAATGAAAATTAACACTCCCCTTAATGTCAATACTTATGCATTGCATTGATGTGCGACTATAGAGTTGATGAACTCCGGTGATATGCAAATTCCTTGCTGCAGACATTGCAGAGGACTTTATTTTTTATCAACACCATCAGGCCGTTTTTTAAAAGTAAATGTTCCCATCAATGATCCAGGCAGCACGTTTTCTTCTCTCTCCTTTATTTTACAGTGTAATTTTTACTGACTAGAACGGCTCGGGGTCAAAGGTCATACGGAATCGATTAATCTGCACTAATTTTTTTAATCAGTTATTTTTTCTCAAATTAATTAATCGAAATGAATCAGTTATTTTGACAGCCCTAATATATATATATATATATATATATATATATATATATATACATTTCTGAAAATGATTTAACAACCCCTGCTTGCTGTCTCACGAAGCCCACTTTGGGAACCCCTTAGCCAAGTAGCCAGCACAGAATGATAGAGAGTAGTGCGCTCAGCTGAACGTACTATAAGAACTCAACTCCCTGCTCTACAAGATATCTATTCCAGAAGAGTACTCCTAAGAGCCCAAAAGATTCTGAAGGACTCTTCTCATCCTAACAATGGATTATTCCTACCGCTGAAATCAAGAAGACGCCTATGTAGTCACAAAGCCAGAACTGAGAGACTCAGGAGAAGTTTTTATCCCCAGGCCATCCGAACTCTGAACTCACACTATACTGACTTTGCACACATTCACTCTTCAGCACTCTCAAACATTTCCCAACTCTGAACTTACACTATACTGACTTTGCACTCATTCACTCCTCAGCACTCATGACCCCCCCCCCCCCCCCCCCCCCCCCACACACACACACACCTACAAGACTTTTAGCACTTTTACATCCCTCACCCTATGCTATAGACCTTTTATTTATTTTCTTTTTTCATCACACGTCAAAACACACACACACACACACACACACACACACACACACACACACACACACACACACACACACACACACACACATATCTGACTTTTTCCAACTTTTGCACATCTCCATAGAACTTTTTATTTATTATTTTTGATTTCTCCTCCATCTACCCATGTCCTTGATTGCCTAGCCTTTCTGCCCCCCCCCCCCCCCCCCACACACACACCCCACCCCTATCCCCAACACACACACACTTACATCATCACTGTCATCACCTCACATACATACAGCACACTGCTTGCTACAGTAAGCCTCCTCTACTTGCTGCACACTGCCCCCCCCTCCCTACATACACAGCACATTGTCTTCAGGATCTTCTCCAACACACATCCTCTACATACTTACAGCACACTGCCCCCATCTACCCACACACACACTACACACACACACACACACACACAGTCACTGCTACACTCCCCTCCCGCCCACACACACATCTTCATCACTCACATACATCATACATACAGTACTCTGCTTGCAATAGTAAGTCCCATCACCATACTTGCAGTACACTGCCCCCCCCCCCCCCCTACATACACAGCACATTATTTCATCAGGAAGCTTCTCCAACACACATCCCCAACATACTTACAGCACACTGTCTCATGAGGAAGCTTCTCCAACACACATATTGCACACTGCCCTCTCCCCACATACACAGCACACTATCCCATCTCCCCTGTCATCCCCCCAACACACACACCAAGACCCCTGGCAGTTGGGTTAGCCCCTTGAGCCGTGGATCTGCCCAAGGTTTCTTCCTTGGTAAGGGAGTTTTTCCTTGCCCCTGTTGCTCTTGGGTGCTCCTTGTTGGTGCCCCCCCCCCCCCAATTCCAATCCTCCCCCACCTTTCTTATGCAGCCCTTGCCACTTAATCTACTAAACCCCTCTTCTACTGCACTTTTTACCCCCCCCCCCCCCACATTGCACAAATAGGCTGACACCAGACATAATTTCACTGCATTTCTTACTTCCAGTAACTATATGCATGTGACAATAAACTTCCTTGTATCCTTGTATCCTTGTATCCTTGTATGATAGCACTACCACCACACTGAGGAGGAAGGAAGTCAGCCAGGGCCAGGTGGAAGAGGAGAGCATGGATCTCAGCAGAAGACAAAGTGGGCTAACCTGACTCTCGCCAGGTGAATTTCGTTCCGCCCAGCTCCACTCATCCATCTGGGACCAATCCATTGGAGTGTTGCTTCAGAAGGCTGGGCCTAATCAAAAAATGCTTGCATATGATTGAATAAGCCACTTGTCCATCATCTATTGACGTGCTACTTCAACCACTCACATCGAAGCCAACCCGTGACGCTGATAACAGTCTCACAGTCGCCCTGCGTCCTGATTGGCTGTACCATAAAATCGGTTGCAGAAATCACTCTCAATGGAAGAGGTCCCAGATGGATGTGAGTGAAGCTAGGCGGAGCTAAGCGGAACGAAATTCATCTGGCGAGAGTCAGGTTAACAGAGGGCCAGGTAGTTAGATTTCAATTTAACACCACACGATATCTCCACTAGATGACAATATTACTCTTCATATAGTCATCGTGTAGTATCCACACATTTTGAATGAGGATATTCTGAATTGGTTGATTCCTTCAACAGCATTTACGATTGCAAAATTGAATTGAACACTGACAGTTTTGACATTTCTCAGTAAATTGTATGATGCATGTAGATTGTGTATCCCTCATGATGTTGTTTTACAATGAACCCAGTTGTAACCTGGCATAATAGCAATAGTCCAGATTAATTGGTCCTATCAGCCATGCAGAATTACCTGCCAATCTTTGTCAATTACAAATGTGATCTGCGCTGCATTGACACATCCCTAAATGCGGAAGTCTTTCCTAAGCTGTAGGCTAGTCTACACCGAGTTCAGAGGAAACAAAACTGAAAGTAGATGGTGGCTTCAGAGGTTCCTGAAGTGGTTTGTCGTGCTCAGGAAGAATGGCAGAGGCTACTTCGATTAACCAGGACATTTTTATGTGTCCGATTTGTTTGGATGTACTGAAGGATCCAGTGACTCTTAACTGTGGACACAATTACTGCACGGGCTGCATTAAGGGCTGCTGGGATCAGGAAGATCAGAAGGGAGTTTACAGCTGCCCACAATGCAGACAGACTTTCACTCCGAGACCTGTTTTAAACAAAAACAACTTTGTTGCTGAGCTTGTGGAACAGTTCAGGAAGACTTTAATTCAAGGTAGGCTACATGCTTCTCCTCAGTGTTTTGCTGGACCTGGAGATGTGGAGTGTGACAGCTGCACCGGGAGAAAACTGAAAGCCGTCAAGTCCTGTCTGGCGTGTTTGTTGTCGTACTGCGAAACTCATCTCCAGCGCCATGATGAACTCTTCTCAGGGAAAAGACACAACGTGGTTGATGTCACAGGTCAGCTACAGGACAAGATCTGCACTCAGCACCAGAGGCTTCTGGAGGTATTTTGTCGCACAGATCAGAGTTGCGTCTGTTTGCTATGTCTGGTAGATGAACACAAAGGCCATGACACTGTCTCAGCTGCAGCTGAGAGATCGGAGAAACAGGTAAGCACCGGGAGGGAGTTCAGGTGCGGATATTTTTAGTGCGACTGCTCACACACCACGGAGAATGTATCCCTTACAAAACTTACCATATAATGATAAATCATTCATGCAATGCCAATTCATGCAATGCCAATTCAGTCAGAGTCAGAGGGACCCAGCACTGATGTTTATGTTTATGTCATATCCTATAGGATCAAATGTGTCTATTATTGTAAATGTATGCAGTAGCCTATGGGTCCCCAGTTATATTGGCACCAATTTAGGCTAATTGACTGGCCTGGTTTAAAGTGAGGGTTTTCTACCCTCAGTGTGGGAGTCTTGGAGAGTATTTGATGTGTCAACCTGCTGTTGGTTGATTTATGTTTTTTATGATTCATGTCTTTTTTTGTTGGCAAGGTGCCGGGTTGCATATTTTGGAGCATTGTAAAGAATGCTGCACTAATTTTCACCACAATCTTCCAGCCCACAGGTGGTTATTATTAGGAGCCCCAGGGGTTTATATTGTGCTTTTTGAGAGGAAAACCTTTCTAATCATTAGGCTAATAACAATTAGGTCTGTCAATCGATTAAAAAAAATAATCTAATTAATTACATACTCTGTGATTAATTAATCTAAATTAATCACAAATATAATTTTTGCTGTGAAAGTATTTTAAATATTTACATTCAAATGAATCATTGAATAATCAGCATTTGTGATTATGCTTCAAAAACTTCAAAAACTCTTTTATTATTTTCACTCTTCAAATAATTGCCATAATAATCTATGATATGACCTAATATGTTGAAGAAATAAATTCAAAAGTGCTTCGGGAAGAAGTTTTTTTTTCACATACAAGGCATTTCAGGCCACAGATATGACCTAGGGGACACAATGAAAATACATGAACACTCCCCTCAATGTCAACACTTATTTCTTTGCATTAATGTATATAAAGCACATTCCTTGCTGCAGAGATTACAGAGGACTTTATTTTCAACACTTTATTTTTATCAACACCATCAGGCCGTTTTTTAAAAGTAAATGTTCTAATCAATGATCCAGGCAGCACGTTTTCTTCTCTCTCCTTCATTTTACAGTCTAATTTTTACTGACTAGAACTCGGGGTCAAAGGTCATACAGAATCGATTAATCTGCACTAATTTTTTTAATCAGTTATTTTTTCTCAAATTAATTAATCGAAATTAATCAGTTATTTTGACAGCCCTAATAACAATATTTTACATCAGACATACAATGAAAAATATTATTATTCCTACAGATGTTCATTCGTAAAACTAGTCATGTGTATTGCCTGAAATTATGTTACTTATTAAATGTTTCTTTCAGAAGCAGAGCTACACAGAATAATGTGCTGAACTCCCAGTTATCACTGATCCCATCTGCTCCTTTGTGCCAGTTAAAGATTAACAGTCGGGGTCATTACTAAATACGTGGTATTTCTCCCAAGTCCCAATGAAGACACTGTTTGCTCAGATCCTGCAAAGGAACAGGCTTTTTAATGACTACATTTATGAATCAAAATTTCATGTGAGGATTGAATTACTATTGACTACAGTGTAAGCACTATGTAGTAATGTGTAGTCTGGTATTGTCACTGTGTCATTTAGAAGGACATGGAGGAGACCAAGAGGAAACTCCAGCAGAGACTCCAGGAGAGAGAGAAGGAGCTGCTGGAGCTGAGGAAGGCTGTGGAGACTCTCAAGGTAAGTACTGAGAAAATTATAGACCCTTTCAACTGCATAAACAAACAGGTGCTCTCCTTAGGCATTCCCGGTGGCACAGTTATCAACATTGAGCTAATTGTAACTTGGGGACAAACAAGAATGTAGTACTGATCAGAGGAGAGGACAGCAGCTGGCCATATCAGAGCTCATCTAACGGTAGCCAGATGGTACGTAGCTGTGCAGTGTGTAAACCTCCCTCCCAACACCTTAAGAGACGCGCTAGCAAGAGATGCTAGAGCCTGTGGGTTTTAGCTCACTTGTTAGCGTGCTTGACTCCCATTCTGAGGTGCTGCAAGTTGCAGGTTCAAGTCAGTGCGAGTGCAGGGCTGAGCTGCGTGGTGAACACAACACTGTTTACACTCAGTCAGGGCTCTCATCCAGTCAGCCAAAGAGGAGTCTGCAATACTAAGTCACAGTTCCTCTGGTCCACACTGTGGGTAACAGGCTGTGTGGAGGAGCTGAGTGAGGGCTGCTTTAGATGGACCCTCCTCTTTCTGTGTGTCCTAACAGACCTCTGCACAGACAGCAGTGGAGGAGAGTGAGAGGATGTTTACTGAGATGATCCGCTCCATTGAGAGAAGGCGCTCTGAGGTGACAGAGCTGATCAGAGCTCAGGAGAAGGCTGAGGTGAGTCGGGCTGAAGGACTCCTGAAGCAACTGGAGCAGGAGATTGCTGAGCTGAAGGGGAGAGATGCTGAGCTGGAGCAGCTTTCACACACAGACGATCACATCCATTTCCTCAAGGTAACTGTAGTGTAAATCGAATATTACCAAACAAAGTATTTAATATCCAATATCATACAATCCTCGTTGGAACATACTAATTAAATTGACATACAACATACCGGTAATTAAAGTGTCTGTTTTCAGTTGAATGTTCTTGCATTCAGTGCCAAAGCTCTGCAATATTGCTTTCAGTGTCATAGGTCTGCAATATATAACCTTGGATATGCATTAGATCAGACGTCTTCAACACCTTGCTTGATAGAAGCACAAGGGAGGGACCCTATTGTACTGCATTAAATTGCTTACTAAATCCGACCAACTATATTATGTGGGACAACTTATTTTACATGAGACATTAATGGTGTATACAATGCTAATCCATTAAAATAACAATTTTGGACAGAGATCTGATATCTATAGATCAGATATAATTATGTTTATATACAGTCATCTCTCTCTCTCTCTCTTATTTGAAGACTTTTCAGTCAGTCAGCCCTCAATCTCAGTCTAAAGACTTATCCAGCACCTCTGTCAGCCAAAGCTGGTCTTTTGAGGCTGTGAAGAAATCTGTCTCCACACTGAAGGGGCAGCTGGAGGATTTCTTCAAGCAGGAAGTCATGAAGATCTCTGCAGCAGGTCAGTTATATTCATTAGAAGAGGAGAAAAGGTTACATGAAGTGTATGTATACAGTATATGTACATTATGTATAATTTGGTTATAATGCATTTTTTTCTTTCTCAGTGTCTGATGTCAAGGCTGTTTTTACTGAGCCAGTAACCAGAGAGGAGTTCTTAAAGTGTAAGTTGGTCTGGTCTACAAACACTGAGACATGTACACACACAGTCATTCATTCAAGTATTTATAGAATCACAAACACAGGCACATGCATGTGCACACAGACACACGCACAGACAGACAGACAGACAGACTTTTGAAGTTTTGAATAGAGACACTGGTAATCGCTATCTATCTAATCTCTAAATGAATCAGATCCACACCATACACGCACATCATATAAAGAACACACCTACAGTACACACACACACACACACACACACACAAACCTGAAACATTAACACACATACTTTTAATCCTTTGAATAGTCACATGTACACTTACGCACAGCCATTCATGCAAAAATGTACAGAATCACACACACACACACAACACACACAAGTCTAAGTGTGTCTTCTCTCTTCTCCTCCATCAGACTCCTGTCACTTCACACTGGATCCAAACACAGCACACAGAACCCTCCATCTGTCTGAGGGCAACAGGAGGGTGGAGTGCAGAGCTGAGCTCCAGTCATATCCTGATCATCCAGAGAGATTTGATGGGTGGGAACAGGTGCTGTGTAGAGAGGGTGTGTCTGGACGCTGCTACTGGGAGGTGGAGTGGAGTGGGGAGTGGGTTTCTATAGCAGTCTCATATAAAAGCATCAGCAGGAAAGGAGGAGGTGTTGAGTGTGGGTTTGGATATAATGATCAGTCCTGGAGTCTGCTCCTCTCCAGCTCCAGCTGCTATTTCTATCACAATAGTAAACAGACTAAACTCCCTCTAGTGGCCAGCTCTAGAATAGGAGTGTATGTGGATCACAGGGCAGGAACTCTGGCCTTCTACAGCATCTCTGACACAATGACCCTCCTGCACAGAGTCCAGACCACATTCACTCACACACTCTACCCTGGGTTTAGATTTGCATATACTGGATCATCAGTGAAGCTGTTGTGACCCACACCGTATACAGCAGGACAGAAATGTAAAGATCCCAGATACAGATAGAAGCTGTTATCACATCCATACACACACCCATAAATACATCCCATCTCATCAGCACACATATAAGCCACCATATAAGCCAGAATTTGAGATTCTGTTCTTGGGGAAAACAAAAGACCAAATCCACTCCATCATCTCTGGACCCCAGCAGATATTACAGCGTCTGTTGGAACACACATCAGCACACAACACGTACATTATTGGGTGGGAAATGTGTTGATGAAGGTGTTTCAGTGTTTCACCCCCTCTGATCCTCTCCCATAATCCATCTCCTCTCCCTCCTGCTCCCCCTAACCTCCTTCCTCTCCCCCAGGTGTTCAGGCCTTTAGTCCCTATGTGATTAGCCATGTGTCAGATGGAAGGTCGGATATGAAGTAAGTTATCTAGAATCCAGGCCACATTCACTCACACACTCTACCCTGGGTTTAGATGTTATTGTACTGGATCATCAGTGAAGCTGTTGTGATCCCACACCATAGGCCCAATCCCACACACTCTACCCTGGGTTTTATATAGTATGTACTAGATCATCAGTGAAGCTGTTGTGACTCACACCATATACAGCAGGACAGAAATGTAAAGACCCCAGACACATATAGATAGATGCTGTTATCACATCCACACAAACACACATAAACACATTACATTTCATCAGCACACATATAAGCCACCACTCACATGTAAGGATCTGGCAGCTGCCTCTCAGCTACCTGAGATTCTCTTTTTATGGGGAAAACAAAAGATCGAAACCACTCACTCATCTCTGGACCCCAGCAGATATTACAGCATCTGCACCTCTGGACCTCTGCTGGAACACACATCAGCACACCACACACACACTACTGGGTGGGAAATGTGTTGATGAGCCCAGTGTTTCACCCCCTCTGATCCTCTCCCACAATCCATCTCCTCTCCCTCCTGCTCCCCATAACCCTCCTTCCCCTCCCCCAGGTGTTCAGGCCTTTAGTCCCTCTGTGATCGGACACGTGTCTGATGGAAAAAAAATAATTAACAACAATTGCCTTGTGATATGTATTGGGTTTGGGATGGGGTGTTTTTTTTTTTTTTTGATAAATTCACATGTTAAATAACTAAATTAATAAATGAAAAAAACACATGATCACTTTCTTACAAGTTGTTGAATTTACTGAATTAGCTTATCATAGGACATGTGGGAATCACAACAAGAAAGATCATATGATGAGAAACAATAAAACCCTCTTGAAAACAATCAATTTTGCATGCAAGTCTATGAGAAAGAAAAGAGAATATAGCCTTGGTAATGTACAAGTGTATATTTTATACAGTCTATGGTAATGTACCCTACCGTCTCTATAGAATGTTGTTAAACAGAACACTAGAACAATCTGGTTCTGAACAAAAAATGTAAATTGTCTGTGTTCTGTGGGAGAGCAAAGACTCACCCTGAGTGCTGCATGTGTGCAATGAAGCTGATGTGTGTATCTAAACTTTTGTGATGATGGTGGTAGACGTGTAGGTGATATGAAAATAAATGATATATCCCCCACATACATCATTTATCTTGTATGGCAGATTTCATTCATAACATTCATGAACTCTTTTGGGAAAGTAACTTTCTAGCAAATGTTATTTTCTAAAGGACATTCATATCTATTAGGCTAGGACTTTTATGTGTTCTTGATATTTTGACCTAAACTGCATTGCTTAATGGCCCATTCCCAGTAGGCATCCAGGGAGGCATATCTCCAGTGGGTAAAAGAAGGTGTACAGGGAATCCTAAATGCACCCGAGCGAGCGACTTGTGTAGCATTGAATGCTCTCTGTCCACACTGAATCTGTTAAATAAGCCCTTCTACTGCATCATATCTCATTCAAAATAGCAGAGCAACATGAGTGACAGAAATAACAGAGACGGTTGCATCACGCTGCACTGCAGCACGTTGTGTACAGTTAGGACCTTCACATTGAACACAATGTAATGAAACTGATTTAGTTGCTAACGCTCACTCACATCACATGCAGTTGGATCTAGTGTTAGTCTGAGATGGGATCATGGTCAGGTGGTCAAGCCTGGCAGAGAAACCAGGCTAATGGTTCCATTCAATGACACTACACGTGAAAAACATGTAATGAAGACATAATTCATCACATAATCATAATTATTTTATATAACAGACACATCACAATCGTTTAACAGCCCACAGACACCTGAGTTGTTTTCCAGTAATATATCCAAAGAGGAAGATATAAAACATGAAAATGGAACAGCCAAAATACATATCAAAACGTCCATCCATTTCTTAAATTTAAATCCCCTATAATCCTTTATATATTGTAAAAGAAATAAACTATTTAAGCCTCACAGAGACACATACCTTTAAAGAAAACATAAAACACATCATTATATGATAGTGGTCCAGATTTGAATGCATTACTCTTTTCGCCACTTACAGGAATAAAATAACATTGAATTGCTTCTTATGGTCCTCTGGCTGCATTTAAATCATTTCCTAAAAAAATGACTTTGTACACACAGTCCTGTTCTATGGACAGATGTGCTGAAACATCAGCAATTATTCTCGCCTAAATCCCCACTTTTACAGTGATCCAGGAAGTCCTTTTTCCCTTTAAAGGGCATTTTCCAAGGTGTACATCCGGACATGTTAATGACCACTTCTGTTCAGATTTATGGAGTTGCCTACCTCACATCCATAAGAAGTTCCATTTTTGGGATGCATCAGAATGTGTTCATACAACAAAATGTACATAATCAAATGCGTCTCAGATCACCTGGGCAAGTGGTTTGAGTGATTGAATCACAGTGTGTCTTGGTCCTTCGCGGCTGGGGTGGTTTGATTCCCAAACCCGCCACTGCAAGTGTGTGTCGCTTTGGATAAAAGAGTCTGCTGAATATCAGTCAACTTTAACTTTGGTCCTTGTTTACATTTGTATTAAGCACTGTCCACTTATGATGAGATGGCCAAACACACATTTTAAAAATGAAAACAAAGTAAAAGGGGTTTGAGTGTGGAGAGGTGAGGTGCAGGAGCAGCACTTCCACCAGTGGCCTACAGGGGGCAGCAGCCACACTGGTGCTCTGTCTCCACAAGGTGGCACTACAGATCCATGGATTGTTGGGGTCAGTACATTCTCCTTATATCTTTCTCTCTCTCTGTCTCTCTCTCTTACACACACACACGCACACACACACAATCTGAATCAGAGAGTATGGGGATTGTCATCTTTCAGCCACTCCCATTCCCTCATCATCTGATGGAACAGGAGACACACACACACACACACACACACACACACACACACACACACACACAAACACACACACCACACAAATCCACACACACACACACACAGCAGCAAACAGAAGGAGAAAATTATTAAATCTGATGTTCATTGTAAATGTGTATGTTTATTATTCACAAAGAATGTTTATTTGTTTAACTACATGTGGACCTACCTGCAGGTCCTGCTCTGTTTCCTGAATGGCCTCCTGCAACAGACTCTGCAGGCGACTCTCAAAGGTCCTGCTCTCCTCAATCATGACAAGAGACTCCTCACTGGGAACACATCACACACATCACACACACACCACACACACACACACACATATACACACACATATACACACACGCAAGAGAGAGAATTAATAAAATCTTGTGAGTGACTAGTTAATATGTTACTTTTTTTAATTTAGCACAACCAAGTGGACAAATTGATATCTGATCTTTTTTGGCAGATTACACATTACCAATTGCGCACACACACACACACACACACACACACACACACACACACACACACACAGGGAGACTCACGGCTGGGGTAGCGTGGTGAGGCTGCTGGGGAGCGGGGGTCTGTGTGGGAGTAGAGGGGGGGCCAAGGGTGTCCGAGCTCCATCAGGACTACCACTGACAGGACTGCGCACTTTACTCTGCACACACACACACAAAATAGACACACACACAAAAAAAATACACACACACAAAACACATATTGTTATTAGGGGTGTTACAATTCTCCAAATCCTTGATTCGATTTAATTTTCGATTTTAAAGTCACGATTCCATTAGATTTTCAATCGTTTTTTAATATTATTAATGTATTCCTTGTCATTTACTGTTTTTTTGGCCTGTTCCTTTTCTGTTTCGGGGGACATTTAATTTTAAACCGCCTTTTATTTTGAAACCGTTCCAACCGCGAGGATGTAATGTAAACAGAACAAACGTGGCGTCTGGGTTAAGTGCTCAACATGGTGGCGTCTGGGTAAAGTGCTCAACATGGTGGCGTCTGGGTTAAGTACTGTGCTCAACATGGTGGCGTCTGGGTTAAGTGCTCAACATGGTGGCGTCTGGGTTAAGTGCTCAACATGGTGGCGTCTGGGTAAAGTGCACATGGTGGCGTCTGGGTTAAGTACTGTGCTCAACATGGTGGCGTCTGGGTTAAGTGCTCAACATGGTGGCGTCTGGGTAAAGTGCTCAACATGGTGGCGTCTGGGTTAAGTGCTCAACATGGTGGCAGCCTCTGAGAACAAACTTACAGCCTTCAGGTGTTCTATTTGGAGGCCCTTATGTCTATGGAAGAAGGGTGGTCTGCACACTGCAATTGCTCCAAGAAGATAATTACTTTAAAAACATAGCAATGTTTCAATCACCTGATCGACCCCTTCAGCCCAGACATGAGGAGGAGGCTGTACAGTTTCTAACTGTAGAGTTTCTTAATGAAGTAAGGGGGCTTGGCATGTGTGTAAAAACAAGTGTGTGTGTCTGTGTCTGTATGTACAGTATGTGTGTGTGTGTGTGTGTATGTGTGTGTCACTCACACAGGCCACCTT
>NC_055964.1:30060169-30070169 GCF_018492685.1 Alosa sapidissima | reverse complement strand
CTCAATCCTGATTCTGTGAGTGCTTTAAGTCTTACAGTAGGAACTCTAAACGTTCTTCATAAGTGTTTAATTGAATGCTGTTGTGTAATATCTATGCAATTTTGAATTGGTTGCTTAATTTTACAGCATTTACATTTACATTTCAATACTTTCACATTTTGAGGTTTCTCAGTCAATTTTATGATAGGCTACATGAAGACTGTGGTGCTTAATCATGAACAGTAGGCTAAATGAGGTTGTTTTACTCGTAGGTTGGAGCAATGAACCCATACTGTCAATAGTCCACATTAATTGGTCATATCAGCCATGCAGAAATACCTGGCAATCTTTGTCAATAACAAATGCGTTTTGGCCATGGCGACAAATGTGATTTGCTCTGCACTAACACACCCCTAAATGCAACAAGGAAGTCTTTCCCAAGCTGCAGTCTACACCGAATTCAGAGGAAACGAAACTGAAAGTAAAGAGTGGTTTCAGAGGTTCCTAAAGTGTTTGTCGTGATCAGGAAGAATGGCAGAGGCGATTTCAATTAACCAGGACCTTTTTATCTGTCCGATTTGTTTGGATCTATTAAAGGATCCAGTGACTATTCTCTGTGGGCACAATTACTGCACGGGCTGCATCAAGGGCTGCTGGGATCAGGAAGATCAGAAGGGAATTTACAGCTGCCCACAATGCAGACAGACGTTTACTCCGAGACCCGTTTTAAACAAAAATAACGTTTTCGCTGAGCTTGTGGAACAACTAAGGAGGACCAGAATTCAAGATACTGCTTCCTCTCAGTGTTTTGCTGGACCTGGAGATGTGGAGTGTGACAGCTGCACCGGGAGAAAATTAAAAGCTGTCAAGTCCTGCCTGGCGTGTTTGTTGTCGTACTGTGAGACTCATCTCCAGCGCCATGATGAACTCTTCTCAGGGAAAAGACACAACGTGGTTGAGGTCACAGGTCAGCTACAAGACAAGATCTGCACTCAACACCAGAGGCTTCTGGAGGTATTTTGTCGCACAGATCAGAGGTGTGTCTGTTTGCTATGTCTGGTAGATGAACACAAAGGCCATGACACTGTCTCAGCTGCAGCTGAGAGAACGGAGAAACAGGTAAGCACCGGGAGGGAGTTCATCTGCGGTTATTTTTAGTGCGACTGTTCACACACCATGGAGAATGTATCCCTTACAAAACTTACCATAGGCTATAATGATAAATCCTTCATGCAATGCCAATTCATGCAATGCCAATTCTGTCAGAGTCAGAGGAACCCAGCATTGATATTTATGTTTATGTCATATTCTATAGGATCAAATGTTTCTATTATTGTAAATGTGTGTAGTAGCCTACCATTGTACATGGGTCCCCAGTTATATTGGCACATACCAATTTAGGCTAATTGACTGGCCTTGTTTAAAACGAGGCTTTTCTGCCCTCAGTGTGGGAGTCTGGGAGAGTATTTGATGTGTCAACCTGCTGTTGGTTGATTTATGTTTTTTTTACGATTCATGTCTTTTTTGTTGGCAAGGTGCCGGGTTGCATATTTTGGAGCATTGTAAAGAATGCTCCACTACTTTTCACAACGATCCCAGTTTTCCAGCCCACAAGTGGTTATTATTATAAGGAGCCCCAGGGGTTCATATTGTGCTTTTTGAGAGGAAAACCTTTCTAATCATTAGGCTAATAACAATATTTTACATCAGACATACAATGAAAAATATTATTATTCCTTCAGATGTTTATTCATACAACTAGTCATGTGTATTGCCTGAAATTATATTACTTATTAAATGTTTCTTTCAGAAGCAGAGCTACACAGAATAATGTGCTGAACTCCCAGTTATTACTGATCCCATCTGCTCCTTTGTGCCAATTAAAGATTAACACAGTCGGGGTCATTACTAAATACGTGGTATCTCTCCTAATAAAGGCACTGCTTGCTCAGTGGTTTCCACAGATCCAAAGAAACAGGCTTCTTAATGACTACATTTATGAATCAAAATTTCATGTGAGGATTAAATTACTGACTATACAGTGTAAGCACTATGTAGTAACGTGTAGTCTGGTATTGTAACTGTAATTTAGAAGGAGATGGAGGAAACCAAGAGGAAACTCCAGCAGAGACTCCAGGAGAGAGAGAAGGAGCTGCTGGAGCTGAGGAAGGCTGTGGATACTCTCAAGGTGAGTACTGAGAAAACTAGACCCTTTCAACTGCATAAACAAACAGGTGCTCTCCTTAGGCACAGTTATCAACATTGAGCTAATGGTAACTTGGGGACAAACAAGAATGCTGTACTGGCCAGAGAAGAGGACAGCAGCTGGCCATATCAGAGCTCATCTAACGGTAGCAAGTTGGTACGTAGCTGTGCAGTGTGTAAACCTCCCTCCCAACACCTTAAGAGACGCGCTAGCAAGAGATGCTAGAGCCTGTGGGTTTTACACTTGTTAGCGTGCTCGACTCCCATTCTGAGGTGCTGCAAGTTGCAGGTTCAAGTCAGTACGAGTGCAGGGCTGAGCCGCGTGGTCAACACAACGCAGGTTACACTCAGTCAGGGCTCTCATCCAGTCAGCCAAAGAGGAGTCTGCAAAACTGAGTCACTTTCCAGTTCCTCTGTGCCACACTGTGGGTAACAGGCTGTGTGGAGGAGCTGAGTGAGGGCTGCTTTAGATGGACCCTCCTCTTTGTGTGTCTCCTAACAGAGCTCTACAAAGACAGCAGTGGAGGACAGTGAGAGAATCTTCACTGAGATGATCCGCTCCATTGAGAGAAGGCGCTCTGCAGTGACACAGCTGATCAGAGCTCAGGAGAAGGCTGAGGTGAGTCGGGCTGAAGGACTCCTGAAGCAACTGGAGCAGGAGATTGCTGAGCTGAAGAGGAGAGATGCTGAGCTGGAGCAGCTTTCACACACAGAGGATCACATCCATTTCCTCAAGGTACTGTAACATTAACCTGCCCTCCTGAAACTGAAATTTGTAAATGATAAGACTGATTATTTAGTTGTACTTTTCTGTGCAACATATGACATATGTCCAAATGAACACTGTGTAATAACATCTGTATGTGTGCTGTTTGATGTGTGATGAGGTAAAAAATAGATTATATTGCTTTAAATGCAGTATGTACAGTATTTATATAACATACACATATTACTGGACTAAACCAACTGATTAGTACCATTATCTCAGCAACCTTTGGAAAAACAGAATATTCAGGTGGCCTGTCTCACCTTCTGTGTGTTTCTCTCTGCAGAATGTTGTGTCAGTCACTGGTCCTTGCAGAACAGTTTCAACCAGTATGACATTCAGCGAAAGTTTCTCTTTTGAAGCTGTGAAGAAATCTGTTTCCGCAGTGAAGGTGCAGCTCGATGGCATCTTCAAGCAGGGAGCAGCCAAGATATCTGCAGCAGGTGGGAGAGACATCTTGAAGGGACCCAAGCATCAACTACTATTACAAGGCACTGTTATGTTCAAATAATTATGGATTCATTTTGACTGTATTTTCTGTTCCTCTCAACAGTGACACATATCCAGATCATCCAGTCTTTACAATGTAAGTCTGTCATTAAGTTATATCCCCAAAATAACACTTCCTTCCACATTCCTGCTAAAGATTATAAAAACAAGCATTTCCCAAAGAGGTAGAGGATGCACAGAGAGAATATAGAATATGCAAAGCAAGATGTGCGTTTGTTTGTTCTGTAGATCCTGGGTGAATGTGTCAGACACCAAACAGGACGAGGACCACAAAAGCGTCACGTTCAAAAGTTTATTTAAGGGATGGGGGTTACGGGGGTTTCAGGGGGGTACGGGAGTTCCAAGAGTCTGCGTGTGTGTGTTCCCCCAGTAGCCGAACAGCGATGGCAGGAGCTGGATGATCCGGGAAGTCCTGGGGGAAACACACACACAACAGCAATTGAAACGAAGCAGCAGTACAGTCAAGGACTAGGCGGTATTCGTAGAAGAGGGACGGAAGGCAGGTCAAGATTACCGGGGCTGGAGAACACAGAAGTAGTCGAGCGGGTCCGGGATCACAGGCAAAGAGTCAGAGGCGTTTTCCAAAACAGGCAGGTAACTGGTGCTGGTTGCAGACGATCTGACAAGTGTGGACTGAAAAGCAAGGCTTTATATACAGGGCATGATGAGTGGTGAATGCAGTGCAGCTGGTAGGTAACGAGGGTGAGGCAGAGCAGAGCAGGAACAGGTGGAGGTCATCAGACTTCAATCAGCGTGTGTTACCAGGCAGAGAGAGAGCTCGTGACAGAATGAGTGTCTCTGTGTTGGTTCCCAGATACTGATCTTGAACTCCCAGTCAGAAGAACAGACAGTAAGGAGAATATGCCACCATCCAGTAAGTGTTTACTGATTGATTCTAACAGCCTTTACATCTAGGGTCTAGCAAATGTATGATAGTTTCACTGAATCCATTTGTCTTTCAAACATTTTGTCAGCCGCCAAACCTTAGAGGCATGAGTTAGAGTTAAAAAAATAAGGCCCTTTATGTATTATGGGTAAAAATGTTGTAAGACTTTTATGAAGGGTTTAAGAGAAAAAAGCTAATACACTAGAATCTATTGACTAGATCTTTAGATTTACCCATAAAAACAGACAAAGGCAGAAGCTGATGGAGATCAGAGTTAGACCCATTACTTCTGCAGTTGTCTTTTGAGAACTGATTGATGTGGGTTAGAACTGAAAGTCCTCTAAACATGCCTTTATCCTCCTAATGAAGATGAGGGACTCTTGAAAGAGAGCATCTCCATATTTACTTGTCAGTGGGAGGTTGGAGGCCTTTAAGATTTAAATACAGTAGCTGAGGACTTAAGTAGATATTCATTCAAACAGGAGGAAAGTTCAAATTGGCATACAATGTTGAAATTTATGTTAACTGCAGCCTTTTCTCCTTTTCTGTTATAAGTTATAAGTTATTACACATCGTGTTGTTACAGGTCATGTCGGTCATAGCTAACAGTGTGATGATTCATTAGGCAAAGTGACTTACCAATGCTTACTTGTGTTATTTGTACCCAGATAGTTTTGGTAATTCAGTGTGTAATATACCAACTTAATCGACCCATTTGCTCTGCAGTTTGTTGATTTGAATTGATTGAAATGGTTACATTACATTAAAATGAATAGTCATTTAGCTGGCACTCTTATCCAGAGAGACTCACCGTGAACTAACTACAGGAACTACTGAAGCAACTTGGGGTTAGGTGTCCTGCTCAGAGGCACAATGGTCGCAGCCCCTGGGATCAAACTCACAACCTTTAGGTGTTCCATTTGGAAGTCCAGATCCCAAACCACTAGACCAGCAGCCCCCACATCTGAAGGTCTTCTGAACCTGCTCTTCCCATCCTGATGAAGATCAGTGATGCTTCAATGAGTGCATCTCCATCTTCACTTTGGTTCAAGTTTGGTTAGTTATAATGCATTTTTTCTTTCTCAGTGTCTGATGTCCAGGCTGTTTTTACTGAGCCAGTAACCAGAGAGGAGTTCTTAAAGTGTAAGTTGGTCTCGTCTACAAACACTTAGACAAACATGTACACACACAGTCATTAATTGATAAAGTATTTGTGGAATCACAAACACACGCACACACGTTCGCAAACACACACACACGCGCACACACGCACACACACGCATGCACACGCACACACACACACACACACACACAGACTCACAAACATAACCACATACACTTTTAATCTTTTTGAAAAGAGGCAGTCAGTGAACACTTACATGTACACTTGCACACAACCGAAGTTTGGAATAGAGACACTAGAAATCTTAAATAGAACACACACACACAAAATCTCAAAAATAAATCTAATCTACACCATACACACATCATATAAACAAAACACACACACACATACATACACACTGAAGCACACATACTTTCTTTTAATCTTTTGGAAAAAAAACCCAGTGAAACACACTCATATGTACACATACACACAGCCATTCATACAAAAATGTACAGAATCACACACATGCACACACTCTCACACACACACACACAGCATACACGTACACACACACACACTCTAATACACACACACAGTAGTCTAAGTGTGTCCTCTTCTCTCTTCTCCTCCATCAGACTCCTGTCACTTCACACTGGATCCCAACACAGCACACAGACTCCTCCATCTGTCTGAGGGGAACAGGAGGGTGGAGTGGAGAGATGGGCTCCAGTCATATCCTGATCATCCAGAGAGATTTGATGGGAGGTATCAGGTGCTGTGTAGAGAGGGTGTGTCTGGACGCTGCTACTGGGAGGTGGAGTGGAGAGGGCAGCGGGGTTATATAGCAGTCTCATATAAAAGCATCAGCAGGAAAGGACAGGGTGCTGAGTGTGGGTTTGGAGGTAATGATCAGTCCTGGAGTCTGGAACTCTACAGCTCCAGCTCCTCTTTCTGCCACAATAATAAACAGACTGAACTCCCTCTAGTGGCCAGATCCAGAATAGGAGTGTATGTGGATCACAGGGCAGGAACTCTGGCCTTCTACAGCATCTCTGACACAATGACCCTCCTGCACAGAGTCCAGACCACATTCACTCACACACTCTACCCTGGGTTTAGATGTTATTGTACTGGATCATCAGTGAAGCTGTTGTGATCCCACACCATAGGCCCAATCCCCCACACTCTACCCTGGGTTTTATATAGTATGTACTAGATCATCAGTGAAGCTGTTGTGACTCACACCATATACAGCAGGACAGAAATGTAAAGATCCCAGACACATATAGATAGATGCTGTTATCACATCCACACAAACACACATAAACACATTACATTTCATCAGCACACATATAAGCCACCACTGACATGTAAGGATCTGGCAGCTGCCTCTCAGCTACCTGAGGTTCTCTTTTTATGGGGAAAACAAAAGATCGAAACCACTCACTCATCTCTGGACCCCAGCAGATATTACAGCGTCTGCACCTCTGGACCTCTGCTGGAACACACGTCACCACACCACATATAAACTACTGGGTGGGAAAGGTGTTGATGAGCCCAGTGTTTCACCCCCTCTGATCCTCTCCCACAATCCATCTCCTCTCCCTCCTGCTCCCCCTAACCCTCCTTCCCCTCCTCCTCCCCCAGGTTTTCAGGCCTTTAGTCCCTCTGTGATCGGACACGTGTCTGATGGAAAAAAAAAAATTAACAATTGCCTTGTGATATGTATTGGGTTTGGGATGGGGTGTTTTTTTTTTTGTTGATAAATTCACATGTTAAATAACTAAATTAATAATTGAAAAAAAAAAAAAAAAAACACATGATCACTTTCTTACAAGTTGTTGAATTTACTGAATTAGCTTATCATAGGACATGTGGGAATCACAACAAGAAAGATCATATGATGAGAAACAATAAAACCCTCTTGAAAACAATAAATTTTGCATGCAAGTCTATGAGAAAGAAAACAGAGAATATAGCCTTGGTAATGTACAAGTGTATATTTTATACAGTCTATGGTAATGTACCCTACCGTCTCTATAGAATGTTGTTAAACAGAACACTCTAGAACAATCTGGTTCTGAACAGAAAATGTAAATTATCTGTGTTCTGTGGGATAGCAAAGACTCACCCTGAGTGCTGCATGTGTGCAGTGAAGCTGATGTGTGTATCTAAACTTTTGTGATGATGGTGGTAGACGTGTAGGTGATAATATGAAAATAAATGATATATCCCCCACATACATCATTTATCTTGTATGGCAGATTTCATTCATAACATTCATGAACTCTTTTGGGAAAGTAACTTTCTAGCAAATGTTATTTTCTAAAGGACATTCATATCTATTAGGCTAGGACTTTTATGTGTTCATGATATTTTAACCTAAACTGCATTGCTTAATGGCCCATTCCCAGTAGGCATCCAGGGAGGCATATCTCCAGTGGGTAAAAGAAGGTGTACAGGGAATCCTAAATGCACCCGAGCGAGCGACTTGTGTAGCATTGAATGCTCTCTGTCCACACTGAATCTGTTAAATAAGCCCTTCTACTGCATCATATTTCTCATTCAAAATAGCAGAGCAACATGAGTGACAGAAATAACAGAGACGGTTGCATCACGCTGCACTGCAGCACGTTGTGTACAGTTAGGACCTTCACATTGAACACAATGTAATGAAACTGAGTTTGTTGCTAACATTCACTCACATCACATGCAGTTGGACATGGTGTTAGTCTGAGATGGCATCATGGTCAGGTGGTCAAGCCTGACAGAGAAACCAGGCTAATGGTTCCATTCAATGACACTACACGTGAAAAACATTTAATGAAGACATCATTCATCACATAATCATAATTATTTTATATAACAGACACATCACAATCGTTTAACAGCCCACAGACACCTGAGTTGTTTTCCAATAATATATCCAAAGAGGAAGATATAAAACATGAAAATGGAACAGCCAAAATACATATCAAAACGTCCATCCATTTCTTAAATTTAAATCCCCTATAATCCTTTATATATTGTAAAAGAAATAAACTATTTAAGCCTCACAGAGACACATACATTTAAAGAAAACATAAAACACATCATTATATGATAGTGGTCCAGATTTGAATGCATTACTCTTTTCGCCACTTACAGGAATAAAATAACATTGAATTGCTTCTTATGGTCCACTGGCTGCATTTAAATCATTTCCTAAAAAAATTACTTTGTACACACAGTCCTGTTCTATGGACAGATGTGCTGAAACATCAGCAATTATTCTCGCCTAAATCCCCACTTTTACAGTGATCCAGGAAGTCCTTTTTCCCTTTAAAGGGCATTTTCCAAGGTGTACATCCGGACATGTTAATGACCACTTCTGTTCAGATTTATGGAGTTGCCTACCTCACATCCATAAGAAGTTCCATTTTTGGGATGCATCAGAATGTGTTCATACAACAAAATGTACATAATCAAATGCGTCTCAGATCACCTGGGCAAGTGGTTTGAGTGATTGAATCACAGTGTGTCTTGGTCCTTCGCGGCTGGGGTGGTTTGATTCCCAAACCCGCCACTGCAAGTGTGTGTCGCTTTGGATAAAAGAGTCTGCTGAATATCAGTCAACTTTAACTTTGGTCCTTGTTTACATTTGTATTAAGCACTGTCCACTTATGATGAGATGGCCAAACACACATTTTAAAAATGAAAACAAAGTAAAAGGGGTTTGAGTGTGGAGAGGTGAGGTGCAGGAGCAGCACTTCCACCAGTGGCCTACAGGGGGCAGCAGCCACACTGGTGCTCTGTCTCCACAAGGTGGCACTACAGATCCATGGATTGTTGGGGTCAGTACATTCTCCTTATATCTTTCTCTCTCTCTGTCTCTCTCTCTTACACACACACACGCACACACACACAATCTGAATCAGAGAGTATGGGGATTGTCATCTTTCAGCCACTCCCATTCCCTCATCATCTGATGGAACAGGAGACACACACACACACACACACACACACACACACACACACAAACACACACACCACACAAATCCACACACACACACACAGCAGCAAACAGAAGGAGAAAATTATTAAATCTGATGTTCATTGTAAATGTGTATGTTTATTATTCACAAAGAATGTTTATTTGTTTAACTACATGTGGACCTACCTGCAGGTCCTGTTCTGTTTCCTGAATGGCCTCCTGCAACAGACTCTGCAGGCGACTCTCAAACGTCCTGCTCTCCTCAATCATGACAAGAGACTCCTCACTGGGAACACATCACACACATCACACACACACCACACACACACACACACACATATACACACACATATACACACACGCAAGAGAGAGAATTAATAAAATCTTGTGAGTGACTAGTTAATATGTTACTTTTTTTAATTTAGCACAACCAAGTGGACAAATTGATATCTGATCTTTTTTGGCAGATTACACATTACCAATTGCGAACACACACACACACACACACACACACACACACACACACACACACACACACACACACACACAGGGAGACTCACGGCTGGGGTAGCG
>NC_055964.1:30000169-30045169 GCF_018492685.1 Alosa sapidissima | reverse complement strand
CTTTTCTGCCCTCAGTGTGGGAGTCTGGGAGAGTATTTGATGTGTCAACCTGCTGTTGGTTGATTTATGTTTTTTTTACGATTCATGTCTTTTTTGTTGGCAAGGTGCCGGGTTGCATATTTTGGAGCATTGTAAAGAATGCTCCACTACTTTTCACAACGATCCCAGTTTTCCAGCCCACAAGTGGTTATTATTATAAGGAGCCCCAGGGGTTCATATTGTGCTTTTTGAGAGGAAAACCTTTCTAATCATTAGGCTAATAACAATATTTTACATCAGACATACAATGAAAAATATTATTATTCCTTCAGATGTTTATTCATACAACTAGTCATGTGTATTGCCTGAAATTATATTACTTATTAAATGTTTCTTTCAGAAGCAGAGCTACACAGAATAATGTGCTGAACTCCCAGTTATTACTGATCCCATCTGCTCCTTTGTGCCAATTAAAGATTAACACAGTCGGGGTCATTACTAAATACGTGGTATCTCTCCTAATAAAGGCACTGCTTGCTCAGTGGTTTCCACAGATCCAAAGAAACAGGCTTCTTAATGACTACATTTATGAATCAAAATTTCATGTGAGGATTAAATTACTGACTATACAGTGTAAGCACTATGTAGTAACGTGTAGTCTGGTATTGTAACTGTAATTTAGAAGGAGATGGAGGAAACCAAGAGGAAACTCCAGCAGAGACTCCAGGAGAGAGAGAAGGAGCTGCTGGAGCTGAGGAAGGCTGTGGATACTCTCAAGGTGAGTACTGAGAAAACTAGACCCTTTCAACTGCATAAACAAACAGGTGCTCTCCTTAGGCACAGTTATCAACATTGAGCTAATGGTAACTTGGGGACAAACAAGAATGCTGTACTGGCCAGAGAAGAGGACAGCAGCTGGCCATATCAGAGCTCATCTAACGGTAGCAAGTTGGTACGTAGCTGTGCAGTGTGTAAACCTCCCTCCCAACACCTTAAGAGACGCGCTAGCAAGAGATGCTAGAGCCTGTGGGTTTTACACTTGTTAGCGTGCTCGACTCCCATTCTGAGGTGCTGCAAGTTGCAGGTTCAAGTCAGTACGAGTGCAGGGCTGAGCCGCGTGGTCAACACAACGCAGGTTACACTCAGTCAGGGCTCTCATCCAGTCAGCCAAAGAGGAGTCTGCAAAACTGAGTCACTTTCCAGTTCCTCTGTGCCACACTGTGGGTAACAGGCTGTGTGGAGGAGCTGAGTGAGGGCTGCTTTAGATGGACCCTCCTCTTTGTGTGTCTCCTAACAGAGCTCTACAAAGACAGCAGTGGAGGACAGTGAGAGAATCTTCACTGAGATGATCCGCTCCATTGAGAGAAGGCGCTCTGCAGTGACACAGCTGATCAGAGCTCAGGAGAAGGCTGAGGTGAGTCGGGCTGAAGGACTCCTGAAGCAACTGGAGCAGGAGATTGCTGAGCTGAAGAGGAGAGATGCTGAGCTGGAGCAGCTTTCACACACAGAGGATCACATCCATTTCCTCAAGGTACTGTAACATTAACCTGCCCTCCTGAAACTGAAATTTGTAAATGATAAGACTGATTATTTAGTTGTACTTTTCTGTGCAACATATGACATATGTCCAAATGAACACTGTGTAATAACATCTGTATGTGTGCTGTTTGATGTGTGATGAGGTAAAAAATAGATTATATTGCTTTAAATGCAGTATGTACAGTATTTATATAACATACACATATTACTGGACTAAACCAACTGATTAGTACCATTATCTCAGCAACCTTTGGAAAAACAGAATATTCAGGTGGCCTGTCTCACCTTCTGTGTGTTTCTCTCTGCAGAATGTTGTGTCAGTCACTGGTCCTTGCAGAACAGTTTCAACCAGTATGACATTCAGCGAAAGTTTCTCTTTTGAAGCTGTGAAGAAATCTGTTTCCGCAGTGAAGGTGCAGCTCAATGGCATCTTCAAGCAGGGAGCAGCCAAGATATCTGCAGCAGGTGGGAGAGACATCTTGAAGGGACCCAAGCATCAACTACTATTACAAGGCACTGTTATGTTCAAATAATTATGGATTCATTTTGACTGTATTTTCTGTTCCTCTCAACAGTGACACATATCCAGATCATCCAGTCTTTACAATGTAAGTCTGTCATTAAGTTATATCCCCAAAATAACACTTCCTTCCACATTCCTGCTAAAGATTATAAAAACAAGCATTTCCCAAAGAGGTAGAGGATGCACAGAGAGAATATAGAATATGCAAAGCAAGATGTGCGTTTGTTTGTTCTGTAGATCCTGGGTGAATGTGTCAGACACCAAACAGGACGAGGACCACAAAAGCGTCACGTTCAAAAGTTTATTTAAGGGATGGGGGTTACGGGGGTTTCAGGGGGGTACGGGAGTTCCAAGAGTCTGCGTGTGTGTGTTCCCCCAGTAGCCGAACAGCGATGGCAGGAGCTGGATGATCCGGGAAGTCCTGGGGGAAACACACACACAACAGCAATTGAAACGAAGCAGCAGTACAGTCAAGGACTAGGCGGTATTCGTAGAAGAGGGACGGAAGGCAGGTCAAGATTACCGGGGCTGGAGAACACAGAAGTAGTCGAGCGGGTCCGGGATCACAGGCAAAGAGTCAGAGGCGTTTTCCAAAACAGGCAGGTAACTGGTGCTGGTTGCAGACGATCTGACAAGTGTGGACTGAAAAGCAAGGCTTTATATACAGGGCATGATGAGTGGTGAATGCAGTGCAGCTGGTAGGTAACGAGGGTGAGGCAGAGCAGAGCAGGAACAGGTGGAGGTCATCAGACTTCAATCAGCGTGTGTTACCAGGCAGAGAGAGAGCTCGTGACAGAATGAGTGTCTCTGTGTTGGTTCCCAGATACTGATCTTGAACTCCCAGTCAGAAGAACAGACAGTAAGGAGAATATGCCACCATCCAGTAAGTGTTTACTGATTGATTCTAACAGCCTTTACATCTAGGGTCTAGCAAATGTATGATAGTTTCACTGAATCCATTTGTCTTTCAAACATTTTGTCAGCCGCCAAACCTTAGAGGCATGAGTTAGAGTTAAAAAAATAAGGCCCTTTATGTATTATGGGTAAAAATGTTGTAAGACTTTTATGAAGGGTTTAAGAGAAAAAAGCTAATACACTAGAATCTATTGACTAGATCTTTAGATTTACCCATAAAAACAGACAAAGGCAGAAGCTGATGGAGATCAGAGTTAGACCCATTACTTCTGCAGTTGTCTTTTGAGAACTGATTGATGTGGGTTAGAACTGAAAGTCCTCTAAACATGCCTTTATCCTCCTAATGAAGATGAGGGACTCTTGAAAGAGAGCATCTCCATATTTACTTGTCAGTGGGAGGTTGGAGGCCTTTAAGATTTAAATACAGTAGCTGAGGACTTAAGTAGATATTCATTCAAACAGGAGGAAAGTTCAAATTGGCATACAATGTTGAAATTTATGTTAACTGCAGCCTTTTCTCCTTTTCTGTTATAAGTTATAAGTTATTACACATCGTGTTGTTACAGGTCATGTCGGTCATAGCTAACAGTGTGATGATTCATTAGGCAAAGTGACTTACCAATGCTTACTTGTGTTATTTGTACCCAGATAGTTTTGGTAATTCAGTGTGTAATATACCAACTTAATCGACCCATTTGCTCTGCAGTTTGTTTTGAATTGATTCAAATGGTTACATTACATTAAAATGAATAGTCATTTAGCTGGCACTCTTATCCAGAGAGACTCACCGTGAACTAACTACAGGAACTACTGAAGCAACTTGGGGTTAGGTGTCCTGCTCAGAGGCACAATGGTCGCAGCCCCTGGGATCAAACTCACAACCTTTAGGTGTTCCATTTGGAAGCCCAGATCCCAAACCACTAGACCAGCAGCCCCCACATCTGAAGGTCTTCTGAACCTGCTCTTCCCATCCTGATGAAGATCAGTGATGCTTCAATGAGTGCATCTCCATCTTCACTTTGGTTCAAGTTTGGTTAGTTCTAATGCATTTTTTCTTTCTCAGTGTCTGATGTCCAGGCTGTTTTTACTGAGCCAGTAACCAGAGAGGAGTTCTTAAAGTGTAAGTTGGTCTCGTCTACAAACACTTAGACAAACATGTACACACACAGTCATTAATTGATAAAGTATTTGTGGAATCACAAACACACGCACACACGTTCGCAAACACACACACGCGCACACACGCACACACACACACACACACACACACGCACACACACACACACACACACACACACACACAGACTCACAAACATAACCACATACACTTTTAATCTTTTTGAAAAGAGGCAGTCAGTGAACACTTACATGTACACTTGCACACAACCGAAGTTTGGAATAGAGACACTAGAAATCTTAAATATAAATAACACACACACACACACACACACAAAAATCTCAAAAATAAATCCAATCTACACCATACACACAAATCATATAAACAAAACACACACACATACATACACACTGAAGCACACATACTTTCTTTTAATCTTTTGGAAAAAAAACCCAGTGAAACACACTCATATGTACACATACACACAGCCATTCATACAAAAATGTACAGAATCACACACATGCACACACTCTCTCTCTCACACACACACACACAGCATACACGTACACACACACACTCTAATACACAAATACAAGTCTAAGTGTGTCCTGTTCTCTCTTCTCCTTCATCAGACTCCTGTCACTTCACACTGGATCCAAACACAGCAGACAGACACCTCCATCTGTCTGAGGGCAACAGGAGGGTGGAGTGCAGAGATGAGCTCCAGTCATATCCTGATCATTCAGAAAGATTTGATGGGAGGAATCAGGTGCTGTGTAGAGAGGGTGTGTCTGGACGCTGCTACTGGGAGGTGGAGTGGAGTGGGTGGGTTTATATAGCAGTCTCATATAAAAGCATCAGCAGGAAAGGATGGGGTGTTGAGTGTTTGTTTGGAGGTAATGATCAGTCCTGGATACTCATCCTCTCCAGCTCCAGCTCCTGTTTCTATCACAATAATATAGAGACTAAACTCCCTCTAGTGGCCAGCTCCAGAATAGGAGTGTATGTGGATCACAGGGCAGGAACTCTGGCCTTCTACAGCATCTCTGACACAATGACCCTCCTGCACAGAGTCCAGACCACATTCACTCACACACTCTACCCTGGGTTTAGATTTGCATATACTGGATCACCAGTGAAGCTGTTGTGACCCACACCGTATACAGCAGGACAGAAATGTAAAGATCCCAGATACAGATAGAAGCTGTTATCACATCCATACACACACCCATAAATACATCCCATCTCATCAGCACACATATAAGCCACCATATAAGCCAGAATTTGAGATTCTGTTCTTGGGGAAAACAAGACCAAATCCACTCCCTCATCTCTGGACCCCAGCAGATATTACAGCGTCTGGACCTCTGGACCTCTGCTGGAACACACGTCACCACACCACATATAAACTATTGGGTGGGAAATGTGTTGATGAGCCCAGTGTTTCACCCCCTCTGATCCTCTCCCACAATCCATCTCCTCTCCCTCCTGCTCCCCCTAACCCTCCTTCCCCTCCCCCAGGTTTTCAGGCCTTTAGTCCCTCTGTGATCGGACACGTGTCTGATGGAAAAAAAATAATTAACAACTGCCTTGTGATATGTATTGGGTTTGGGATGGGGTGTTTTTTTTTGTTGTTGATAAATTCACATGTTAAATAACTAAATTAATAATTGAAAAAAAAAAAAAACACATGATCACTTTCTTACAAGTTGTTGAATTTACTGAATTAGCTTATCATAGGACATGTGGGAATCACAACAAGAAAGATCATATGATGAGAAACAATAAAACCCTCTTGAAAACAATCAATTTTGCATGCAAGTCTATGAGAAAGAAAAGAGAATATAGCCTTGGTAATGTACAAGTGTATATTTTATACAGTCTATGGTAATGTACCCTACCGTCTCTATAGAATGTTGTTAAACAGAACACTAGAACAATCTGGTTCTGAACAGAAAATGTAAATGATCTGTGTTCTGTGGGAGAGCAAAGACTCACCCTGAGTGCTGCATGTGTGCAATGAAGCTGATGTGTGTATCTAAACTTTTGTGATGATGGTGGTAGACGTGTAGGTGATATGAAAATAAATGATATATCCCCCACATAAGTCATTTATCTTGTATAGCAGATTTCATAACATTCATGAACTCTTTTGGGAAAGTAACTTTCTAGCAAATGTTATTTTCTAAAGGACATTCATATCTATTAGGCTAGGACTTATGTGTTCTTGATATTTTGACCTAAACTGCATTGCTTAATGGCCCATTCCCAGTAGGCATCCAGGGAGGCATATCTCCAGTGGGTTAAAGAAGGTGTACAGGGAATCCTAAATGCACCCGAGCGAGCGACTTGTGTAGCATTGAATGCTCTCTGTCCACACTGAATCTGTTAAATAAGCCCTTCTACTGAATCATATTTCTCATTCAAAATAGCAGAGCAACATGAGTGACAGAAATAACAGAGACGGTTGCATCACACTGCACTGCAGCACGTTGTGTACAGTTAGGACCTTCACATTGAACACAATGTAATGAAACCGATTTAGTTGCTAACGCTCACTCACATCACATGCAGTTGGATCTGGTGTTAGTCTGTCTGAGATGGCATCATGGTCAGGTGGTCAAGCCTGGCAGAGAAACCAGGCTAATGGTTCCATTCAATGACACTCTATATGAAAAACATGTAATGAAGACATCATTCATCACACTAGGTGTTGTGACATCATGAGAGGCTACACGGCTCTCAGCGGGACAGTTCAGCAGTGCAAGGACACAATGGTATAATACAAGGAAGGTTTTTAATAAAGTTCTTGGGAATTAACAAAAAGGTATACCAAGTTCAAAAGGGTAACTAAGGATACGGTTGATCTTTCAACAGTCAAAACTTAAACAATGTCTCTTCAAACGTGAAATCATAGTCCCATTCCCTCAGGTAAATATCTTCTTTGGAAAGCGGTCTTCAGCCTTACTTTAGTCAGCGCCGCAGCCCGTGGCCAATCCGGCAGTAAGTATTCCAGTGGAAAGTGCCACTTCGACGGTCTGTAGTTCCTCTGTGAGCACAACTTGGAGCTTGTCTCCCAAAACCCACTCTGACACCAACTGTGTCTCTGGGCCTTAAAAAGCCCTTCAGCTCATCAGGCCCTGATCGGTCTCAGGTGTGTTGGGATATTGTGTGTTTGAGCAGATGGAGCCAAAGCTGTCCGTGACTGCAGCCATCTCAGGGGAATGTAGCGCCCCTCCAGAACGCAGCCTCTCGTGACATCACAGTGTGTAGAATCACATTACTCATAACAATTATTTTACATCATTCTACTAACAGACACATCACAATCATTTAACAGCCCACAGACACCTGAGTTATTTTCCAATAATATATCAGAAGGAGGAAGAAAATAAAAAACAAAACATGGTACATCCAAAATATATATCAAAACTTCCATCCATTTCCTTGCATTTAAATCCCCTATAATCCTTTATTAAAAAAAAAAAAAACTCTTTCTGCCTCACAGAGACATGCATTTAAAGAAAACATATCCTTATAGCATATGAAAGGAGTGGTCCACATTTGAATGCATTACACTTTTAGTCAAATTAACTAATTGCATTTACATTGGCATATATTTTTACAGCAATAGATAAGAATAAAGGGCCGTTTCTGAGGCGTACATTCTGAGATGTTACTGACCACTTCTGGTCAGATTTAGGGAGTTGCCAACCTCAAATGGCTCTCAGATCACCTTGGCAAGTAGCCTAGAAATCTAGACTCCCTAGCTGCAGCAAATGTGATTTGCAGCCAGGGTCGTCCAGCAATTGGCCATTGGCTTGCAAGCTGGAAAAACCAAACTCTAGTCAGGCCAATCACATTGTGAGTCTGTGAGCTTAACATAAATCCCCAACCCGCCACTGCAAGTGTGTGTCGCTTTGGATAAAAGTGTCTGCTAAATATCAGTCAACTTTAACGTTGGTCTTTGCTCACACTTGTATTAACGTTGTCCACTTGTGATGAGATGGCCAAACACACATTTTAAAAATGAAAACATTTTTAAAACAAGTAAAAGGGGTCCGAGAGATGAGGTGCAGGAGCAGCACTTCCACCAGTGGCCTACAGGGGGCAGCAGCCACATTGGTGCTTTGTCTCAACTAGGTGGCACTAGAGATCCATGGATTGTTGGTTAGTACATTCTCCTTATCTCTCTCTCTGTCTCTCTCTCTCTCTCTGTCTCTCTCTCGCACACATGCGCACACACACACACACACACACAATCTGAATCAGAGAGTATGGGGATTGTCATCTTTCAGCCACTCCCATTCCCTCATCATCTGATGGAACAGGAGACACAGACACACAACACACACACACAGAGCAGCAGACAGAAGGCGAACATGATTAAATGTGTTGTCCGTTGTGCCTCTTTCAGAAGAATGTTTATTTGTTTCTACATGTGGACCTACCTGCAGGTCCTGCTCTGTTTCCTGAATGGCCTCCTGCAACAGACTCTGCAGGCGACTAAGGTCCTGCTCTCCTCAATCATGACAAGAGACACCTCACTGGTGTCTGTCTGTTCTGTCTGTCTGTCTGTGTACCTCCCTGTCTCTATGCTATGGCTTGTCACTCTTTATTACATTTAATCATATGCTTCATTTTGTTTAGTTTTGTTTTCATCTTGTGAACCGGGATAAGGGCACTCGGAGCTCCTTCAACCTTACTTTTTAAAACCATTTTATAAAATTGTCCTTTATATGAATAAAAATAAAGTTGCTATTTTTATTCAACCATTATATGAATTAAAAATAAAGTTGTAAAGACAGGGTGGTGGGGGAAAAAAGTGAATTTCAGGCAGGTGCCTTTCCTTGCAAGGTAGCCTACATAATGAAAAGTGATTATTACTGTAGATGTACACATTACCAATATTGGGATTGTCTTCATGCACATAAGTACAAATACGTTATTGGCATTTTACTGCAATTCACTGTGTCAGTGATGAAACTTGCTATGATGAAATTTGCTATCCATGAGTCAGGGCATGTTCCGGTGACATCAAATAATCTACATGTTTTTAATCATTAATTCAAATGTCTTTCATATGGAATAACTGATAAACAATAATGTCCAAATAAATATTGTGCACCTCCTTTTTTGTCCACCATCCCAAGTCACACCAGCCGTCTGCACACCTGGAAGTAGACGTACAGTAGTAGACCACAGGGTCCAGTTGATGTGGAGGTAGGTGAGGGTCCAGTTGATGTGGAGGTAGGTGAGGGTCCAGTTGATGTGGAGGTAGGTGAGGGTCCAGTTGATGTGGAGGTAGGTGAGGGTCCAGTTGATGTTGAGGTAGGTGAGGGTCCAGTTGATGTGGAGGTAGGTGAGGGTCCAGTTGATGTGGAGGTAGGTGAGGGTCCAGTTGATGTGGAGGTAGGTGAGGGTCCAGTTGATGTGGAGGTAGGTGAGGGTCCAGTTGATGTGGAGGTAGGTGAGGGTCCAGTTGATGTGGAGGTAGGTGAGGGTCCAGTGTGCTGTTGAGGTAGGTGAGGGTCCAGTTGATGTTGAGGTAGGTGAGGGTCCAGTTGATGTGGAGGTAGGTGAGGGTCCAGTTGATGTTGAGGTAGATGAGGGTCCAGTTGATGTTGAGGTAGGTGAGGGTCCAGCATGCTGTTGAGGTAGGTGAGGGTCCAGTTGATGTTGAGGTAGGTGAGGGTCCAGCTGATGTTGAGGTAGGTGAGGGTCCAGTTGATGTTGAGGTAGGTGAGGGTCCAGTTGATGAGGTAGGTGAGGGTCCAGTGTGCTGTTGAGGTAGGTGAGGGTCCAGTTGATGTTGAGGTAGGTGAGGGTCCAGTTGATGTTGAGGTAGGTGAGGGTCCAGTGTGCTGTTGAGGTAGGTGAGGGTCCAGCATGCTGTTGAGGTAGGTGAGGGTCCAGCATGCTGTTGAGGTAGGTGAGGGTCCAGCATGCTGTTGAGGTAGGTGAGGGTCCAGCATGCTGTTGAGGTAGGTGAGGGTCAGTGTGCTGTGGAAAACCGCACTTACCACCTCCACGGCTTTGCTCATCCTGTGTGACCACACCCTAACCCAGATAAGCAGTTGGGCCACGTTGCTGGGCAGGAAGCAGGTGACCAAAACCACCACCACCACCCACCATAGCCAGGGAGGTGAGGGTCCTCTCTAGTGCTGCTGTGGTGATCTACATGTAGACTAGGGGTTACCAAACAACTTTTCAGCACGCGACCCCCAAATATTGTGACCCCAACCAGGGGCGGAGCCAGACATTTTAAACATTGGGGGCTTAGCCCAGTGTCACACACCGGAAGGCTAGGGGGGTCCGGGGGCATGCAAAATTTTGAAAAATAACCCCTTAAATAATGACTTCTAGTGAATTCTGTGTAGACTAATGGACACATTGAGACTTTAAAAATGTCAGACTCAAGATATATCTGACTGGCACTTTGGGTCTTTCAAGAGGGGTCTATAGGCATAGCCTATCTGATCAGCAGGCACTTAGTTAATTAAGCGTTTTTTATGAGTTATAGTTTGTATATTATAGGCTAGTATACTATGCTAAGATAACCCTGATGGGATGCTACCTTGTCTCAATACATTTTTACTTTGAACTCTGGCAAAAGTAGCCTTATGGTCAGGTTTAGCACAGCCCCACACATTGTGAACCCACTTGTTATAATGTTCAATGGAATACATGAAGCTAAGTTTAATTCAGGGCTTAAAGTTCATTTTTCAAAATGGGAGGAATTCTCCCCTTCAGTGCTTCACATAGGGGGACTAATTCAGTTGGGGAGGGGGGGGATAGGCCTACCTTTTACAAACTGAAATTGCATTTTCCTTATAGGCCTACAGGCGTCAATGAGAGAACACTTACACTTACATGATTTTGGTTTCGATTTTCTAATTGGAGTCTTTGCGACAACACGCCATGATACATTTGATAATGTTTGATCGTTGTTTTGGTATGAAGCATCTTTTACGTAATTAATGCGCACTCTAGAAAGTGAAAGTAGCCTATAGGCCTATGCGCTCTGTGTCTGAGCTGTCTGTGCACGTCCGCAATTGATTAGGCTACGTTACTCAAATGGAGAACACATCAATCTCATGGTATTGTTTGCCCTAAAATGCATGAAACATGCAAATTCAAAATCCCGCCGGTAGCCACGTTACATCTCCGTTTCATATTTGCCTAGGCTACTAGCCTACAATAAATGAATTGAACGAACTCAACTGACAACAGGTCTACTGATTCGCTCATTGAGACTATGAATACAGTACAACAAACTTTGTTTTTTCAAACGTTTATTTTTGTATTCCGGGGTACAGTAGCCTAATTGCCTAATGTCTTGACAATAGTTTTTCTTACCGCTTGCTGTTTAAACTGACTGCGCCGCTCTGAACTTTCCTGCCAGGTTTATGATGTAAACCGCTACATCTCGGCTGTGGCATTGCCTAAACTCATCGTGTGGGTAATCAGATTATCTGTCAATATTGGGCTTTGAAAATAAGGGATAGCCTATTTGCTCAGTAATAGTAGCCTACATTTTGTAACATTTATAGAGAAACCAAGGGGAAGTTAAATTAGAAATTAGAATCGTTGGAAATTGAAAACACATACAAAAAAAAAGATTCAGGGCTTGAGCCCCCGAAGCCACCCCCTCGCTCCGCCAATGACCCCAACTTTCTGAGTTCAGGAGCAGCACTTGTGGCCTACAGGGGGCAGCAGACACACTGGCGCTTTGTCTCAACTAGGTGGCATTAGAGATCCATGGATTGTTGGTTAGTACATTCTCCTTATCTCTCTCTCTCTGTCTTATCTCTCTGTCTCTCTCTCTCTCTCTGTCTCTCTCTCGCACACATGCGCACACACACACACACACACACACAATCTGAATCAGAGAGTATGGGGATTGTCATCTTTCAGCCACTCCCGTTCCCTCATCATCTGATGGAACAGGAGACACAGACACACAAGACACACACACACACACACACAGAGCAGCAGACAGAAGGAGAACATGATTAAATGTGTTGTCCGTTATGCCTCTTTCAGAAGAATGTTTATTTGTTTCTACATGTGGACCTACCTGCAGGTCCTGCTCTGTTTCCTGAATGGCCTCCTGCAACAGACTCTGCAGGCGACTAAGGTCCTGCTCTCCTCAATCATGACAAGAGACACCTCACTGGGAACACATCACACACACACACACACACACATACACACACACACACACACACACACACAAACCACACACACACACACACACACACACACACACACACACATTTCTTGGTGTTTTATGCCCCCAACATTGTCTTCAAGGCAGCGCTACCTGGGAGGCAGTAGGGTTAGGCATAAATTAAGGTTAGGGTTAGGGGGTTAAGTTTAGGATTAGGTGCCTTTAAGTCAGCGGTGGTAGCGCTGCCTGGAAGACGACGTTGGGGGCATAAAACGCCATTGAGCCACACACACACATAGACACACACACACACACACACACACACACACACACACACACAGAGAGACAAGTTAACATGTTACTTTTTAAATTAAGCACAACCAAGTGGACAGATTGATATCTGATCTGAATTGGCAGATTACGTATTACCGATTGTGCATGCGCACACAAACAAAATGGGTTAAGTACTGTGCTCAACATGGTGGTGTCTGGGTTAAGTACTATGCTCAACATGGAGACGTCTGGGTTAAGTGCTCAACATGGTGACATCTGGGTTAAGCGCTCAACATGGTGAGCGTCTGGGTTAAGTACTGTGGTCAACATGGTGGTGTCTGGGTTAAGTACTCAACATGGTGGCGTCTGGGTTAAGTGCTCAACATGGAGGTGTCTGGGTTAAGTGCTCAACATGGTGGCGTCTGGGTTAAGTGCTCAACACAGTGGTGTCTGGGTTAAGTGCTCAACATGGTGGCGTCTGGATTAAGTACTCAACATGGTGGCAGCCTCTGAGAACAAATTTACAGCCTAGTACAGCCAATCCGCTAGTCCCAATCCCTTGCTGCGCTGGAGCCTTTGTGAAGAATTTGCATACTCCGCCCCCTCCGGAGGGGACTACCCTATAGACCCTTTCAACAATAAAAACAAAAACAATGCTTGAACATTCTATTTGGGCCCCAATCTACTTCCTCTGCATTAAGATAACATATGGAATGTTAAAACGGAAGTCTTGTGGGGCCAACTATGATGCTGATAATGGAACTCTCTCGGCTCCCTTAAAAACTTCAGCTTTGATGAAGAAAGTCGCATAGGAAGAAGAAGAATGGAAGTCGCCAGGAATTCTCCAGCCACCGCCCCGGTGGTCCCGGTGAGGAAATGTACAGCTTGCCCTGGTTGGATTTTGGACCTGCATGTCCAGTGCTCCATCTGCCCTGGAGCGAAACACGCTGGCTCCCCCAGCCAGGCTGCGGGATGAGTGCAGCTCTCTCCCTTCTAGACAGACGGGAGGTGGCTGCGCACTTTGATGCTGAAGTCCCTCTGGAGCAGGCGCTCAGTGAGGTACTGGAGGAAGCCTCTAAAGGAGGCTGACGTGCTGGAGGTCGAGTGACACTCTCCTCTCTCTACGCTGCCAGACTGGGATCCACCGAAGCTGAAGGAGGATTACCCAGTGGTTTTGGAGTTGGTGGCCATCCACTCTGGTCTACAGCTGAAGGAGGATTACCCAGCGGCTTTGGAGTTGGCGGCCATCCGGTCTACAGCTGCCCTAAGCTACTCCCCAGCCGGCCAGTGACCCACACAAGCCAATGGAGTTTGGAGCTTATGCGAAGGCCCCTCAACACCATCAGTGGTGGCCCAAGTGTTTCCGCTCTTCCAGGAGTTTGGATCTTATGCGAAGGCTCGCTCCTCAACACCGTCAGTGGTGGCCCAAGTGTTTCCGCTCTTGCAGGAGTTTGGATCTTATGCGAAGGCCCCTCAACACCATCAGTGGTGGCCCAAGTGTTTCCGCTCTTGCAGGAGTTTGGAGCTTATGCGAAGGCCCCTCAACACCATCAGTGGTGGCCCAAGTGTTTCCGCTCTTGCAGGAGTTTGGATCTTATGCGAAGGCTCCTCAACACCATCTGTGTTTCCGCTCTTCCAGGAGTTTGTGCAGAGTTCCTGGACGGCCCCAGCCAAAGCCTCCCTCCCAGCAGTTCGTTTCCTCCCCCTGCAGAGCCGTTGCAGGCTGGATGGAAGGATTTGTGAATGGAGCACCTCGAGTAGACAGCCAGCTGACACACACACACATCTCTGGAGCCCATGCTGAAACACACACACACACATATCTCTGGAGCCCATGCTGAAACACACACACACACACATCTCTGGAGCCCATGCTGAAACACACACACATCTCTGGAGCCCATGCTGAAACACACACACACACACATCTCTGGAGCCCATGCTGAAACACACACACACACACACACACATCTCTGGAGCCCATGCTGACTACTCAGCTGCAGCTGGACACGGCCGCGCGACCTGTTCTGCCCAGACGTGAGCAGGAGGCTTAGATGGATGATAAAATGTTTGTGGGCAGCGCCCAGGCGGCGTCTACCTTGAACATTGTGGGCCTGACTGGCAATGCGTTGGCTGAACTCTCCCTCTTCCATGTCCGTCAAGATGGGGGAGTGGCTTGGCAGGTCTAAGACAAATCACATGCTGCCTACATAGCACCATCTTACTGCAAATACACACACACACACACACACACACACACACACACACACAAAGAGAGAGAGAGACAACTCCATCACACTCTGCCTACACAGCACTGATGCGTTTCTGTTTGCTCAGTGCACAATTTGGAGTGACTCTTAGAGTCTGAAGAGGAAATGATAACCTTAAATACAAAATCAATCTGTGAACAGATGAATCTGGAAAGACCAGTTTGATGACATGCTTCAAGCCCATGGACACACCCAGCCATCTCAAGCATTCTAAAATACTGTTTTGATCCATCTTATAACAGCATACAGAATGATCACAGTGTGTTCCAGCCACTTTAATGCTAATATAATCCCACCCCTTTAGATAAAGTTGCCGTCACTGCTCCTTATCCATGTGGCAGCCACTCCTCCTGATGGTAATACAGGAAACCAAAAGTGACCTTTCACACTCCTACCTCCTCTCCTGGTGTGTGTGATCAGGACAAGACATGGCGGACGCCTCAGACAAAAGACAGGAGTCTTTCACTTGTCCAGTTTGTCTGGATCTCCTGAAGGATCCAGTCTCCATTCCATGTGGACACACGTATTGTTTGGGCTGCATTAAAGGCTGCTGGGATCAGGAGGATGGTAAAGGCACCTACAGTTGTCCCCAGTGCAGACGGACATATAGACCCAGACCTGATATCAGTAAAAACACTCTGATTGCTGAGATGGTGGAGGACTTTAGGAAGACTGGACTCGAGGCTACTACTTCTGCTCAGTGTTCTGCTGGATCTGGAGATGTGGAATGTGACGTCTGCACTGGGAGAAAACTCAAAGCTGTGAAGTCCTGTCTGGATTGTCTGTTGTCTTACTGTGAAACTCACTTCAAAGTTCATAACGATTTAAATCCAGGAAGAAAACACTCAGTGGTTGATGCCACAGGCCAGTTGCAGGAGAGGATCTGTTCTGAACATAAGAAGTTGTTTGAAATATTTTGTTGTACTGATCAGAGTTGTATCTGCTATCTGTGCACGATGGACGAACATAAAGGCCATGACACAGTCACAGCTGCTGCAGAATGGGAAAACAAACAGGTGAGTACTGGAGCTACACTTGTGTCTTCATTTTATTTGAGAGGTCTGATACACATTTAATGTGTTTGAATAATCAAAAGAACACTACTGTAGTGACTATAAGACTATACTTCTTAAAGTCATGGCAGCCTCAGCTGAATAAGATACTGTACAATGTTTTATCAGGTCCAATGTATTCAGTCTCTGATATGTCTTTTCCACCAAAGCAGTTCTGGTGCTGGTTCGGAGTCAGTGCCAAATATCGAACCGGTTCTTTGTTTTTCCACACAAATAAACCTGGTTCTGGGCCAACAACTGGGGCAGATTGTGACGTACCTAAAACAAAAAATGTGCGACGCAAGCTTGACTTTTAATACAAAATGTCAGGGTTCCTACTGAAAACAAATTAATAGAAGCATAGCACTGTTCTCAGATGCTTTCTGTTAAAGTACCTGCACTTCTTGTTGATCAGAAGCACTAGGCCTATATACAGTATGTTTGTCTTGTAATGATATTGTGTGTTTTTTCATTCCATTTCATGCACTTTATTTTTGAAACAATGTTTTTTTATATTGCCCATTTATGTTTTTTATTTGCTTTTGTTAATTCAAAGCATATTGAATCAGTCATGTGTATTAGATATGCAATATAAATTAACTCACCTTAAGAACAATATGTCTTATTATCATCAGAAGCAGTTGGGGCAGACCCAGAGGAGATTCCAGCAGAGAATCCAGGAGAGAGAGAAGGAGCTGCAGGAGCTGAGGAAGGCTGTGGAGACTCTCAAGGTGAGTACTGACCACAGAAAAGACAACTGCTGATTGATTAAGGTTTCAGCTCTGTAATTATTATGGCAGCTGTGTTGATGTGCTATTACCAGATCAAAGGTATACAGTTATTTTGTCACAACAAACTCCCTTTTTTATACCATTGCTTAATGATAGTCATGATGAATTCATGATGAATAATTGGCACACATCTAGATAGATAGATAGATAGATAGATAGATAGATAGATAGATAGATAGATAGATAGATAGATACTTTATTGATCCCCCAAGGAGAAATTCTAGAAACTTCAAGAAATCTAAAGCAAACTATTAGTATAGTAGTAGTGTTCTATTACATATTAGTAAGTGCAATACATACCGGTAATATGTAATATCAACTGAATCGTGGGGAGTGAGAAAAGTCTATTAGCAGTAATTCCACCCTCGGACCAGACTGTGCCCAGTGAGTAACTGAGCCTCTGCTGTTATCTCTACAGCACACAAAGAACCACTGACACCATGAAACACTTTCAGCTTCACCTCCCTCTGTGTGTCTCCTGCCCTCCTCTTTGTGTGTCTCCTAACAGAGCTCTGCACAGACAGCAGTGGAGGACAGTGAGAGGATCTTCACTGAGATGATCCGCTCCGTTGAGAGAAGGCGCTTTGAGGTGACAGAGCTGATCAGAGCTCAGGAGAAGGCTGAGGTGAGTCGGGCTGAAGGACTCCTGAAGCGACTGGAGCAGGAGATTGCTGAACTGAAGAGGAGAGATGCTGAACTGGAGCAGCTTTCACACACAGAGGATCACATTCATTTCCTCAAGGTGACATCATTAATTACATTTAAATTAAATGCATTTCCTGAATCTGAAATTACATAATAATTAGATCTACTGCATAGCGATATAAAATATGATGCTCAATCCTGCAGTCTTTGTGTGTGTGTACGTGTGTGTGTGTGTGTGTGTGGAAGGTGGGGTTTTAATTTGTAAACATCTCCTATGGGCCAACTTGCCCCCCAGAGGTTGTCAGGGGGATCATACACATCACATTTGGAGCAGTTCAGGACATCTCAGCTGAAGATGGTGGTGATTTAAAGAGCCATGTTTTTTGTATTTTCATTTTTACTGGGGAGTGCAACATCACAAATGAGTGTTTAAAGGGAAACTTGGCAGGATTAGCTATATTTCCCCCTCTGCTGGAGAAATTGTGCATTATGCTATTTCAAACTGTGGAAAAAGGTAATGATAAAGCACATGGATTTGTTTACAAGCTAGCGAAACGGTTAGCATAAGTTCGGCAGAACAATGTGGATGTTACAAGGTAACACAATTTAAAACAAGTTTCTTGTTTCTCACTTCTCTTTCCGGGACGGTAGTCTCAATGTTGCAAGATGGTTTTCCGCCTGGAGATGCTAGGGGCAGCGGGGGAAAGTCACCATTTTCACCGGAATAGGTCATTTAACCATCCAAATGATGTCTAAACGGGTTTATTACGTTGAAATAGTTGCCAAGTTCCCCTTTAAGGGCTAGGTTGATGTGGGCCCTTGAGACTAGCATACCACAAACATTTAGTTTTCTCGGGTGCAACGGGGTGGGTAGTTATTAAACGAAAAACTGCATTTTTTGGCTTTTGGGGGGCCAGCACAGGGACGGAGTGGCCCCTGGGGACCAAACGCTTATTTTCCGTGAAAGTATAGGGTGTTATATGCCCTCCAAATCTCAGTGCCTCTGTGTTTTGGTGTCCCAGGAATCATTGACCAAATATTCTGAGACTAGAGGCGGTCATTGGTCGTAATAACATAACAATTTCTATGACAGAGAGAATTCAGTTGATATATCTTTCTGTGCAAAGACATTGGTGTGTAACAAAAACTGTATGTGTGCTGCGTAATGTGTGTATAATGTTTGATAAGGATTGTATTGCTTTACATGCAATAGGTATGGTATGTAACATACACACATACTTAAACACATGAATGCACAATTACCAACACACTAAACAGACTGATTTAACCCAAATCAGATGTAACTGATTTAACCCAAATCAGATTTAACTGATTTAACCCATTATGGCTGCAGCCTTTGGGGAAACAGCCCTGACTCTCACCTGACTCCCACCTTGTGTTTCTCTCTGCAGAATGTTGTGTCAGTCACTGCTGCTCCTTGCAGTACAGTTTCAACCAGCATGAGCTTCAGCCAGAGTTTCTCTTTTGAGGCTGTGAAGGAATCTGTCTCTGCAGTGAAGGTGCAGCTGGAGGAGAAACTGGATGGCATCTTCAAGCAGGAAGTAGCCAAGATATCTACAGCAGGTTGGACTACTTTTACAAGACACTGTTATGTCCGAATTGTTTTTCAAGTGCAAATTTAAAGACTCTTAAGACCTTTTCAAGACATCTAAATGGAAAAAATAAGACTATACCACGCCAAAAAAGATAAACATGACAACACTGTTTTATGCAATGTTTTTTTTTACTAACTTTAACACCCATCCCATTTTGCTTGCTTGAGTATTAACATGCTGGCAGTACCAACCATGAGATTTGGAAAACAGACTGCTTACTCATCCATCATCAGCAATTTATTTTCAAGGCTAAGCAGCAGTCTAGGAGGTAACCGCTTCAGGTCTTCCAACCCCATTATATTTTTTTGAATGAAATGAAATGTGTAGGACAATTGCTTTGGATAATCGAGATGAAGTGCATAAATTAAGCCAAATAGCAAAATTAACGTCTCTGTCAACTCTGCTATATCACACACAACAATATCTCCGTCAAGAACTATAGAATGGATAGCAGGACCAAACTTCACAAGCAGAGTATCTGCACATTTTTCAAGTGCAAAATTAAAGACTCTTAAGACCTTTTCAAGACATCTAAATGGAAAAAATAAGCCTATACCACGCCAAAAAAGATAAACATGACAACACTGTTTTATGCAATGTTTTTTTTACTAACTTTAACACCCATCCCATTTTGGATGTCTACAGAAGTTACCAAATATAGATTTTTGGGGAAAGAAAATTAATTGTGTGTGAATCACCTTCACAGCTATAAATGGCCAATTGTAGGCTCTGGACTCGTTGCTTTTGAAGCTGGCTGTACATATCTGGTTGTGCTACTGGCTGAGGCTGACTGTTCCTCACCTGCGTCTGTACTAGCCTAGGCTACTTGCCAAAGATCTAAACCAACCAAAGCTTGACTGAAACATTGTAAAACCATTGACTTGTTTTAAAAAAATGTATGGGAAAAGTCCCCTATTAATTAAGAGACAGGTCCTCCTCGCATATTATTTTTATTAGAATATTATTTCTGCTGAAAAAACTGCTATGCGGTTTGCAAAGTACTGGGAAAGGCTGACAAGCAAGCCTATTCACTTCCCTGTTGGGTAGGCTAGGCCAGCAACACATGCTGGAGAGATGGAAACAGATGAACTTTACGTGTATTTCCTCCTGATTGCGAAAACGTTCTTTTTCCGTCAGTCCGTGGTTCCTTCATAAATTGCGCAGCAGATCATCAGACAAGTGAAAGAAGCACCGGGCATAATTTGACCAGCAGTCTCCACTTCCATGGTTTATGAAACGCTATGCTGCTAAGGGATTGACATCATTTTCATTAAAGCAGTTATTTTAGAGTGCATTACGCCTTTGGTCGGCAAGCTTGGGCATGAGGATGCTTTGGTGTTGAAGATGCTTTGGTGTTGAAGATGCTGACTGGAAGTTGTTTTGTGGGGAAAAAAACAATTGGCTAATTGGTTGATATGGGTGTGTGTGATTGTGACGATAATAAGCAGAGAGTGACGTTGACCATTTTCTCCATCTCCTGTTGCTATGTCACTTTTCAAGTCCAGGCCTGTCTGGAGAAATGATATTTCGCCCGCTCAATTAGAGGCACTCAGCGGCAGCTCAACCTAAACAGGGGGTGTAGTGGTAAAATAAGAGGTGGGTACACTATCAGTTCTGTGATCACGGTAAGGTGGACTGCGCCATGCAGTAGTGGGTTTTTAAAAAAGGCATTCAGAACATGTTTGATGAAGGTGGAGGGCAGACGTACAATATTGTCCAGGTGCATTGTACTGTAGGCTATAAATGCCCTCCGCTGGCTGCAGATAATTGCAGATTAATAATAAACAGTAATGCTAATCTGAGGTACCTGTCTAGTTTTATTCCATAAATATATTGTTTTTATATACATTATTGGAATGAAGAGCTTCCATGTACGCTTGTGGCTGTTGACATGAATCAAACATGTTCTGAATGCATTTTTAAAAAACCCACTACCGCAGTCCACCTTACCGTGATCACAGAATTACCACTAGGCCTACACTCTGCTTAGGTTGAGCTGCCGCTGAGTGCCTCACATTGAGCGGGTGAAACAAAAAAGTAGTAAATATATTTTTTAGTTTTTCTTATTTCTTCCAAGGACAAGAAAAGTATCATAGTTGAAGAATTACCCTGCAGTGTTACTTTGCATTACATCTAGCAGCTAATGCGAATCATAGCTTATGGCAGCTTATGGTAGGCTACTAATAAAATGTTTATAAGTGTACTGCCTGTTTGTGCGTGTCATGTGTTTGATTTCCAACTTATGAAACGTTGCTTTGGTGTCTAACCTGCGGGGCCAAAGTAGGCCACACCAGAAACGGATGATAAAGGATCTTTGGTAATGCTAAACAAGGATACAAGGATACAAGGAAGTTTATTGTCACATGCATATAGTTACTGGAAGTAAGAAATGCAGTGAAATTACGTCTGGTGTCAGCCTATTTGTGCATTTATGGGGGGAGTAAAACGTGCAGTAGAAGAGGGGTTTAGTAGATTAAGTGGCAAGGGCTGCATAAGAAAGGTGGGGGAGGATTGGAATTGGGGGGCGGGGGCCACCAACAAGGAGCACCCAAGAGCAACAGGGGCAAGGAAAAACTCCCTTACCAAGGAAGAAACCTTGGGCAGATCCACGGCTCAAGGGGCTAACCCAACTGCCAGGGGTCTTGGTGTGTGTGTTGGGGGGATGACAGGGGAGATGGGATAGTGTGCTGTGTATGTGGGGAGAGGGCAGTGTGCAATATGTGTGTTGGGGAAGCTTCCTCATGAGACAATGTGCTGTGTATTGTGGGGGGGGGGGGACAGTGTGCTGTAAGTATGTTGGGGATGTGTGTTGGAGAAACTTCCTGATGAAATAATGTGCTGTGTATGTAGGGGAGAGGGGGGGGCAGTGTACTGCAAGTATGGTGAAGGGACTTACTATTGCAAGCAGAGTACTGTATGTATGATGTATGTGAGTGATGAAGATGTGTGTGTGGGCGGGAGGGGAGTGTAGCAGTGTCAGATATGTGTGTGTGTGTGTGTGTGTGTGTGTGTGTTTTGACGTGTGATGAAATAAGAAAATAAATAAAAGGTCTATAGCATAGGGTGAGGGATGTAAAAGTGCTAAAAGTCTTGTAGGTGTGTGTGTGTGTGTGTGTGGGGGGGGGGGGGGGGGGGGGTCATGAGTGCTGAGGAGTGAATGAGTGCAAAGTCAGTATAGTGTGAGTTCAGAGTTGGGAAATGTTTGAGAGTGCTGAACAGTGAATGTGTGCAAAGTCAGTATAGTGTGAGTTCAGAGTTCGGATGGCCTGGGGATAAAAACTTCTCCTGAGTCTCTCAGTTCTGGCTTTGTGACTACATAGGCGTCTTCTTGATTTCAGCGGTATACGGTATGTAAACCATACTGTTTGTCACTAAAGTAGTGCAACAGGCTGGCTGGCTGGCTGGCTGACGGTACACAAATAAATAAACAAAGTACACCTACATTAAGGCGCGTTCTTACCTTTGTGTAGAGGCTATAAGCAGAGAATGTCTAATAAGGGGAGAACCTTCACTCTCGGAACGCTTCCGGTGTGGTACTGCATCTAGGGGCGCTCGCGGGCGAGTCCAGAATGAATGGAGGTCTATGGAGCTGTACCCCTCCAAATCCACTTTTCTTGGGATATAATTTTTTTTTCAAGTAATTTGAATATTGTATTCGAAAGGGGAGGCAAAGACAACACACTTGGTTGAGCATTATATTTTTTTAAGTCACTTAATTGTTCTAAAAAGCCTTTCAAACGTGTCAATGACGTCATTCATTAGCATGATCATAGCATAGCATAGCATCAATGCTAGTGTGTTATGGGCAACAACGACCCAACCTGTAAGAAAACGAAAGGACATGACTCCCGGATTATTTCCCTTTTGATTGATAATCCATATCCATTTTGCGAAAAATAAAATAAAATCTGAGGGTTTCAGTTGTTAAATAGGTGAAAACAATAAATTTAGCCATGTAGCTCCATAGGACCCCATGTATTTTGGACTCGCCCGCGATCGCCATCTAGGTGAACTCTGGTGAACTGCAGCCAAATTCGGTTTGTATGGGATTAATAGAGAGTGGGGAGGCTCTCCGTAGACGGGCTCTACTATAAGGCTTGCAGCCTGATGATGATTGATGGATCATCTCACTGATTGCTTGCAGCTTGCCTGCCTACATCCGGGTGCAGTCTTCTTCTTCTTCTTCTATAATGTTTAGTGGCAGTTTGCATACTTCGTGCACTACCGCCATCTTCCGGGCTGAGGTGTGATCCAACGGGATGCTATTTATATCCAGTTTTTAAATTAAATGAAAAAATAAATAAATAAATAAATAATAATGAAATAAATAAATAATGAAATAAATAAATTCTATTTGCTAGTTGGGTCTCTTTTATGAAAGCAATAACAGCCTTAGCTGTGGACTGTGTGCTAGATATACTTATATAGGTTTTCCATGGTTAGATCTTTTTTAACCACTCCATGTTTTCTCTTTCTCTGTTATAATATGTGCAGTCTATGAGTATGTGTTTAACACTTTCTATTGCGCCACAGTGTGCGCACACCCCCGTTTGATGTTTGCCTATAATATGTAATCCACTGTTTAACCTTGTGTGTCCCATCCTCATTCTGGTGATTCATGTCTCCTCCTGCCTTTTCAGTCCACTGATCTTACTAGATGTTACATCTTTGTGTATGTTGTATAAATGTCTGCCTTTTCCCTCCTTATCCCATCTCTCCTGCCACATTCTGTTGATTTTGTCCTTTATAATACTCTTAATTTCTGACTTGCTTAAAGTGACTTCCAGTTCAACCAGTTCTGATTTAATTGCTTCTTTCGCTAGTGTGTCTGCCTTTTCGTTTCCCTCCACTCCCCTGTGTGCAGGAACCCATATCAATTCTACTCTTATTCTGTTGGGATATTTTAAAAATGCGTTCATGAATCTCATCTATTAAGTCCTGTCTACATGTAGACTTTTCACTCTCAATGGATGTTAGTGATGACATTGAGTCTGAGCAAATTACCACTTTATTAGGTTTTGCTTCTTCCACCCACTGTAGAGCCAGAATTATTGCTAGTATTTCTGCTGTGAAAATGGCCAGGTGGTCTGGTGTCCTTTTTTTTTATATTAACATTGTATCTCGGAATGTGGACTGCAGCCCCTGTTTTCCCTGTCTGATCTTTTGATGCATCTGTAAAAATTTGAACTGTGTCATCATCAGTGGTGGACATTACTTGAGTACATTTACTCAATTACTGTACTTAAGTTGCTTTTTCATGTATCTGTACTCTACTTGAGTATTTCAATTTTGTTAAACTTTTTACTTTTACTCCAGTACATTTCGAGGCCAAATATCTTACTTTTTACTCCACTACATTTTGTGACAGCTGAAGTACAGCTGAAGTTCCTTTTGGAAAAAAGACTGTACAAAAACATGTGTAAATGTATATTTTCTATTAAGCGAGCTAGGCGTCAAATAATGGTGTTGCCTAACCTATGTTATTGTCATATGCACTATTTACTGTACCTTGTTGACCCCTTTTCACAATATTGATGTTACCATAACTAGCCTCTTGACGCCATCAAGCAAATGATAGACAATCTGACACTATCAAACACAAAAGGGAACATCTTGATTTGGTCCGAAAGTGTAAAGCATTTAACAAAGAAAAATGTGGTTACTTTGAAGTATCTAAGATAAGATATCACATTAGTTTGTTTTTAGTTATTTCTACATACAACAAGTATTAACTGATTTTGTCCTTGAATGGAGGAGAAAGGCTCAATGAATGCCTATGTCTGTGCCGAATCATTTCAACAATGCAACTGTATTAGGCATAATACATTTCAGGACTTTTACTTTTGATACTTAAGTACATTTGAAGGCAAGTACTTTTGTACTTCCACTCAAGTGGAAATGTAAAAGGAGGACTTCTACTTTTACTGGAGTAACATTTGACCATGTGTATCTCTACTTTCACTCAAGTACAGGATTTGTGTACTTCGTCCACCACTGGTCATCATACATTATATCCATATATTGCTGAACATTTTGGTATACCCCTGTTTTTATTATATTCTTAGCCTCCAAATCTATCCTGGGAGAACAAAACACCCAGGGTGGAATTGTCGGTATGCTAACTGCTTTACTACATGCAATTCTGTCAATTCCCATTTCCTTTGCCTGTCTGTTCCCATGCCACCCAAAACTGCATGATGGGCGCCCATACTCCCAGCACTCTAACAGCACCTGCTTTGTGGGATGTGTTACTTCATGACCCTTTAGATTTGTCCAGTAAGACATTGATAACTTTAACCGCCTGAGGTCTAAAGGCATTTCCCCTACTTCCACTTGTAGAGATGGGATTGGTGTTGTCCTAAACGCATCACAACATATTCAAAGTGCCTTGGCCTGTATCCTGCGCAGCAGTCCTTGCAAACAATTAGTCTTAGGCCTACGATGTCAAAGTGTATCAACTTACAACTGCCACAAAAGATTTTAGACTAGTTCATTCACCATTCATTGGGATTTACTATTTTAATGGTTTATGTTGGTTTGTGTAGGTTATTAGGTTATTTGCCATGCTGATATGAACCTAACCAATGAAGTTGCACGTCTTTATTATGTCAGACATAATTTCAATCCACTCTTGAAAGAAATGAGTTTGGGGGTCAGTTCTACTCATAGCTAATCTTGTCAAAATAATCAATAACTGGGAAACTAGTTGAGTGAACTTAAAACGTTTGTGGTGCCTGAACAATATGGCAGCTTTGAGTACAGCTCTGCAATTTTATTGAGTTTAGAACACTGTTGGGGAATACAGTGTTGACTGTGTTTTCTCTGTCTCTCAACAGTGACACATATCCAGATCATCCAAGCTTTACAATGTGAGTCTGTCATTGTTACATTCATACTGTTACATTACATTAGGGGCAGCCGTGGCCTACTGGTCAGGGCTTCAGGCTTGTAACCGAAGGGTTGCCGGTTCAATCCCCGACCAGTAGGAAAAATGTGGGTGGGGGAAGTGGTTGAGCACTGCTCTCCCGTGCACATCCAAGTGCCCTTGAGCAAGGCACCTAACTCACTGCTCCCCGAGCGCCGCTGTAGCAGGCAGCTCACCACGTCGGGATTAGTGTGTGCTTCACCTCACTGTGTGTTCTCTGTGTGCTGAGTGTGTTTTACTAATTCACGGATTGGGATAAATGCAGAGACCAAATTTCCCTCACGGGATCAAAAGAGTATACAGTACAGTATATACTCATACTTACTTACTTATACATTCCATTTTACAGCTAAAATAACTTCCTTTCAGAGCTAACAGGCCTGTCACAAATGCTAAAAGGAAACATTTTTTAAAAAGATGGACACATGAAGATAATATGCAAAGCAAGATGTGCGTTTGTTTGTTCTGTAGATCCTGGGTGAATGAGTGTCTCTGTGTTGGTTCCTAGATACTGATCCTGAACTCCCAGTCAGAAGAACAGACAGTAAAGAGATTCTGTCACCAGAAAGTAAGTCTTTAATGACTGATTCTAACAGCCTCTAAGCCTTTACATTCTCTCAGCTGCCAAAACTTAGAGGTATGGGGGTGTTGCTGGTCTCTAAGAAATAAAGGACCTTCGTTTAATATAATGGGTAAACATGCGGTAAGAGGCATGAGGGTAAGACTTTTATTGAATTGATTGAGGTGGGTTAGAACTGAAGGTCCTCTAAATATGCCTTTACCCTCCTAATGAAGATGAGGGACTCTTGACTAAGGGCATATCCATCTTTACTTGTCAATGGGAGATTGTAGGCCTCAAACAGCTGCCTTACTTATTATATAGATATTCATTAGAAAGGCCACACCAAATAATGAAGTGTATGCAAAGTGCAGAATTTTCTCCTTTTCTGTTATAAGTTATAAGTTGTTACAGGTATGCGTTGTTTAGTCCAGCACTCTGAGAAACTACAAAAATAATTGATTGAAGCCTGCTCCTATACCTGTAGTGATATTCATGCCGTTGTGTTGGTCATGGCTAACAGTGTGATGATTCATTAATTAGACAAAGTGAATTTTATCCAGATCTTTTTGGTCATTCAATGAATAATATACCAACTGAATTGACCCATTTGCTCTGCAGTTTGTTGGGTTAAGGAATTGATTCAAATGGTTCCATTACATTAAAATGAATCATCATTTAGCTGACACTCTCATCCAGAGAGACTCACAGTGAACTAACTACAGGAACTACTGAAGCTACTTGGGGTTAGGTGCCCTGCTCAGAGGCACAATGGTGGCAGCCCCTGGGATCAAACTCACAACCTTTAGCTGTTCCATTTGGAAGCTCCCGAACCACTAGACCAGCAGCCCCCACATCTGAAGGTGTTCTGAACCTGCTCTTCCCATCCTGATGAAGATCAGTGATGCTTCAATGAGTGCACCTCCACCTTCACTTTGGTTCAAGTTTGGTTATAATGTTTTTTTTCTTTCTCAGTGTCTGATGTCCAGGCTGTTTTTACTGAGCCAGTAACCAGAGAGGAGTTCTTAAAGTGTAAGTTGGTCTGGTCTACAAACACTGAGACATGTACACACACAGTCATTCATTCAAGTATTTGTACAATCACACAAAAACACCCCACCCACACACACATAAACTCACAAACATAACACAATACACACTTTTAATCTGTTTGAAAGCAGACACTCTCACATGTACACTTGAGAACATATCTATTATACAAAAACATGTACACTTGAACATATCCATTCATACAAAAAAGTACAGAATCACACACACACACACACACACACACACACACACACAAACACACACACGCACAAACACTGCAATACACTAGTCCTCTAAGTGTGTCCTCTTCTCTCTTCTCCTCCATCAGACTCCTGTCACTTCACACTGGATCCCAACACAGCACACAGACACCTCCATCTGTCTGAGGGGAACAGGAGGGTGGAGTGGAGAGCTGAGCTCCAGTCATATCCTGATCATCCAGAGAGATTTGATGGGTGGGAACAGGTGCTGTGTAGAGAGGGTGTGTCTGGACGCTGCTACTGGGAGGTGGAGAGGAGTGGGGAGGTTGATATAGCAGTCTCATATAAAAGCATCAGCAGGGAAGGAGGAGGTGCTAAGTGTGGGTTTGGACATAATGATCAGTCCTGGAGTCTGCTCCTCATCAGCTCCAGCTCCTCTTTCTACCACAATCATAAACAGACTAAACTCCCTCTATTGGCCAGCTCCAGAATAGGAGTGTATGTGGATCACAGGGCAGGAACTCTGGCCTTCTACAGCATCTCTGACACAATGACCCTCCTGCACAGAGTCCAGACCACATTCACTCACACACTCTACCCTGGGTTTACATGTTACTTTACTGGATCATCAGTGAAGCTGTTGTGATCCCAGACCATGTAGGCCCAATCCCACACACTCTAGCCTGGGTTTTATATAGTATGTACTAGATCATCAGTGAAGCTGTTGTGACTCACACCATATACTGTACAGCAGGACAGAACTGTAAAGACCCCAGACACATATAGATAGATGCTGTTACTACATGCACACAAACACACATAAACACGTCCCATCTCATCAGCACACATATAAGCCACCACTCACATTTAAGGATCTGGCAGCTGCCTCTCAGCTACCTGAGATTCTCTTTTCTTGGGGAAAACAAAACACCAAATCAATGTCTCATCTCTGGACCCCAGCAGATATCACAGCGTCTGCACCTCTGGACCTCTGCTGGAACACACATCAGCACACCACACATAAACTACTGGGTGAGAAATGTGTTGATGAGCCCAGTGTTTCACCCCCTCTGATCCTCTCCCACAATCCATCTCCTCTCCCTCCTGCTCCCCCTAACCCTCCTTCCCCTTCCCCAGGTGTTCAGGTCTTTAGATCCTCTGTAGTTGGACACGTGTCTGATAGAAAAAAAATATTAACAACAATGGCCTCTACATATACGTAGTCTTGTGATATGTATTGGGTTTTATGATTTTTTTTGTGTTAAATTCACATGTTAAATAACTAAATGAATAAATGAAAAAAAAAAAACACACATGATCTTTTTTACAAGTTGTTGAAGTACAGAATTTGCTTATCATAGGACATGTGGAAATCACAACAAGAAAGATCATATGATGATAAACAATAAAACCCTTCTGAAAACAATACATTTTGCATGCAAGTCTATGAGAAAGAAAATATCAGAGAATATAGCCTTGTTAATGTACAACATATTTTATACAGTCTATGGTAATGTACCCTACCGTCTCCATAGAATGTTGTTAAACAGAACATTCTAGAACAATCTGACTCTGAACTCAGAATGTTGAACTCATCTGTGTTCTGTGGGAGAGCAAAGACTCACCCTGAGTGTGTCTAAACGTATGTGATGGGGTAGATTAGCCTGGGTTTTCCCATGCTGCCTTCAATGAGATGAGGTTTGAGGTTTGGCGTTAGCCAGGCTAAGGGTAGATGTGTAGGTGATAATGAAAATAAATAATTATGCAGATTTATGTTGGTGATGTATCTTGCCATTTGTCTTGTCTGGCAGGTTTCAAATTAACATTCAGAAACTATTTTGGGAAAGTAACATTTTAGCAAATATATTTCTATATATTTTTTTAAAATATATATTTTTTCTGAAGGACATTCATATCTATTAGGATTTTTATGTGTTCATGATATTTTAACCTAAACTGCATACAGATCAAAACGAAAAACGATGGTTCCATGCTATCCATGTGGGGTTACATGCCCACCAACTTTCGTGTACCCGGTCTTTCAGTGTCCCGTGAATTCTTGTTGGTGTATGGTCACTAACTGTACACATAAATTATTTTATTGTTGAGGATTCTGTAGGGAGTGTGTTAAACTGTAATCAAGGTTGTCTGTCTAATGATATTTTGAAAATTGATGAAGAAAAAACATTCAGCACTGGTTCATCACCAGGAGCAATATACAGGTTTGTCTATAATTTCACACTGTAGAACCTGTTGTTCAGTTAGTCATGTTCTGGCCAGCCCCCTGTGTGGAGGTCACACAATGACCCTTTGTGTGGGGGATCAGATGTGGATATCAGGCAGGTGCCTTTCCTTGCAGGTACATAATGAAAAGTGATTTTTACTATACATGTATATGTAATCCAGGTTACTATTTGAGGTAAAGAAGACCAGACTACGCCACTTAAGGCCCCGCCCCTTAAGACTAGTAATTAGTGTAGAGAACTCCCACACAGGTAGAGTTGTATGAAACAGAAAGACAGAGACTGATATTCCAGTGACTGGGCAATGTTTATTTAGAAAAACCAGGATTATATTAAAACACTTCAGCAAGATAAATTAATCAATAGCAACCACTTTATTCCAGTATGAAAAGATAAAAACAAGGCCTCACAACAATAAGCAGCAAGCAATAGTAAAAGGCTGAAGTACTGGCAGGTCCCATATAATAAGCAACAATAACAGCCCACGAGAGTGGTTACCTGAATGCAGGGAGAATGGGGGAAGTTCAACACAGCAACCACGCCACGTGCTCCAATATCTGAAATTGGTCACACACACACAACACACACAAACACACACAAACACACACACACAACACACACACACACACACACAACACACACACACACACAACACACACACACACACACACACAAAACACACACACACACACGCGGCTACACAGCAAACTACCAAATAGAATGGGGGGGGCTCATTAGCTCTATGCCTAGTTCACCTCATGCAGTGCAGGAAAAGGAACCCAGCATCCCAACACCAGTACCACGTTCACAGGGTCTGTTAACACAAAAAGAGAGAATAGAGATGACACTAGCCTAATGCAACCAAGAATTTGGATCGCCAGTACCCAAGCTGAGTGCAGATGGAATCCTATGCAGAGAAACAGCAATCATTGCCCAATCATTGTCTTAGCATCACAGGTAAAGACGCACATCCATAACTGACAAAGAAACAAAATAAAATAAAACTAAACAAACAGAAACAGGCAAAACAGCAATGGCAACTCCTGAAACACACAGCCAAACAGATTTGTACAGCACAGCCACAATACATCAGAATCAAAATGTTAATCATGTATAGTGCGTGCGTGCTCAAGAACCAGTTCGCCATACTTGCATTTCCGTACCTGTAGTTAATAACAGCAAGTCGTTATCAATGTCCGTGAACGCTCATGCAGAAGCTGAACACCGCAGAGGATACCCGAAACTGTAGGAAAGTACAATGCAGTTAGCATATGTTATAAAAAAAACGGAATCTTAACACACAAACAGACCAACCTTGCCGGGATCTCCATTAAATCCCCACAGCTCGGAGTGAAATGGAAAGACAGAACACGCAGCCCTGTTACGGCTGCTTCCTGGTTTTATTGTGTGGCTGCAATTACTCTAATCAGTGCATAGAAATAGATACTATTTCTATGTAATCAGTGTAAGTGTCGTCAGGTGTGTGTGGCAGGTAGCTTAGGTCTTGTTAGGCCAAAATGTAAACACGGGCACCCCGGAAGTAGATAAGATTTTAAGGTTACGGCAACTTAACCAGTGAGTGACGTAAACCACATCACTCACGGGTTACATATACATTACCAATATTGGGATCGTATTCCTGTTTCACATACGTACAAATACGTAATTGACATTTTATTGTAATTTACTGTGTCAGTGATGAAACTTGCTATCCATGAGTCAGGGCATGTTCCGGTGACATCAAATAACCTACATTTTTAAAAATAATTTATTCAAATTTCTTTCATATGGAATAACTGATCAGCAATAATGTCTAAATAAATATTGTGTACCTTCTTTTTTGTCCACCGTCCCGAGTTTTATCAGCCATCTGCACACCTGGAAGGTAGGGCTGGAGACGTAGTAGACCACAGGGTCCAGCTGCTGTTGAGGTAGGTGAGGGTCAGTGTGCTGTTGAGGCAGGTGAGGGTCCAGCTGCTGTTGAGGTAGGTGAGGGTCAGTGTGCTGTTGAGGCAGGTGAGGGTCCAGCGTGCTGTTGAGGTAGGTGAGGGTCAGCGTGCTGTTGAGGTAGGTGAGGGTCAGCGTGTTGTTGAAGACCGCGCTTACCACCTCCACGGCTTTGCTCATCCTGTGTGACCACACCCTAACCCAGATCAGCACTTGGGCCACGTTGCTGGGCAGGAAGCAGGTGACCAAAACCACCACCACCACCATAGCCAGGGAGTTGAGGGTCCTCTCTAGTGCTGCTGTGGTGATCTAGACCAGGGGTTCCCAAACTGCGACCCCCAAAATAACAGTGCCAGTGACTTGTGACCCCAACTATCCCCTGATAACATTAGCGTCCAACATTTGTATAGAAGTATACAAATGTTGGACGCTAATGTTGTTAATCTGTCGTAATCACAGGATTATATATATATATATATATATATATATATATATTAGGGCTGTCAATCGATTAAAAAAATAATCTAATTAATTACATACTCTGTGATTAATTAATCTAAATTAATCACATTTAATTTTTGCTGTGAAAGTATTTTAAATATTTAAATTCAAATGAATCATTGAATAATCAGCATTAGTGACATTAAAATTCAAAGACTCTTTTATTATTATTTTATTAACCTACTGTAATATTAACCTAATATGCTGAGGAAATAAATTCAAAAGTGCTTCGGGAAGAAGTTTTTTTTTCACATACAAGGCATTTCAGGCCACAGATATAACCTAGGGGACACAATGAAAATTAACACTCCCCTTAATGTCAATACTTATGCATTGCATTGATGTGCGACTATAGAGTTGATGAACTCCGGTGATATGCAAATTCCTTGCTGCAGACATTGCAGAGGACTTTATTTTTTATCAACACCATCAGGCCGTTTTTTAAAAGTAAATGTTCCCATCAATGATCCAGGCAGCACGTTTTCTTCTCTCTCCTTTATTTTACAGTGTAATTTTTACTGACTAGAACGGCTCGGGGTCAAAGGTCATACGGAATCGATTAATCTGCACTAATTTTTTTAATCAGTTATTTTTTCTCAAATTAATTAATCGAAATGAATCAGTTATTTTGACAGCCCTAATATATATATATATATATATATATATATATATATATATATATATATATATATATATACATTTCTGAAAATGATTTAACAACCCCTGCTTGCTGTCTCACGAAGCCCACTTTGGGAACCCCTTAGCCAAGTAGCCAGCACAGAATGATAGAGAGTAGTGCGCTCAGCTGAACGTACTATAAGAACTCAACTCCCTGCTCTACAAGATATCTATTCCAGAAGAGTACTCCTAAGAGCCCAAAAGATTCTGAAGGACTCTTCTCATCCTAACAATGGATTATTCCTACCGCTGAAATCAAGAAGACGCCTATGTAGTCACAAAGCCAGAACTGAGAGACTCAGGAGAAGTTTTTATCCCCAGGCCATCCGAACTCTGAACTCACACTATACTGACTTTGCACACATTCACTCTTCAGCACTCTCAAACATTTCCCAACTCTGAACTTACACTATACTGACTTTGCACTCATTCACTCCTCAGCACTCATGACCCCCCCCCCCCCCACACACACACACACACACACACCTACAAGACTTTTAGCACTTTTACATCCCTCACCCTATGCTATAGACCTTTTATTTATTTTCTTTTTTCATCACACGTCAAAACACACACACACACACACACACACACACACACACACACACACACACACACACACACATATCTGACTTTTTCCAACTTTTGCACATCTCCATAGAACTTTTTATTTATTATTTTTGATTTCTCCTCCATCTACCCATGTCCTTGATTGCCTAGCCTTTCTGCCCCCCCCCCCCCCACACACACACCCCACCCCTATCCCCAACACACACACAAAAAACACACACACTTACATCATCACTGTCATCACCTCACATACATACAGCACACTGCTTGCTACAGTAAGCCTCCTCTACTTGCTGCACACTGCCCCCCCCCTCCCTACATACACAGCACATTGTCTTCAGGATCTTCTCCAACACACATCCTCTACATACTTACAGCACACTGCCCCCATCTACCCACACACACACTACACACACACACACACACACACACACAGTCACTGCTACACTCCCCTCCCGCCCACACACACATCTTCATCACTCACATACATCATACATACAGTACTCTGCTTGCAATAGTAAGTCCCATCACCATACTTGCAGTACACTGCCCCCCCCCCCCCCCCCCTACATACACAGCACATTATTTCATCAGGAAGCTTCTCCAACACACATCCCCAACATACTTACAGCACACTGTCTCATGAGGAAGCTTCTCCAACACACATATTGCACACTGCCCTCTCCCCACATACACAGCACACTATCCCATCTCCCCTGTCATCCCCCCAACACACACACCAAGACCCCTGGCAGTTGGGTTAGCCCCTTGAGCCGTGGATCTGCCCAAGGTTTCTTCCTTGGTAAGGGAGTTTTTCCTTGCCCCTGTTGCTCTTGGGTGCTCCTTGTTGGTGCCCCCCCCCCCAATTCCAATCCTCCCCCACCTTTCTTATGCAGCCCTTGCCACTTAATCTACTAAACCCCTCTTCTACTGCACTTTTTACCCCCCCCCCCCCCCACATTGCACAAATAGGCTGACACCAGACATAATTTCACTGCATTTCTTACTTCCAGTAACTATATGCATGTGACAATAAACTTCCTTGTATCCTTGTATCCTTGTATCCTTGTATGATAGCACTACCACCACACTGAGGAGGAAGGAAGTCAGCCAGGGCCAGGTGGAAGAGGAGAGCATGGATCTCAGCAGAAGACAAAGTGGGCTAACCTGACTCTCGCCAGGTGAATTTCGTTCCGCCCAGCTCCACTCATCCATCTGGGACCAATCCATTGGAGTGTTGCTTCAGAAGGCTGGGCCTAATCAAAAAATGCTTGCATATGATTGAATAAGCCACTTGTCCATCATCTATTGACGTGCTACTTCAACCACTCACATCGAAGCCAACCCGTGACTCTGATAACAGTCTCACAGTCGCCCTGCGTCCTGATTGGCTGTACCATAAAATCGGTTGCAGAAATCACTCTCAATGGAAGAGGTCCCAGATGGATGTGAGTGAAGCTAGGCGGAGCTAAGCGGAACGAAATTCATCTGGCGAGAGTCAGGTTAACAGAGGGCCAGGTAGTTAGATTTCAATTTAACACCACACGATATCTCCACTAGATGACAATATTACTCTTCATATAGTCATCGTGTAGTATCCACACATTTTGAATGAGGATATTCTGAATTGGTTGATTCCTTCAACAGCATTTACGATTGCAAAATTGAATTGAACACTGACAGTTTTGACATTTCTCAGTAAATTGTATGATGCATGTAGATTGTGTATCCCTCATGATGTTGTTTTACAATGAACCCAGTTGTAACCTGGCATAATAGCAATAGTCCAGATTAATTGGTCCTATCAGCCATGCAGAATTACCTGCCAATCTTTGTCAATTACAAATGTGATCTGCGCTGCATTGACACATCCCTAAATGCGGAAGTCTTTCCTAAGCTGTAGGCTAGTCTACACCGAGTTCAGAGGAAACAAAACTGAAAGTAGATGGTGGCTTCAGAGGTTCCTGAAGTGGTTTGTCGTGCTCAGGAAGAATGGCAGAGGCTACTTCGATTAACCAGGACATTTTTATGTGTCCGATTTGTTTGGATGTACTGAAGGATCCAGTGACTCTTAACTGTGGACACAATTACTGCACGGGCTGCATTAAGGGCTGCTGGGATCAGGAAGATCAGAAGGGAGTTTACAGCTGCCCACAATGCAGACAGACTTTCACTCCGAGACCTGTTTTAAACAAAAACAACTTTGTTGCTGAGCTTGTGGAACAGTTCAGGAAGACTTTAATTCAAGGTAGGCTACATGCTTCTCCTCAGTGTTTTGCTGGACCTGGAGATGTGGAGTGTGACAGCTGCACCGGGAGAAAACTGAAAGCCGTCAAGTCCTGTCTGGCGTGTTTGTTGTCGTACTGCGAAACTCATCTCCAGCGCCATGATGAACTCTTCTCAGGGAAAAGACACAACGTGGTTGATGTCACAGGTCAGCTACAGGACAAGATCTGCACTCAGCACCAGAGGCTTCTGGAGGTATTTTGTCGCACAGATCAGAGTTGCGTCTGTTTGCTATGTCTGGTAGATGAACACAAAGGCCATGACACTGTCTCAGCTGCAGCTGAGAGATCGGAGAAACAGGTAAGCACCGGGAGGGAGTTCAGGTGCGGATATTTTTAGTGCGACTGCTCACACACCACGGAGAATGTATCCCTTACAAAACTTACCATATAATGATAAATCATTCATGCAATGCCAATTCATGTAATGCCAATTCAGTCAGAGTCAGAGGGACCCAGCACTGATGTTTATGTTTATGTCATATCCTATAGGATCAAATGTGTCTATTATTGTAAATGTATGCAGTAGCCTATGGGTCCCCAGTTATATTGGCACCAATTTAGGCTAATTGACTGGCCTGGTTTAAAGTGAGGGTTTTCTACCCTCAGTGTGGGAGTCTTGGAGAGTATTTGATGTGTCAACCTGCTGTTGGTTGATTTATGTTTTTTATGATTCATGTCTTTTTTTGTTGGCAAGGTGCCGGGTTGCATATTTTGGAGCATTGTAAAGAATGCTGCACTAATTTTCACCACAATCTTCCAGCCCACAGGTGGTTATTATTAGGAGCCCCAGGGGTTTATATTGTGCTTTTTGAGAGGAAAACCTTTCTAATCATTAGGCTAATAACAATTAGGTCTGTCAATCGATTAAAAAAAATAATCTAATTAATTACATACTCTGTGATTAATTAATCTAAATTAATCACAAATATAATTTTTGCTGTGAAAGTATTTTAAATATTTACATTCAAATGAATCATTGAATAATCAGCATTTGTGATTATGCTTCAAAAACTTCAAAAACTCTTTTATTATTTTCACTCTTCAAATAATTGCCATAATAATCTATGATATGACCTAATATGTTGAAGAAATAAATTCAAAAGTGCTTCGGGAAGAAGTTTTTTTTTCACATACAAGGCATTTCAGGCCACAGATATGACCTAGGGGACACAATGAAAATACATGAACACTCCCCTCAATGTCAACACTTATTTCTTTGCATTGATGTATATAAAGCACATTCCTTGCTGCAGAGATTACAGAGGACTTTATTTTCAACACTTTATTTTTATCAACACCATCAGGCCGTTTTTTAAAAGTAAATGTTCTAATCAATGATCCAGGCAGCACGTTTTCTTCTCTCTCCTTCATTTTACAGTCTAATTTTTACTGACTAGAACTCGGGGTCAAAGGTCATACAGAATCGATTAATCTGCACTAATTTTTTTAATCAGTTATTTTTTCTCAAATTAATTAATCGAAATTAATCAGTTATTTTGACAGCCCTAATAACAATATTTTACATCAGACATACAATGAAAAATATTATTATTCCTACAGATGTTCATTCGTAAAACTAGTCATGTGTATTGCCTGAAATTATGTTACTTATTAAATGTTTCTTTCAGAAGCAGAGCTACACAGAATAATGTGCTGAACTCCCAGTTATCACTGATCCCATCTGCTCCTTTGTGCCAGTGAAAGATTAACAGTCGGGGTCATTACTAAATACGTGGTATTTCTCCCAAGTCCCAATGAAGACACTGTTTGCTCAGATCCTGCAAAGGAACAGGCTTTTTAATGACTACATTTATGAATCAAAATTTCATGTGAGGATTGAATTACTATTGACTACAGTGTAAGCACTATGTAGTAATGTGTAGTCTGGTATTGTCACTGTGTCATTTAGAAGGACATGGAGGAGACCAAGAGGAAACTCCAGCAGAGACTCCAGGAGAGAGAGAAGGAGCTGCTGGAGCTGAGGAAGGCTGTGGAGACCCTCAAGGTAAGTACTGAGAAAACTATAGACCCTTTCAACTGCATAAACAAACAGGTGCTCTCCTTAGGCATTCCCGGTGGCACAGTTATCAACATTGAGCTAATTGTAACTTGGGGACAAACAAGAATGTAGTACTGACCAGAGGAGAGGACAGCAGCTGGCCATATCAGAGCTCATCTAACGGTAGCCAGATGGTACGTAGCTGTGCAGTGTGTAAACCTCCCTCCCAACACCTTATGAGACGCGCTAGCAAGAGATGCTAGAGCCTGTGGGTTTTACACTTGTTAGCGTGCTTGACTCCCATTCTGAGGTGCTGCAAGTTGCTGGTTCAAGTCAGTGCGAGTGCAGGGCTGAGCTGCGTGGTGAACACAACACTGTTTACACTCAGTCAGGGCTCTCATCCAGTCAGCCAAAGAGGAGTCTGCAATACTAAGTCACAGTTCCTCTGGTCCACACTGTGGGTAACAGGCTGTGTGGAGGAGCTGAGTGAGGGCTGCTTTAAATGGACCCTCCTCTTTGTGTGTGTCCTAACAGACCTCTGCACAGACAGCAGTGGAGGACAGTGAGAGGATGTTTACTGAGATGATCAGCTCCATTGAGAGAAGGCGCTCTGAGATGACAGAGCTGATCAGAGTTCAGGAGAAGGCTGAGGTGAGTTGGGCTGAAGGACTCCTGAAGCAACTGGAGCAGGAGATTGCTGAGCTGAAGAGGAGAGATGCTGAACTGGAGCAGCTTTCACACACAGACGATCACATCCATTTCCTCAAGGTAACTGTAGTGTAAATCGAATATTACCAAACAAAGTATTTAATATCCAATATCATACAATCCTCGTTGGAACATACTAATTAAATTGACATACAACATACCGGTAATTAAAGTGTCTGTTTTCAGTTGAATGTTCTTGCATTCAGTACCAAAGCTCTGCAATATTGCTTTCAGTGTCATAGGTCTGCAATATATAACCTTGAATATGCATTAGATCAGACGTCTTCAACACCTTGCTTGATAGAAGCACAAGGGAGGGACCCTATTGTACTGCATTAAATTGCTTACTAAATCCGACCAACTATATTATGTGGGACAACTTATTTTACATGAGACATTAATGGTGTATACAATGCTAATCCATTAAAATAACAATTTTGGACAGAGATCTGATATCTATAGATCAGATATAATTATGTTTATATACAGTCATCTCTCTCTCTCTCTCTCTTATTTGAAGAATTTTCAGTCAGTCAGCCCTCAACCTCAGTCTAAAGACTTATCCAGCACCTTTGTCAGCCAAAGCTGGTCTTTTGAGGCTGTGAAGAAATCTGTCTCCACACTGAAGGGGCAGCTGGAGGATTTCTTCAAGCAGGAAGTCATGATGATCTCTGCAGCAGGTCAGTTATATTCATTAGAAGAGGAGAAAAGGTTACATGAAGTGTATGTATACAGTATATGTACATTATGTATAATTTGGTTATAATGCATTTTTTTCTTTCTCAGTGTCTGATGTCAAGTTCTTAAAGTGTAAGTTGGTCTGGTCTACAAACACTGAGACATGTACACACACAGTCATTCATTCAAGTATTTATAGAATCACAAACACAGGCACATGCATGTGCACACAGACACACGCACAGACAGACAGACAGACAGACAGACTTTTGAAGTTTTGAATAGAGACACTGGTAATCGCTATCTATCTAATCTCTAAATGAATCAGATCCACACCATACACGCACATCATATAAAGAACACACCTACAGTACACACACACACACACAAACCTGAAACATTAACACACATACTTTTAATCCTTTGAATAGTCACATGTACACTTACGCACAGCCATTCATGCAAAAATGTACAGAATCACACACACACACACAACACACAAGTCTAAGTGTGTCTTCTCTCTTCTCCTCCATCAGACTCCTGTCACTTCACACTGGATCCCAACACAGCACACAGACACCTCCATCTGTCTGAGGGGAACAGAAGAGTGGAGTGGAGAGATGAGCTCCAGTCATATCCTGATCATCCAGAGAGATTTGATGGGTGGCTGCAGGTGCTGTGTAGAGAGGGTGTGTCTGGATGCTGCTACTGGGAGGTGGAGAGGAGTGGCAATTGGGTTGCTATAGCAGTCTCATATAAAAGCATCAGCAGGAGAGGAGGTGCTGAGTGTGTGTTTGGACATAATGATCAGTCCTGGAGTCTGCTCCTCTCCAGCTCCAGCTCCTCTTTCTATCACAATAATAAACAGACTGAACTCCCTCTAATGGCCAGCTCCAGAATAGGAGTGTATGTGGATCACAGGGCAGGAACTCTGGCCTTCTACAGCATCTCTGACACAATGACCCTCCTGCACAGAGTCCAGACCACATTCACTCACACACTCTACCCTGGGCTTAGATTTGCATATACTGGATCATCAGTGAAGCTGTTGTGACCCACACCGTATACAGCAGGACAGAAATGTAAAGATCCCAGATACAGATAGAAGCTGTTATCACATCCATACACACACCCATAAACACATCCCATCTCATCAGCACACATACAGTATAAGCCACCATATAAGCCAGAATTTGAGATTCTCTGTTCTTGGGGAAAACAAAAGACCAAATCCACTCCATCATCTCTGGACCCCAGCAGATATTACAGCGTCTGTTGGAACACACATCAGCACACAACACGTACATTATTGGGTGGGAAATGTGTTGATGAAGGTGTTTCAGTGTTTCACCCCCTCTGATCCTCTCCCACAATCCATCTCCTCTCCCTCCTGCTCCCCATAACCCTCCTTCCTCTCCCCCAGGTGTTCAGGCCTTTAGTCCCTCTGTGATCGGACACGTGTCTGATGGAAAAAAAATAATTAACAACAATTGCCTTGTGATATGTATTGGGTTTGGAATGGGGTGGTTTTTTTTTTGTTGTTAAAATTCACATGTTAAATAACTAAATTAATAAATGAAAAAAACACATGATCACTTTCTTACAAGTTGTTGAATTTACTGAATTAGCTTATCATAAGACATGTGGGAATCACAACAAGAAAGATCATATGATGAGAAACAATAAAACCCTCTTGAAAACAATCAATTTTGCATGCAAGTCTATGAGAAAGAAAACATCAGAGAATATAGCCTTGGTAATGTACAAGTGTATATTTTATACAGTCTATGGTAATGTACCCTACCGTCTCTATAGAATGTTGTTAAACAGAACACTAGAACAATCTGGTTCTGAACAGAAAATGTAAATTATCTGTGTTCTGTGGGAGAGCAAAGACTCACCCTGAGTGCTGCATGTGTGCAATGAAGCTGATGTGTGTATCTAAACTTTTGTGATGATGGTGGTAGACGTGTAGGTGATAATATGAAAATAAATGATATATCCCCCACATACATCATTTATCTTGTATGGCAGATTTCATTCATAACATTCATGAACTCTTTTGGGAAAGTAACTTTCTAGCAAATGTTATTTTCTAAAGGACATTCATATCTATTAGGCTAGGACTTTTATGTGTTCTTGATATTTTGACCTAAACTGCATTGCTTAATGGCCCATTCCCAGTAGGCATCCAGGGAGGCATATCTCCAGTGGGTAAAATAAGGTGTACAGGGCATCCTAAATACATCTGAGCAAGTGACTGTCATGTATCATTGAATACTCTCTGTCCACCCTGAACCCGTTAAATAAGCCCTTCTACTACATCATATTTCTCATTCAAAACAGCAGAGCAACACGAGCAACAGAAATAACTTAGAGACGGTTGCATCACGCTGCACTGCAGCACGTTGTGTACAGTTAGGACATTCACACTGAACACAATGTAATGAAACTGATTTAGTTGCTAACGCTCACTCACATCACATGCAGTTGGATCTAGTGTTAGTCTGAGATGGCATCATGGTCAGGTGGTCAAGCCTGGCAGAGAAACCAGGCTAATGGTTCCATTCAATGACACTACACGTGAAAAACATTTAATGAAGACATCATTCATCACATAATCATAATTATTTTATATAACAGACACATCACAATCGTTTAACAGCCCACAGACACCTGAGTTGTTTTCCAATAATATATCCAAAGAGGAAGATATAAAACATGAAAATGGAACAGCCAAAATACATATCAAAACGTCCATCCATTTCTTAAATTTAAATCCCCTATAATCCTTTATATATTGTAAAAGAAATAAACTATTTAAGCCTCACAGAGACACATACCTTTAAAGAAAACATAAAACACATCATTATATGATAGTGGTCCAGATTTGAATGCATTACTCTTTTCGCCACTTACAGGAATAAAATAACATTGAATTGCTTCTTATGGTCCTCTGGCTGCATTTAAATCATTTCCTAAAAAAATTACTTTGTACACACAGTCCTGTTCTATGGACAGATGTGCTGAAACATCAACAATTATTCTCGCCTAAATCCCCACTTTTACAGTGATCCAGGAAGTCCTTTTTCCCTTGAAAGGGCATTTTCCAAGGTGTACATCCGGACATGTTAATGACCACTTCTGTTCATATTTATGGAGTTGCCTACCTCACATCCATAACAAGTTCCATTTTGGGGATGCATCAGAATGTGTTCATACAACAAAATGTACATAATCAAATGTGTCTCAGATCACCTGGGCAAATGGTTTGAGTGATTGAATCACAGTGTGTCTTGGTCCTTCGCGGCTGGGGTGGTTTGATTCCCTAACCCGCCACTGCAAGTGTGTGTCGCTTTGGATAAAAGAGTCTGCTGAATATCAGTCAACTTTAACTTTGGTCCTTGTTTACGTTTGTATTAAGCACTGTCCACTTATGATGAGATGGCCAAACACAGATTTTAAAAATGAAAACAAAGTAAAAGGGGTTCGAGTGTGGAGAGGTGAGGTGCAGGAGCAGCACTTCCACCAGTGGCCTACAGGGGGCAGCAGCTGCACTGGCGCTCTGTCTCCACAAGGTGGCACTACAGATCCATGGATTGTTGGGGTCAGTACATTCTCCTTATATCTTTCTCTCTCTCTGTCTCTCTCTCTTACACACACACACGCACACACACACAATCTGAATCAGAGAGTATGGGGATTGTCATCTTTCAGCCACTCCCATTCCCTCATCATCTGATGAAACAGGAGACACACACAGACACACACACACACACACACACACATACACACACACCACACAAATCCACACACACACACACACAGCAGCAAACAGAAGGAGAAAAATTATTAAATCTGATGTTCATTGTAAATTTGTATGTTTATTATTCACAAAGAATGTTTATTTGTTTCTACATGTGGACCTACCTGCAGGTCCTGCTCTGTTTCCTGAATGGCCTCCTGCAACAGACTCTGCAGGCGACTCTCAAACGTCCTGCTCTCCTCAATCATGACAAGAGACTCCTCACTGGGAACACATCACACACATCACACACACACCACACACACACACACATATACACACACACACACACACGCAAGAGAGAGAATTAATAAAATCTTGTGAGTGACTAGTTAATATGTAATATCTTTTTTTAATTTAGCACAACCAAGTGGACAAATTGATATCTGATCTTTTTTGGCAGATTACACATTACCAATTGTGCACACACACACACACACACACACACACAGGGAGACTCACGGCTGGGGTAGCGTGGTGAGGCTGCTGGGGAGCGGGGGTCTGTGTGGGAGTAGAGGGGGGGCCAAGGGTGTCCGAGCTCCATCAGGACTACCACTGACAGGACTGCGCACTTTACTCTACACACACACACACAAAATAGACACACACACAAAAAAAATACACACACACAAAACACATATTGTTATTAGGGGTGTTACAATTCTCCAAATCCTTGATTCGATTTAATTTTCGATTTTAAAGTCACGATTCCATTAGATTTTCAATCTTTTTTTTAATATTATTAATGTATTCCTTGTCATTTACTGTTTTTTTGGCCTGTTCCTTTTCTGTTTCGGGGGACATTTAATTTGAAACCGCTTTTTATTTTGAAACCGTTCCAACCGCGAGGATGTAATGTAAACAGAACAAACGTGGCGTCTGGGTAAAGTGCTCAACATGGTGGCATCTGGGTAAAGTGCTCAACATGGTGGCGTCTGGGTAAAGTGCACATGGTGGCGTCTGGGTAAAGTGCTCAACATGGTGGCGTCTGGGTTAAGTGCTCAACATGGTGGCGTCTGGGTAAAGTGCTCAACATGGTGGCGTCTGGGTTAAGTGCTCAACATGGTGGCGTCTGGGTTAAGTACTGTGCTCAACATGGTGGCGTCTGGGTTAAGTGCTCAACATGGTGGCGTCTGGGTTAAGTGCTCAACATGGTGGCAGCCTCTGAGAACAAACTTACAGCCTTCAGGTGTTCTATTTGGTGGCCCTTATGTCTATGGAAGAAGGGTGGTCTGCACACTGCAATTGCTCCAAGAAGATAAACTGTATTACTTTAAAAACATAGCAATGTTTCGATCACCTGATCGACCCCTTCAGCCCAGACATGAGGAGGAGGCTGTACAGTTTCTAACTGTAGAGTTTCTTAATGAAGTAAGGGGGCTTGGCATGTGTGTAAAAACAAGTGTGTGTGTCTGTGTCTGTATGTACAGTATGTGTGTGTGTGTGTGTATGTGTGTGTCACTCACACAGGCCACCTTGAGTAGTTCCCATAGCTCCCTCTGTCTCTTCTCCTGCAGTTGGAGCAGCTCTTGCTCACACTGGGCCATGTGCTGCACCACCCCCTCCACCCGCGGCAACAACTCCATCACACGCTGCCTACACAGCACCGTCTTACTGCAGAGAGAGAGAGAGAGAGAGAGAGAGAGAGTCCATCACATACACACACAATTAGACCATGTCCACACGACAGCAGTTTTTGTGAAAACGGTAAAGTTTTTTAATCTTTTTGGCCTTGCTTCCACATGAACACGTTTTTAGGGCATGTTCACTACCTTTATTCATAAGGATTTATTCTGGTCATTGTAAGTGCCACACACACATATTATATATTGTTTTTTTCAGCAGAGTCTAGGCTATCCAGATTTGCCATTTCATGTATTAGTACTAGCATTGATTGTATTTAGATTTTTAAATTAAAATATAAAAATCATATTATAAAAATTCTTATATTTTGAC